>NC_059390.1:29774642-30105357 GCF_019703515.2 Myxocyprinus asiaticus | reverse complement strand
TAAGGAAGGGAAAAAAAAATTTTCAACTGTAATCCTTTTTGTTATTAACATTTTTGTTGATTCATATGCACATGACAGTGGAAAAAACTCAACACATATATAAAGAATCAACATTTTACATTTAAACCCTACTAATACAATCCCACCCTGACCCCTAACGAACACCCCTGTGGTCCCACATAACACACACACAATCCAAAAATGTTTTAAAATAAAATATATATATATACACACACATACATACATACACACACACACACACACACACACACACATATATATATATATATATATATATATATATATATATACATACATATATACACATAAATAAATAAATAAAATAATAATAAGCATACATGATTAAACTAAACTACACTCTCCACATTCCCGCCCCAAGAGTCCCCCAAAAAAACTAAATATTTGCCCCATTTTTTAACAAATAAGTCCCTAAACCCCAGCCTTCTACTTACCGCTTCTTCAAATGCAGCTACCCTCCCCATTTCCACACACCACTCTGAAAAAGAGGGTGCTCCACTTGACTTCCAACCCCTTAAAATTACTTGCCTGCCGATCATGAGACTGGTCAAAACCCAATTTTTTATGTGATTATCCCCTAAATGCATGACCGCCCCATCACCCAAAATACAGAGTCTGGGACAAAGCAAAACCTGAATGTTCAAAACATCACACAAATAACTCCGAACCCTAACCAAAACTCCTGGATTTAACACACCCCCAAAATACATGGGTAGTGTCTCCGACTTCTGATTGGCATCGGTGTCTTGGTGTCTTTAAGACCAAGCCTATATAATCTAGAGGGGGTTCAATAAAATCTATGTAAAATCTTAAATTGCATAAGGCGAACCCTTGCATCTCTAGATACAGACTTGACATTTTTAAGAATCTTAGTCCACACTCCATCCTCCAATACCAAATTCAAATCTTTTTCCCATACTCTCTTGAGAGAAGTCAAGGCTCCATCCCCCAGACTCTGAATTAGTAGGGAGTAATACACTGATGCTTTATGGCCTTTTCCAAAAGCATCAATCACCTCTCTCAAAGCACCTGCCGCTTTAGGGGGGTACGTGCCACTCCCAAAAAGAGTGCAGAGTAGGTGGCGAAGCTGTAAATACTTATAAAACTGAGATCTGGGAATGCCAAAATGTTGAACCAAATTTTCAAAAGGTCTCAATACTCCACCTTCATATAGGTCACCAAATGTATTAACCCCCCTCACAATCCAATCTGAACAACAAAAAGGGGACTTATTAATACATAGTTTAGGGTTCAGCCATATGCTCGAGGCTGCGTTTAAATAAATATCCAAATTAAACACTCTGGACACTTTTGTCCATATCGAGTGCAAATGCAAAATAACGGGGTGCGACTTAGCCTCTCCGGCAAGTTTGATCGAAAGGCTTTGCAGTGGCGAGATAGGGGCAAGAACTTCCTTTTCGATACAAAACCAGGCAGGGGCTCTCTCAGGTGGAAGTGACCAATGAGCCAAATGTCTAAGACCAAACGCATAATAATAAAACTAAATCTTGGGAAGGCCTAACCCACCATTGTCAATCGGCCTATGTAACTTATTGAAATTTAACCTGGGGCGCTTATCATTCCAAATAAAAGACTTCGCTATGCTATCAAATTGCTTGAAATAAGAGAGGGGGACATCTACAGGGAGAGACTGAAGCAGGTAGTTGAATTTTGGAATACAATTCATTTTATTAACATTAACCTTCCCAATCATCGATAAATATAATGAAGCCCACCTGCCCACATCGCTCGAAAACCTTTTTATTAAAGGGTCAAAATTAACTCTAACTAAATCAGACAAATTTGCTGGGAATAAAATCCCCAAATACTTAATGCCCTGTTTGGGCCACTGGAAGGCGCCTGGCTGGAAAGCCGTTTCTGGGCAGTATGCTGTCAGCGCCAAAGCTTTCGGATTTAGACCAATTGACTTTGTATCCTGAGAACTTGAAAAAGGAATTAAGAATTCTGTGGAGGCAAGGCATAGATCTAGTAGGTTCAGAGACAAATAATAAAATATCATCTGCATAAAGCAGAAGCTTATGCGCCACACCTCCCACTGTCACACCTGGAAAATCATACCCGAATAAACCCCTCCTGATCTATATGTATAAGAGATGTCATAACTTTACATAATCGGTTAGCCAAAATTTTTGACAATATTTTTACATCTAGTTGCATCAGGCAGATTGGACAGTAACTTTTACACTCACTTGGATCTTTGTCTTTTTTAAGAATCAGACTGATCCGGGCTTGTGTCATGGTTGGTGGAAGCTTTCCATTCTTTAATGATTCAGTATAAACTTCTAACAAAAGTGGAGCCAGTTCTGTAGCATAGGATCTAAAAAATTCTGCGGCAAAACCATCTGGCCCCGGAGCCTTGCCAGTAGGTAGGGATTTAATTACCTCGTCAAGCTCCTCCAAGGTTATCTCAGAATCAAGAGAGTCTTTTTGCTCAATCGTCAGTTTAGGAAGATCTAATGGATCCACAAGGTTTCTAATATCTTCACCAGTAGACGAAGATGTGGAACTATAAAGATCAATATAGAACTCTTTAAAGGCATTATTAATATCAATGGCTGAGGTCAATATTTCACCACCAGAAGATTTCACTGAGGGAATGATAGAAAAAGACTCTCTCTGCTTTATATATCTAGCCAAAAGCTTCCCTGCTTTGTCACCCGACTCAAAGTATGACTGTCTTGCCCTGAATAACCAAAACTCCACTTTCTGTGACAAAATAGTATTATATCTATATTTCAATCGGGTTAATTCTCTGATGACATACGGCGCTTCAGCTCTGCCTCGGCACTTTTAATATTTCCTTCCAACTCCACGAGTTAAATGCGACTAAAATGTTTCCAACTGAGCAATCAACAACAGATTAAATGAGGGATTTGGATATATATAAAAAAAATCTATTCTAGAATAAATCTTATGGACTGATGGAAAAAAATGTATAGTCCCTACCAGATGGGTTGAAAAGTCTCCAAATATCCGAAAGACCAAGATATTTACACATCCTGTGAAGCGTCAGTGTTGCTCTAGGGGGTTTACACACTTTTGCTTCACTGTGATCAAGGACTGAATCCATCAAAAGATGAAAGTCTCCTCCCAATATTATATCATGAGGGGTGCCAGTGGCTTGCAGCATCTCTTCAAGATCTATAAAAAAGCCCTGATCATCAGCGTTAGGTGCGTAAATATTAGCCAAAATCAACCTTTGCCCTTGAATTTCTGCTAAAACAATAATGACTCTCCCTAATTTATCTTTAGTCTGTTTGAGACATTTGAATTGTAGATGTTTATTTACCAATATAATGACTCCCTTGCTCTTACTTGAGCCAGCACTAAAAAAAAACATGTCCACCCCATATCTTCCCAAATTTTTCAGCTTCCTGCGGGGAGAGATGTGTTTCTTGAAGAAAAACTATATCATATTTTTTACGTTTAAGAAAAGTAATAACCTTCCTTCTTTTTATGGGGTGCCCCAACCCATTTACATTCCATGTGGAGAGAGATAGTACACTCATATTAACATTTGACATTTTGATATAGTAGAAAAAATAAATTGTGTGTCAAAAACAAAATTATACATACCACATTCCCCATTAGTGAAACAAACAAACCCCGAACTTTGCCCCAAACAAAACAAACAGAAAAAAGAAAAACGTGCGCATTAACCCCACACACAAAAGCGCCAACCGGCGACAATCCCTTTAAATTCAAAAGGTCCATGAACGCCCACGAGAGCCCACGACAACTTTGCCATCAGATTGGTCAGTTTTGCCTCACAAATTTGTGAGGCAAAATTATATAACAGAAAATACTTTGTAAAATAAACCCAGTCAATAGGAAGAATGAACACAAAGAATGTGTAGATTCATTCACAGAACTGTCTCAAAGGTGTGATCTTCCACAAAACAAATTCCAGCTGATATAAAACTGTTCAGATTCCTCGGACAGACAAACGAATGTTCAGTGAGCCAGCTGTTATGAGTTCAATGGGTGTCATAATCATTCCAATGTCCTGTAAAAAAATTCAACAAAACAAACTACAGCCAGCAGGAGGAATAAGCACGAAGAACAAACAGATTAATCCACAGCTGTTCCAAAGGAATGTTATTCAAAAGAACAAGCTCCAGCCGCAAGGCAGAACCAATACAAAAAGAAACAAAACTGGCATCCCGGTTCCCCGGATGGTCGAGTCAATTCACTCGGAGGCTGCATAAAGGTATATACCATGACTTTCACAATCCGTCAACTTTATAAAAGACGTCCTTTGTGTGAGCATGTAGATATTTTGCTGTCATCCGTAGTGTCCTCTCTCAAACTGGTAGGGAACTTAAATGCAAAATTAATCTTTCATCAATGCAAAAGTTTCTTTAAGGAAAAGTGTTATTCACAAAACAAGCTCCAGACGCACGGCGGAGCCAACGCAAAAAACCCAAAATGTCGCCCAGCTTCCTCAAGAGCAGTACAGCGAGTTGACACACTCACATGAGAAACATCCAATGGTTTACTCAGCCATTGATTCTATAAAAGACATTGCCTGATTGGGACATATAAATACTTTGCGACCGACCTTCATTTCTATTCTCAGTTTGGCTGGAAACATCAGAGCAAACGAGATCTTTCGCCGATGTAAGAGTTTCTTACATTCCTTGAACTGATCGCATTTCTCTCTTGTCGAGTTTGCAAAGTCCGGGAACAAGCAAATATTATGGTTCTTCCAAGAAAGCTTCCCTTTGCTCCTTGCCTGGCACAACACCAGATCTTTATCAGATGATCTCAGAAATCTGGCCAGAATCGGTCGGGGCCTGTCTCCCTCAGCAAATCTGTGAGCTGGGACTCTGTGAATGATTGTGGACCTCCACAAGTCTGGTTCATCCTTTGGAGCAATTTCCAAATGCCTGAAGTTAACAAGTTCATCTGTACAAACAATATTACGCAAGTATAAACACCATGGGACCACGCAGTCATCATACCGCTCAGGAAGGAGATGCATTCTGTCTCCTAGAGATGAACATAGTTTGGTGCGAAAAGTGCAAATCAATCCCAGAACAACAGCAAAGGATCTTGTGAAGATGCTAGAGGAAACAGGTAGAAAAGTATCTATAGCCACAGTAAAACAAGTCCTATATCGACATAACCTGAAAGGCTGCTCAGCAAGGAACACCATCCCAACCATTAAGCATGGGCGTGGCAGCATCATGTTGTGGGGGTGCTTTGCTGCAGGAGGGACTGGTGCACTTCACAAAATAGATGGCATCATGAGGAAGGAAAATTATGTGGATATATTGAAGCAAAATCTCAAGACATTAGCCAGGAAGCTCAGTCGCAAATGGGTCTTCCAAGTGGACAATGACCTCAAGCATACCTCCAAAGTTGTGGCAAAATAGCTTAAGGACAACAAAGTCAAGGTATTGGAGTGGCCATCACAAAGCCCTGACCTCAATCCGATAGAAAATTTGTGAGCAGAACTGAAAAAGTGTGTGCAAGCAAGGAGGCCTACAAACCTGACTTAGTTACACCAGTTCTGTCTGGAGGAATGGGCCAAAATTCCAGCAACTTATTGTAAGAAGCTTGTGGAAGGCTACCTAAAACGTATGACCCAAGTTACACAATTTAAAGGCAATTCTACCAAATACTAACAAAATGTATGTAAACTTCTGACCAACAGGGAATGTTTTCTACGATGAAATGCCAGGAATTGTGGAAAAACTGATTTTAAATGTATTTGGCTAAGGTGTATGTAAACTACTGACTTCAGCTGTACAAATGGCTTCTACAGAAGCATTTACCATTGTTAAACAACCCTGTAGCTTCTTACCTTTTGAAAGGTTTATATGTTATTGTCAAATGATTGGGATTTTTAGTTCCCTGCTGAACTCTTATCAAGAGACAAAAAATGACCTGCAAATCTTAGTAAAAAAATATGTCACTGTCCTTGGAGAGGCCATGTGACATTACAAATATGAGGATAAGTCTGCAACTAATAACACAAGGTGTTTGAAATGAATTCAACACAAAATATAAATAGATAACAGCTTTTGTCTCATACGCCATACCTGTAAACCCATGTTCAAATGTACATAGTGTTGGAAACACACAAACACAGTCCATATTGCAGACTGTTGTGTTATGGTAGAGCTGTGATCAATGGCACTATTATTACTGTGAGTTATGTAAAGGTAGTCACACACTAAAAATATGATTTGTTCTTTCAGAACACTGTTTGGTTTAGTGCCATCGCTGAGAGATCTGTTCTGCTGCAGCCGCAACTACATACACATATTTGCCAGCATATAATCATATAATGCAGGCAGTAATCACAGGCGTCATTTATGGGTGGGACAGGTGGGACATGCACCCACCACTTTAGGCCTTGGCCAATTTTGTCCCCAACACTTTTGAAATAGCTTCACATAAGTGTCTAATGCAGAAGAAACATCCTCACTTCTTGATTGGGAGTTTCCATTTCCTTCCATTTCACACCTAATTTTCTGAAGCTCAATTACACCTCCCTTCACACCTAACTGTTTTTTAATAATTGTATATATGTACACATGCTGTAGTCGGACGTGTTTGACTGTTGCGCCACGTATCACTGTTTTTTTTTTTTTTCCAAATGATTTATAGACTGTCAAGTTAAAACTGTTAAAACGCATCTAGATACACCTGCATTTGTGGTGCTATGTTTAGCTCTTTTAACCACAAGGACATGTTCCTTGTGGACGGCCCCAAACTCACTCAGCTGTTCTGCAGCTCGCTCTCCTTTTTTGCCTTCCTTTATAGGCAAAACAAATTGCTACTGGACCAGTCAGTTGTGCTTTCTAACACTTTGCTGATACATATATTTATCTTCTGACTAATAAAAACTGACGCTAGCAGATGAAAGGATGAAGTTATCAAATTAAAATTCCACAAACTGTGGTGAGAACTTTATGACTATGACTTTTTCATGGTGCAAGCAAAAAGTCGCTATGTAGTAATGCGTCCTCATGAGACTGCACTGAAAGAATAACAATTCCTTTTTTTTAAATACTTCTGGTGCATTGCGATTTTAGTGCCGATTGCACCTACAAGTGCCGGCCCTACCTATTAAGCAACATATGCAGCCATGGGTTCAGTATAGGCAATTTGCAATAAGTGTAAATAGCACTGGGCACACAGCTCAGATGTATTCAAGCCAATGGTCTGATGGAACCTGGCAAAACTATTAAAAAATATTAAATTTGCTTTGAAGAAAAGATATGGAGTAAATAAGTATGTGAATTTGACCTCCCTCAGCCAAAGATCTGATGTGGTGACATTAGTAAGACAGTTGGTTAGTTGTGTGGGTAATCCAGGTTCAAGTCCACCTTTTGCCAGTTTCACTATCTCCCCCTATCGGTCCATTTAATTGAGAGCAGACAGTACATTTAGTACATATATTAAATAAAAATGAACACAAAATGCATAAATAAAGTGTCTAAGTAGAGTGTGATACCACTGAAAGTACGGTGTGTTCTTGTCGTGATTGGGGGGCTCACTAAAGGTTAGGCAGTGCAGAGAAGGTGGTAAATGGGCACACGCATGCCTCTACCAGTCTGGAACGCGAGGTTAGTGGATTTTACTAGCGCATTTTCTAGCAGCTAGGCATCTCATGGTAACCCATTTCCTGGACCTGAATAGACTGCTCTCTCTAAAGCCGTGCTCGGCATTTGAAGACAGCAGTGATGAAATACAATTATTACATGACACATCAGGTGCGTTACATCCCAGTTCCAGCGATTTAGTTAAGATCCATCATAATACTTATTAGATTAAATACTGTTTTATTATACACCAGGGTGCAAACAGCCTATGCCACTATTTATAGTATAAGCAAATAGTAACAGTGCAGTGTATAAAATAAAGCAGATACGGGTCAGGAGCTTAAGGTAATGTTCACATCAACCATCAGAATGGGGACAAAAATTTAATCTCAGTGATTTAGATCGTGGCATGATTGTTGGTGCCAGACGGGCTGGTTTGAGTATTTCTTTCACGCACGACAGTCTCGAGTGTAAAGAGAAGGGTGCGAAAAAAACCGTTTCAGCACCATGCAGCAAGCGGCAGTTCTGTTGCAGAAAACGGCTTGTTAATGACAGAAGTCAGAGGAGAGTGACCAGACTGGTCCAAGCTGACAGGAAGGTGACGGTAATCCAAATAAACACACGTTACAACAGTGTTATGAAGAAAAGCATTTCTGAACATACAACACGTCGAACAGTGAGGCGGATTGGCAGTAGCAGCAGAAGACCCCTCCGGGTACCATTATGATTGGAAAAACATTGCCTGATCTGAAGAATCTGGATTTCTGCTGAGGTACACAGATGAAAGGCCCACTGCAACTTGATAAAGTGATAAAGTAGTTTTTACCAACTTAAAAGGTCCAGTGTATACTGTAATAAACAGGACTAGTCTGCTCTAATTGCAAGTTTCTTGGCTTATATGGCCCGGTTTTGTATTTGTTAATGAATAAACATCATAACCGTAAACTTCCTCTTTTCATTTTGTACATTAGAGATATTAATATTAATGACAACATTAAATTATATTTATCCTTTGGTACACATCTTTGGTTTTCTGTCAATGAAGGACAACTTAAGCGTTATTGAAGGTGCTGTGAGGGTACTTGGGTCAAAAAAGGTTGGGAAACACTGTCATAAGTCACTGATTTATGTGCTCTTCATGGACAGCATCACCGTAAAGTCTAATTTATACTTATTCGGCGAACAGGCTTCTTTTAGTTCGTTTAAAAATATGATGAAATGCACCGACATTTTTGTTCCACTTAGGTGTTCGTTTCGTAATTAATTCTCCAGGACACGCACATCCCTGCAATTCTTGACCTAGGAGAACTCAGCTAATCGAAGAACATTGATGATTGGTTAAAATTAGGAAAGGTTGTGCTTTGAACGTGATGTTTAGTATTTACAATTGCATGTTCCATAGGAGATTATAGCTTGCTAGGTTACTATCTTAATGTTAAAAATGGATGACTTTAAAGGAATATTCCGGTTTCAATACAAGTTAAGCTCAATCGACAGCAGTTGTGGCATTATATTGATTACCACAAACATTGGTAATTAGTGGTGCTTGCGGAACAAAGCATCACTATTATAATCTCACATACTTATTATTATTCCGTACAAAATTTCGGCACCTAACTCATCCCGCACCATTTGTAGTAGACCCACGAATTAGGTGTCAAATTGACCGGCCTATTGACGACACCTGTGCTATGACTTTTCTAAGGGGTTGGGGGTACAGTGCACCCCTGGGGGGCAAAAAACGTCCCGAAAATGTCCCATAGGCAAGGGTCTCACCCATGAAAACAATTGTTTTTTTCCTACTATGACAAGATACTGAATTTTGTGGGATCATATCTCCCAATCAGAATGTCGTAGATACATTTCACTCGGGCTACCAATTAGTCTTTAAGGATCATCTTGTAAATGGCATAGCCACACCCTAGCAACCATTTACGGCACCCTAGCAACCGCCCCCATAGACTTCCATTCAAAATGGCTCAGAAGGATATCTTCAGAACAGAATATTGTAGACACTTGGGGATTGGCTCTTTTGAGTCAGGTTAGTAAGCAGCCAATAAGAATCACTCTGATCAATGACTAGTCACACCCTAGCAACCATTTGGAGCACCCTAGCAACCATCCCCCTTGACTTCCATTCCAAAACGCTTAGATGGGTATCTCAGGATCAGAATGTTGTAGAGACTTCATTGTTGGCTTGTATGACTCAGGACAGCAAGCAGCCTTCTTAATATCACCCTGGCAACTGCCTAGCAACCAGATGGGGTTATCCTAGCAACCAAGTAACAAATCACATATCTCTGCAACAGAACATTGAAGAGACTTCCGGGTTGACTTATTTCAATCAAGATAGCAAGGAGCCTTGATAAGTATCACCCTGGTAACTGCTTAGCAACCATATGGGGTTACCCTAGCAACCAAGTAACAAATCACATATCTCTGCACCAGAACATCGTAGAGACTTCCGTGTTGACTTATTTCACTCAGGACAGCAAGTAGCCTTGATAAGTATCACCCTGGTAACTGCCTCGCAACCAGATGGGGTTACACTAGCAACCATGGAACAACACCAATATCTCTGCACCAGAACATACTACTGTTATGGGGGTGGGCTCTTTCAACTTGGGGCAGTTGGTGGGACATTGTGGTGAGAAATTGGTGTTGTTCCATGGTGAGAAATTTTGCCACGGCAAGCACCACTCACATTTTTTTCAGGGAATTTACCTATCTAGTTTAATTCTTTCTTATTAATTTGCCCATAATTTCATTAAATGTATGTATTAATTTGTGCATGTGATACTGTATGTGTTTGTTTAAAATTATGTTCTTTTTTATGTACTTCTTAAGTAGTTATAGCTGTGCTGATAAACTAGTTGATAGATGCATTATTAAGCTTTATGCTTTTGAATAAAGAGACTTGTTTATTTGCTCAATTTAAATTTGCTTAGTTATTGATGTTGGCTGTGTTTGGATAGGTGTACATGTAGGTAGGGGGGCCCCATTTTTAAAATTTGCTTTGGGCCCCCAAAATGCTAGGGCCGGCCCTGGCACCTACTTAAGTTGGATTGCACTGAAATACCATACAAAAATGCTGCAAATGGTGAGTGAATTCACCTCTACATTTTTTGTTTCTTTATGATGCAACATCTTGTAAAAAGGTTATCTGTCCATTCATTAACCAATAACTAAAGAATTTTAGCATTACATTTACTCAATGCATTTTTCACTGATCTCAATAATGAACCCCCGAGCTTCGTCATTATGGGAAAATGTTTTAGCTCAGCTTTTCTATGTGCCAACAAAATTGTTTTATAAAGATGTTACATTCTTCTAGGAAACCAGCACTGTAATGCTCATAGAAAGATTACATAGACTCCACACAGTAAAACTAAACTTAATTTAAAGGTAAAATGTGTAATTTCTGCACTAAAAGCAGCGCTGAACATAATTAGAAAAAAAAGACTGTTTCAAAAGTTTCAGAGTTTGTATTACATCGGTTTTCATATTCCTCATGCCCCCCTGGCAAACCCATGAAATTGGTTGAACCAAAGCTATTATGCCTATATTCACCCAGATTGCACTTCACTTTTAAAACAAAAGTGTAAACTGTTTTTAGATGTTCTCTCAGCTTGATCTGCTGGGACAACTAAAAGTAAACCAATTTGTAGGTTGAGCCCAATGCAACATTGGCTCAACCAATGGTGGCACTATTTGCTGCGCAACCATTAGAGTATTAAGGAAATCTATTTGAAAGCATTCATTATTTTTGCATTTCTGTTTGGTTGCGCTAGTGTGTTATTAAATTAAACTGTTTGGCACTTTGAAATGACCACCAACACTTGACACAAACAGAACGGCACTCGTGTTTGTATGCTGCAGATGCATTGTAAGAGATGCAAAAAAAATTAGCTGCTCTCTAAGGTTCGTTTATTTGTAGACATTTGGAGCCATGGTGCATTATACTATTATCGTGTAACCAGGAGCATGCAAAGATGCAAATTATACATCATCGATAAAGACACACTTTGGCAATTTTGGACAGACTGGGTGATTCTTACTAAATCTACCCAGAAAATGTCCTGGTCATATTTAAACCCAAATTAATATGGAAACACTAACCAAATGACCAGGGCTGCGTTTTCCAAAAGCATCGTAAGCCTAAGTAGATCGTAGAAACCATAGGCACCAATGGTCTACTTGATCAACTTAAGCTTACGATGCTTTTGGGAAACGCAGCCCTGAACTGTGATGTCAAATGAAATTGGGTGTGCACCATAAGTTCTAGTTTGAAACATCCCTAATACAAATACATATATTTTAATCTAAGATCTTGTTTTCTTTTACTAACCAGTTACATTTATGCAGAATCAATGTCATAGAATCGTATCCAACACACACACACTTAAACTTAAAATAAGGGTCACCCTTCGTCCTATATAAGCCAATAAGCAGCTCTCATAATGGCGGTGTCTGTTAATTGAATCCTCCTCCTCTCAGTTCAGGGACAATGGCAGTGACCTGTGCAGTTTCTTAATGCATCCCTGGAATGTCTTGCAAAACCTTTTCTGATATATTCCACGGCAGCATCAAAACATGTCCTCATAAAGGAACATGAATCACTGTGACACTCGCTCACTTACAGAGCAGCAGTCACCTTCATAGAGTCTGCTGGATGCAGGATACCTGAGCAGAGTGTGTGTGTGTTTGTAAAGAATAATAGTCGCTTTCATTGAGGGGAGCTACAGTATTAAAACTGCTGGATCAAAGGGGCTCCAGAGAGTGTGTTAAATATGCTGGGAATTAATTTCATCAAAAAACAAATGAGCTGAGAAACAAAATGCAAAAAAACATCAGAGGGTGTAAAATGCCACCTAACACTTGTTCCTCTGATAATAATAAATACAAAAAAAAAGAAAGAAAATGAAACAAGCTTACAGATGTCACTTCCAGGTGTTCTTTAGAATAGGAAACGAAAGCAATGATGCTCTAAAAATTTTAAGTTTTAAACTAAGTTTTAATTAGTGATTAGTTTTTCACACAAAGGTATCGATTCACTTCAGAAGTCATTAGTTGATGCCTTCAAGAGTCTTGTGGATTACTTTGATGCTGACTAAGTGGACTGTCAAAAATGGGTCTCCATTCACTTGCATTGGATGAAGCTAAAAACCTAGGATACTTTCCTAAAAATCTTAAATCTTGTTCTGATGAAGAAAGAAGGTCATATACATCTTCGATGGAGTAAATTATCAGCAGATTTTCATTTTTGGGTGTACTATTCCTTTAACACACTCAAATATGTTAATGAGTCTAATTAAAGATTAAACTCATGGATCGAAGGGAGGCATCTGTAATAAAACCAGCCTGATCTCATGAACATTACGTGACAGTGGAAAAATTTTTTGCAAAACGAAATCACGTGCTTCATTACACATTTCGCTGCTGTTTCCCAGTGAAATGTCCAGTGGGGGGCGCCAAAAATGGGTGAAATGTTGTCGTAATCAGACAACGTTTTTACGTTGTTGTTTTTTGTTTATGGAAGTTTTAATGAGTAAGACATATCCCCCTAACCTAAAACTTAAACCTAACCAATAGTGTCCAAAAAACAAATGAGCGGTAAACAAAACAGACATCCTTACATTTAACCAACACCTAAACGATAGTGTCAAAAAAGCAAATGCGACAAGAAAAGCACATTTTCTGAAGCAACCACATCATTTTGTTTTGTTTCTATGATACTTGTGTAAGCGAGCTTCACTGGGCTCAAACCTCTGTCTTCTGATTCCAGAGTCCAACACTCTATCAGGTGAGCTACCGGACAAACTAGTCATACTGGAATAAGTGTGTAAATGTAGGTGGGCCTGTAATACAAGCGTTAAAATGTATAGTTTTTCAAATGATACGTTATAGTAAAAGAGTTTCAAGATCATAACATAGCAGTGTGTGAGTAACATTGCAAAAAATAAGTGTTTATAAAGTTATAACCAGCTGTTGTATTCATGATTTGTGTGAAAGTGAATCAAACGCACAGTTGTTGTAGAATGTAGAAAGCATGATGAAAGGTTGAAAATGGGAGACCATTAAAGAAAACAACAATGTAATATATGTGGAAAGATAGAAATAAAGGGATGACTTTTTGCTCTTCCACATTTAATTTTTCCTTGATAGACAGATACTGTACCTGTCTATGACAACATAATTTCTAAGTATATTTGGAGAAGTACTGTAGAGTGAACCTGCAGTGACACTCAAATATGAACATTCACATGCCACATTGATGTCTTGAAACTGTATGAACTATATGCAACTGTCTTTTGAACCAAGTGTATGACCCTCGTGCAGTTTTCCCCACATGCTGCTCACGGATTTACTCCATGGGAAAAGAGATCCATTGCTATTTTGGGTCTTCACGTCATTCTTATCAACTTGGTCCAAAACTCCACCCACCAGTGAGTGCTCTGTTAAAGCATTTAGAGCTTTTCAGACACTTGCATAATAGCCGAACATGTATCTGTAGTTTGAAATATTGGAACATGACGTCATAATGGTGCAAAACTAAAATGATGTAGTTACAATCTCAATAAAAATCGCAGGAATGTAAAATCCCATACATAAATCTGATATATGGCCATAAATTAAGTGTACAACAGGGCTTAAGCATTTTTAAGAATCCCTGTAATCATCACATTTATTTTGAGACAAAATACTTATTTGTCATTTCAGGATAGTATTTGGGGTAAAAAGCCCCCTGTTGCATGGGCTAAAGGCCCCTATTTCATAAGTGGGGTAATAGATTTGATATGAAGACTGTTCAAAGTGGGCTCACACAATCACAATGGAGATTAATTTGTTTATAGAATACTTAAGATGTTTTGAAATGTCAAATGTGATTGGAATGAACAGGAAATGGTGCACCCCTTTTTGAATAAACCTATTTTAATTTGTTACTCAAGGCATCTTGCTGTCACAAAAGTATTTGCATTCATTTATAGCGGAAATGTTGCCCTATAACTTTTGCCACTATAGCTACATGATATTATAAACCACCTGGGAGCCTAAAAAAATGGTGTAAAAAGCCCCCTTGCCACCATTTTTTAATATAAACAATTATTTTTATAATTTATTTTCACACAAATTATGTTGCTCAATCAATATTCAATAAAAATAAATATTTGTCAATCTTGATACATTTAAAAAAAATTTTTTTTTTTTTTTTTTTTAGCTCAGTTGTACCTTACATATTAAAATTCCACTAGTATTTGGGAAAACATACATATATGAAAATTTTGTGTTTTCAGGTAATTCGTATTTTTAAATATATATTGCACTTTCTTTTATTAGTGAAAACCAAACTGAACCTACTGTATGTTTCATATGTGCCATTTATTGGATTTTTGTATGGGATTTAGGGACATTTTGCGATTTGGGTTCCAAGAACTTTGTAAAACTTCATGCCACAGCTTTGCAAAGCAATTTCATGTCGCCAGCAAAGAACTTGTTGACGCGCGGTCCTATTTTAATAATAATTGTGTACATTCATAGACAACGCACGCGGAGGAAGGAAGGGAGGGCATTGCTGCTTAAAATGCTGTGAATGTGCCTCCGCCTGGGGAGGGAGTGAGGAGAAATGTCCGTGAGGAAAATGCGCACGACAACAGTGAAGTGACGCGACACGCGCCGCTCTACAAGTGCTCGCGCCCTTTTTTTCCCACGAGCAGCGCGAGACGCGAAGCGCGAAAAACATTCGCCCTTCTGAGGGGACAAACATGACCGTGGTGCCCGGGGAGAACCTCGACGAGACTGTGGCACTGGCAGCCCTATCCCAAGATGTGTACGACCCCGAACGAGCTGACCAGGAGTGCTGCGAGCGGGTGGTCATCAACATCTCGGGGCTCCGCTTCGAAACCCAACTTAAGACCTTGGCGCAATTCCCGTCCACCTTACTCGGCGACCCCAGGAAAAGAATGCGCTTCTTCGACCCTCTGAGGAACGAATACTTCTTTGACAGAAACCGACCCAGTTTTGACGCCATCCTTTACTACTATCAGTCTGGAGGTAGGTTACGGAGACCCGTCAACGTTCCCGTGGACATCTTTATGGAGGAGATTAAATTCTACGAGTTGGGAGAAAAAGTCATTGAGAATTTTAAAGAGGACGAGGGCTTCATTAAGGAGGAAGAGCGACCTTTGCCAGAAAACGAGTTCCAGCGGCAGGTCTGGCTCTTGTTCGAGTACCCCGAGAGCTCTGGACCCGCGAGGGGTATCGCGATAGTGTCCGTGCTTGTCATTTTGATCTCAATTGTCATCTTTTGCTTGGAGACTTTACCAGAGTTTAGGGAAGATGGGAAAATGCACGAGGAGCACCTCGCAGTCAATGGAACTGTTGGATCCAAGAAGCCAAATCCCTTCACAGACCCCTTCTTCATTGTGGAGACCCTTTGTATAATTTGGTTCTCCTTTGAATTGTTGGTGCGGTTTCTCGCGTGCCCGAGCAAGCCCGCCTTTTTCAAGAACATCATGAACACGATCGACATCGTGGCGATTATTCCCTACTTCATCACATTGGGTCTGGAGTTGGCCGAGCATCAGGGCAACGGACAGCAAGCCATGTCGCTGGCCATCCTGAGGGTCATTCGTTTGGTGCGGGTGTTCCGCATCTTCAAGCTCTCCAGACACTCCAAGGGGCTCCAGATCTTGGGTCAGACCCTACAAGCGAGTATGCGGGAACTCGGTCTTCTCATATTCTTCCTTTTCATTGGAGTCATTCTGTTCTCCAGCGCCGTCTACTTCGCCGAGACGGATGACCCCGACTCGGGGTTCAGCAGCATCCCCGATGCCTTCTGGTGGGCAGTGGTTTCTATGACAACCGTGGGCTACGGGGACATGTGCCCGGTCACCATCGGTGGCAAAATTGTGGGTTCTTTATGTGCCATCGCTGGCGTGCTCACTATTGCTCTCCCGGTGCCTGTCATCGTGTCCAATTTCAATTACTTTTACCACCGGGAGACCGAGCACGGGGAGCAGTTACAGTACACGCACGTCACATGTGGCCAGCAGCAACCGTCGTTTGGCGAATTTAAAAGGAACGACAGCAAAGCGTCCCTCTCGAAATCCGACTATATGGATTCAGAGGATGGAGATTCGGTCAAGTACACCAACTGCAGCCTCCATAAAGCGTATACGGGGAAGCTTACGGATGTATGAATGTGGACAAACGCAACAGTTACGCGCGCATACCCAAAGAAACGCACTTTTTTTCTCTGTGAGTACATCCTCATCGCTCGCTCTGGCCTGAGTAGATGTCAGCATCCGTGAGAAGCATACTCATATATTTTACTCTGACGTAGTGTACGATTATTTTCGAAACTGTCTTCCGTTGTTGTGATCATCGATAATCAGAGCGCGAGACGTAGCAAGAAACTGTAGCTATCTAACCGCAAATAATTATAATATATATATATGAGAGAGAGAGAGAGAGAGAGAGAGAGAGAGAGAGAGCTTATTTGACGTATATTATAAACTAGCCCTGTTAAATAGACGCGTAGCACTTTATTCCTGTACTTTTTTTTTTTTTTTTTTTTTTTTTTACGAATTCGGCGGCTGTGCGATAATAAAGTTTACATACAAGTTGCTTATTTGTAGAGAGATATTAGGACCAATATATATTTAATTACCTTTGATTTTTTTTTCTGATGATGACAGATAGGAAACACGAATAGCAATTAATTATAGTAGCTATTTAGGTGTAGTTATTAATTTTGATATTTAAGAAATACATATATCAAAGATTTTATTCCAGAAAATTTATGAAACAGCAAAACAGCTTTATACTGCAATATATTGCATTTTTTCAGTTGTCATAATTTCAGCGATAATGCATTTGCGCATTAAAATAATCCTTTAAAGGTTGTTGTTTCTTAAAATCTTGATACATTTTTTGCTCTTAGTAGAAGCAAAGACAAAGCACTGCAGGGGTGAAATTTTGTTGATAAGCTGTAAGTTTGAAAAGTATTCTTATTATCAGCAGATGTGAAGAGAATGAATGAATGAACAGGTTGCATTTGAAGTATGTGCGCCCAAATCTGAATACGTTAATTTTAAAATCCAATCGCGACATCTCGTGGAGAAGGCTGAAACTGCCGTCTTCAAGATGGAAATGTGTTTCCATAGCAACCTTCCAGACTAATCTCGAGACATTGGGCAATATATTGTTTCTTAAATGTGTTCACGGGAAATATGGTTGCTGGTGCTTACAGTATATTATAAATATGATACATTCTTCCTTAAGTTTAATTATATTTACATATTTAGCCCCAAAGCAGGCATTTTCCGATGGAATATTATTAGTGGGCCGAGTAAAGTTAAATAAAGCTAGAAAGGCTCATTCAATCCATTGCAGGGGAATAAAATTAAATGTAATAAAATATAGGAAAAAAAAAAAAAAAAAACAGCCCACACCAATCAAAGTGCAGCTAGTAAAAATGGAGAAACATCAACAATTCTGCTCAGCACCAAGGTCAGCAGGAGATCATTCATTGTGACGTCTCTGTGAGAAGGGCCGACTATTGGCTGGATTGGGAGAACTGAATGTGGAAATAACTGCAAAGATATCCGGCCACACCACGTCATCAAGTTCGGATTTTCACCTTAACAAGAAGGATTTGTGCAGGATGAGGTATGTTAACACTGTAACAACACAGACAAAACATGACTCTGTGTGTGTGTGTGTGTGTGTGTGTGTGTGTGTGTGTGTGTGTGTGTGTGTGTGTGTGTGTAGTAAGCGTGTGTGTGTGAGTGAGTGTGAGTGAGTGTGCGTGGGTGTTTGTGTGTGTGTGTGTGTGCGCGCGCGCGTGAGTGAGTGCATGTGTGTGTGAGTGTGTGTATGTGCATGTGTATGAGTGTGTGCGTGCGCGTGTGTGTGTTAAAAAATAAGAAGTGTTTATTTGTGCATTATTAGACTGTTACTGACCACTCAACTCTGCTGTTTGACACTTGACTTGAGATGAAAATAAAGCTGTATATAATGACTGTTCTTCAGAATCTAGACTACAGCTTAAAGCACCATGATAAATAATGATCGAACTATTAAGTGTGCTTGAATTCTGGCATACAACACGAAAATAATCATTATTGATCTTAGAGCTTTATACTATTGATTTTGCTATAGAGATTTGAGCTGTAGAAATGGATTTGGAAGAACAGGAAATATTATAAATATTATCAATAAATTATCAATTAAATTATCAATAAATAACATCAGTATTATAAAACCTTTGTAGCACAGGGTATTTATACAGATTTCCTGATTCGATTTGATTTCGATTCACAAACTCAATCTCATATTAATTTTACCAATTATATTTTGGTCACATTTCATGATGTCTTGAAATCACATATATACATACAGTATTTTGTGATGTTTATTGTTTACATGCAGAATTTGTACTATTTACAAGTATTTGCATTTATAAGTAGAGCAAGTGCTAAAACAGTACTGCCTCTTTAAAAATAGGCAGCTTAGCGAGCGACTCACAGTGTCGATATCTGGATTTTACCAATCAGTATGAAGATAGTGATTAATCGGAAAATCTATACTTTTACCAAGCCCTATACCTTAGTATAATGCAAAAAAAGTACATTAATATATATATATATATATATATATATATATATATATATATATATATATATATTATATATACATACAGTACTGTGCAAAAGTTTTAGGCACTTGTGAAAAATGTTGCATAGTGAGGATGTCTTCAAAAATAATGACATAAATAGTTTTCATTTATCACTTGATGTCATACAAAGTCCAGTAAACATAAAAAAGCTAAATCAATATTTGGTTTGACCACCTTTGCCTTCAAAACAGCACCAATTCTCCTAGGTACACCTGGACACAGTTTTTCTTGGTTGTTGGCAGATAGGATGTTCCAAGCTTCTTGGAGAATTCACCACAGTTCTTCTATCTTTTTTGGCTGTCTCAATTGCTTCTGTCTCTTTATGTAATCTCAGACTGACATGACATCTGTTGCAGGGCTCCCTGTTCTTCTATTCTATTCTATTTGCAAAAGAAATATTTGGGAATCTAACATTTCTATTTCCTATTGACACACTAAAGCTGAAGATATAAATAACCATCTTAAGACAAATGCTTTTGTGAAACATCTTATGTGCCTAAGACTTTTGCACAGTACTGTGTATATGTATATATAGTTGTGCTCAAAAGTTTGCATACCCTGGCAGAAATTGTGAAATTGTGTCACTGATTTTGAAAATATGACTGATCATGCAAAAAAAAAAAACTGTCTTTTATATAAGGATAGTGATCATATAAAGCCATTTATTATCACATAGTTGTTTGGCTCCTTTTTAAATCATAATGATAACAGAAATCACCCAAATAGCCCTGATCAAAAGTTTACATACCCTTGAATGTTTGGCCTTGTTACAGACACACAATGTGACACGTACAGGTTTAAATGGCAATTAAAGGTTAATTTCCCACACCTGTGGCTTTTTAAATTGCAGTTAGTGTCTGTGTATAAATAGTCTATGAGTTCGTTAGCTCTCACGTGGATGCACTGAGCAGGCTAGATACTGAGCCATGAGGAGCAGAAAAGAACTGTCAAAAGACCTGCGTAACAAGGTAATGGAACTTTATAAAGATGGAAAAGGATATAAAAAGATATCCAAAGCCTTGAAAATGCCAGTCAGTACTGTTCAATCACTTATTAAGAAGTGGAAAATTCAGGGATCTCTTGATACCAAGCCAAGGTCAGGTAGACCAAGAAAGATTTCAGCCAAAACTGCCAGAAGAATTGTTCAGGATACAAAGAAAAACCCACAGGTAACCTCAGGAGAAATACAGGCTGATCTGGAAAAAGACGGTGTGGTTGTTTGCATCCATGTGAGAGCTAACAAACTCATTGACTATTTATACACAGATATTAATTGCAATTTAAAAAGCCACAGGTGTGGGAATTTAAACTTTAATTGCAATTTAAACCTGTGTGTATCACCTTGTGTGTCTATAACAAGGGCAAACATTCAAGGGTATGTAAACTTTTGATTAGGGCCTTTTGGGTGATTTCTGTTATCATTATGATTTAAAAAGGAGCCAAACAACTATGTGATAATAAATGGCTTCATATGATCACTATCCTTAAATAAAATACAGTTTTTTAGCATGATCAGTCATATTTTCAAAATCAGTGGCAAAATTTTACAATTTCTGCCAGGGTTGGCAAACTTTTGAGCAAAACTGTATATAAATGAATAAATACCTACAGAATGATCCAAAATGTCGTCTTTAACGATATTATTAATAATAGACCTTTTAGCTGTAGTTGGATTTATAAATGTATATAAAACTCATATAAAAGGTTAACAAAGGCATCAAATTATCATAACATATGAAATTATGATCTTCCGTAAGTCATTGAACTCAACCCAATATTTGCATCAAGCCATTATAGACATAAACTTTGAAGAGTTTGTAGGTCTTTGTCCTGAACATGCAAATTCTTGGTTAAGGGAAAGTATTCATTCATTTCCCTATTTCTAAGACAGCACATTGCAATTGCATTAATGAATATTAAGTGCGTGTGCATTCCTTGCCTGTCTAAAGCAGACATTTCAAACAAACATTGATATAAATGATATTAGAATATATTTTGTAAGAATACAGTCATGCATTGGGTGTCAGTCCACTGCAGCTGTTGAAACTAGTGCCCGACCGATATATCGGTTGGCCGATATTAACTGCCGATATTAGCCTTTCACCGATATATCGGTATTGGCGTATATGTTTACCGATATGCGCAGATA
The DNA here is from genome assembly GCF_019703515.2 of Myxocyprinus asiaticus. Lineage (NCBI taxonomy): Eukaryota > Metazoa > Chordata > Actinopteri > Cypriniformes > Catostomidae > Myxocyprinus > Myxocyprinus asiaticus. The sequence continues at coordinate 30,083,912 of NC_059390.1, read as the reverse complement.
TGAAAACTTTTTTCAGAACATATAATGCAGAAAACAGTGCTTTAGAATTGGTATCATAACGTAGTTTATCCAGCAGAGCGCACTCCGACTCCATTGTTTACAGAGCTGAACTGACGGTTGCTCTGCAGACAGGGCGGAGATCAGCGGTGTCTTAGCAACTTACCGATAACTAGTTTATGAAATACATACTGGAAAGTTAATAAAAAATGACCCCATCATTTTATATAACTAATATAACGTTAACTCTGTCCCTGACTACCATGTCACTCCTGTTTATCACAGCTGTTTGCTGTTAGCCAGCTATAGTTTGTCAGTGCAGTCAGTAATGTAGCAGATTGAAATGTAAACATCAGAGCATATTTTTGCAACTCAGCAGACAACGGTGCAGTGGTGGATTGTGTCTGTTGAGTGTTGATTTTACGCTAAGTTGTTACCTAGTTAGTGAGACACAGTGCTGGAAAGTAAATAAAGTCCATCTTTTGCTCTCCGTGGCAACGAGCTTATAGCTAACTAGCTAACCACATGGCTACTTTCATACCTTGTCAGCGTGTAAACATGTATTCACTGGGGATGGGCACGAGTACTCGGACATGGCAGCAATGATCGATCATGAAAACGATGATCGATAGTGATCACGCATGATGGTCTTTTCACTTATTTCGAAATCCATTGACAATTACCTGACATCTAAACACACAAACAAAGAGGGAGCTTATTTTTAATTTTGAGATTGATTATTTTGTAGTTTTAAGGGGTACATTGATTGTCAGAAACATCTCATAGCAACCAAACTGATACAACACTGCAATGCTATCATTACGATAATCAAAAGAGAGTGTAATTAACCGTGTTTTGAGTGCCTGTCTCTGTAAAACGTTTGCTAAATACGTTTTATTATAATTTCATGTAAGAATTTTGACTCGTTAATGGATATTATTTAATAAAAGTAATGTTTGTCACTGACTGTAAACCTCCCTGCCCTGCGTGAAGTAACATGCACCTGCATCTCGACGAAATGGGACTTGAATATTTCTGCACGAGTTTCCAAGTTAGATGTCCAATATAAAGTGTCATTCCGTTGCACTTACCCCAGTTGAAAGGTGGAAATTCAGGGTACGTTTACACGAAAACGATGTACTAAAAACTCCTTTGTGTTTTTAAAAAGTTTCGCGTACAGACGACACGATGGAAAAAATTCTTCTTAGGTGATTCAATTCAACACCCAAAGGAATCAAATCACCCAAGAAGACTTTGATTAAACCACATGAGTCACATGGATTACATTGACGATGCCTTTATATCTTTTTGGAGCGTCAAAGTGTTGATCACCATTCACCTTCATTGTATGGAAACAAACGGCAGACAACTTTCTTCAAATATCTTCATTTGTGTTCGGAAGAACACAATCGGGTTTGGAATAATGTGAGGGTGAGTAAATGATGACAGAATTTAAAATATTAGGTGGACTATTCCTTTAAGATACACAGTTCAAAAAGACTCACCATGAACTCCTTCACTAGGCATCCCTCATCCTCACCAAGGTAGATGCAAAGAGCTTTGATGATAGCTTCCCTCTTAAGATGGACATCACTTGTCTGTAAATATTACAAATTTGAGTATTACCTTACCTTCAAGCATACAATCCATACACGGTGCAGGCATAAGGAAAAATTTTAAACTCACTAAATATCAACTACCTTAAGTATAAATTTGACACCACTGTGTTCATTAATGGTACCTTTGTTAAAAAAAAAAAAAAAAAAGATACTCAGCACAAGTACACAAACCTCCTGTAAAGTCCTGAAATATTTGTCCATTTTCTGTCCCGAAACACCTCCTTTTTTTCTGGAGGACAGCAGTGAGTTTTGGAAGATATTTGTCCAATTGTGGCATAAAGGTGTTTTCAAGGGGAATGGTAGTAATGCGCCGGAATTCAGCACCAATCTATTATACATAGAAGTATAGATATTGACAAAGACAGCGATTAACACATTGTTGTCACTCAACTCTCTTCTTATATCAAGACACGAGTCTTTAAAGTTTTTCGGTAACATTCAAACCGTAACGTTTGTCTTAATGTGCTAGAATACGAGCAACTTCATGTGCAATGTTCACCGATACTGCAAAAAACTCTGTAACCTACAATGTGAACGCTTTAACCTTTAGCTAATTATAGTATGCGTAATCACCACTATTTTTTGTTAATCAGTCAACAGACTGTTTACTGTAATGAATGGTACTGCATAATATGACATACATCTTACTTACCATGTAAATCGACGGAATAATATAACTCCGGGACTGGAGGGAAAATGTCTTCCATTCACACAGTGCGGTACTGGAAATAACTCTTTGGCGCCAAGGAAACTGCACATGTGTCATATTCACATGCATGCGCAGAGAGGACCTCAAATTAAACCATCTTATTTTTTCTAACTGACTTTAATTAATTTACATAGCTTGATTCAAAACACATGTGATATGTATAAAAACTAATTATAATTTTTTATTAAAATTAATTAAATGAGCAAAATTTAATAATGTTGAATTTAATTAGGGCCAAAATCATTTTTTTCAGTGTGGGCTGGTAGGAGAGTAAGTTAACATAACAAGCTGTAGATGTTGACTGGTTTTGGATATCAGACAGAACTGTGATATATGGATATCTTGTGTACACTGATTTAACATGCATTTTCACTGCCTCATGTTTTCATATTCTAAGCATATCATTGAAAACTGTACATGGCATCACATCTCTGTCTATAGGCTATATACATAAGCGGTGGGTGAATGAATTGCAGGGTAAAGGTACATCAAATAAAATTAAGTAAATAAATAAATAACATTTAAAATACAAAAAAATTTTCCCATCTGAATCCATACATTAATTTCAAGATTTTTAAATTGCAGGTTCCACCTACTGTACAATGTTCACACTCCATACAAAACTCTCCAAATGAATAAATTGTTGATTATTGTTATTTGCACAGACACCAGTATTCATATTGATAATTATACATCTCAAATTGATGCCTATCAATCCATCATTCTTTATATAACACGTAATACGCGCATGATGTCATCGTTTTCACAAATTCGTGTTTTTGTATGTTTACACGGAGACGATAACGGCATCGTTTTCAAAAACGTGCACTTTGAAACCCGTTTTTAAAAGTTTGCGTTTTCAGGCCCCAAAACGGCGTTGTCGTGTAAACGAACAGCTAAAACGCATAAAAAGTTTTCAGATTTTAGTTGAAAATGTTGTCGTGTAAACGGCCTCTCAGACTCTCAGATTTGAATGGAACGCTTCATGAATCACAGCAACAACAATACAGAGCATCGCAACTTTCCTCACAAGAGCGAACATTTGGGGACACACACACACACCAGGCGCATGTGGCAGTGGACTCAACGTGCTGAAGCAACACATATACAGCAGGCGAGTGTTTCAAAGAGCTAGACAGAGCGCAGCTAAATGGAACACAATGCAGCGTCTTCAAACTGAACTTCAATTTAACATGCATATTAAAAACGCAATGGTTATGTCATCTCCTGTTATTTGAAAATAGATGGTTCAGACAGTCACTAAAAAAACTGGTGCATTCTTACTAAGATTACTACGGTAACCTGAAGGAAGAACAGACAGATGTGCGTTGGGCACATTCTTTCAGAGTTGGACAGTGAATCTTCACATAATGATAAAATATGATGCATTATATTTTGAATCTTTTGTACATTTTGTAACATATTATTTTATAACAGCCTATAATAATGAATAGATGATACACTGGAACACCAAGGCACAATGCAGCAGCCATATATGTTTGTCAGACATGTTATTATATATACAGTTATGAACATGTAATCGCCCCTCGAGTACTCGACAAGTACTCGAGTAATTAGTCCGAGTACTCGAGTAGACAAAATGACCAAAATGCCCATCCCTAGTATTCACCAAAATGTTTTGTTCAGGATTCACAGTTTGGTACCCCCTTCAACCGAACAATTCCAGTCGTTGCATTTATAAAATGTAATATTTAAAAGTCTGGTTTTCCAGACATTAAAATAGGATACGTAATAAAAGTGGATTTAATAAAAAGTATATTTGCCCTGTGTAAATAATAATATATAGGAACTGTATCTAAAATAAATAAGGAGTGATAAATACTGATACAACAGGCTGGAAAAATAGACATTTATTAATTTTAATATCCTTTATATATATATTTTGAATGTATTGAAACTTGACATCAGGCGACGCACCCTAAAAACTGCACCATTAGATCGGTTTCATGCTGAAGAACTGCTTGAAAGTATGTTTTTTTTTTCTCTCTCTCGTAAATGTAAATGAGTGTAAATGTCAACATCATCATATATGTCGAAAGGATTGATGCCTGTCAACCAAAACATGAGCTCATTGATGTCATTAAATGAGTCTGCTTTTTTTATTTAATCCATTACTCCTGGTCGGAGTCTTCCGTAAATATTTAGTTTATACGTAGGGTAACGTCCTACATAAATGTAATGGTACAACGCTCAAATATTTAGTAGTGCATAAATTTTGACTTAGTTCCCATTTATGCCTCAACTAGGCTAAGTTTTAACTTACATATAGCTGGTGCAACCGGTCCCTGATGTTTATTTAGCTATTTATTTTATTTGAATTTATTCTTTATTTTAATGGTCAGCAGCTGACTGATACTAAACATACAGTACTGATGTTTTTTAAGCTATTTATTGTATTTTTATTTATTCTTTATTTTCTCAGTGTTCATTTCTAGAATTTATTGACAATGTATAATAATAATGTCAAATATTCTTTGATAAAAATATTTGTTTAAGAAAGTAGCCTTCTGAGTACCTTTGCATAGTCATATCGGTGCAAAATCAGAGCACAATCCACATAGAAAAGGTCTGGTTTCATTCCAGCTCAAAAATTAGCTATATCGGCCACCATATCGGTAATCGGTGTATGTGTGTTTAATGTTTTTAAAGGGAATGCTGGTAAATCCAATAAAAATAGTCTTTCTTATTTCCAAATAACTCTTCCTTAAAAATAATAAAGGAATCGTTAGTGGAACAGTTGAGGCACTGGAATCGTTAAGAGGAATCGGAACCAGAATCATTAAATTCCTTATGATTCCCATGCCTAATTTTTAAATAGTAACCTCGAACACAATGCAGCATTTTTTAAACCAGTTTTTCACAAACTTTTTTAAACTAAGGCTTTTATTGTGTATTGTTTCCCCATGGCACCCCAACCACTGAAAAATAAATAAACAAATAAACAAATATGCTTTTTGAAAAGAAAGTTTAATATAAACAAATTAAATTAAAACAATGTAGCCTTCAAGTGTTCTAAATCATTAATCGATATCGTTATTCTAATAGATATTATTAGATAGGTATGTTTCCATGCAGTCAGAGTTTGACTGAGAAACAGACCCGTCATTTAAATTTATTGGGCTTAAAGCTACTAAAGATATCCAGCCGAGGACATGGAGTGCTTTTCTCTTTATATCGTCAATATTGCTGTTTGATGAATATTAACAGTATAACAGACAGCAGCAGTTCTAATAGGCCGAATTTACACATCACACAGATTGGATATTTTGAGATATATGATTTTTGTCCTGGTTGCTAACACTCATGTACATAATGCAGTACATTAACGGCTGTGTTTGCATTAATATCGCGTCAAGAGGGCCAATTTGACTAAGAAGCGCATTTGACTGTACAGCTGCATTCACACTGTATAGAGCCCACACAGACATAAACATGTGAGCGTTTGAAAGCAGCTGGCTGTATTCACACAGTGTACGGGTGCCGAGTCAGTTCTTGGGACTGTCTGTACTTTTTAAATCAGTGGCTATTCAAATATTGAACTGAGCAGAGATTCTGAGGCACCCCTAGCTAGTTTGGGAACCACTGGGCTAGACACTTGCTCCTGTGGAGGGCAAGATTATCAGTGATAATAATAAAATTTGCAACTGTTCCTCCCACAAAACCATCATGTGACTTCAGAAGACTTGGAATATAGTGCACTATGGAGTGTTGAGCTTGACAGCTGTGGTCACTATGAACTGTCGTTGCATGGATAAGAGCTGCTTGAAGATTCTTCATTCATATTTCAGGAAAAAAACAACAGCACATAGGTTTGAAACAACATGAGGGTGAGTAAATAGTCATAAAATAATGATAAATAATAAATAATATTTGGGTGTACTATCATTTTAAAGTTGATCAGTGACTGTTATTAGACTTTCATCTCCTCTTGACCGATGAATACCCCTGAATTCTCTGAGGACCTGAATACGAATTGACTGCTTGAAAATACGGTGAGCAAGACACAATAACAGCGGCTGCATAATGGTGCTGTCATGTGTGGCACTTGTGCTATTGGCTTGTGTTACAGCTCACAGGTGTTGAGGAGGTCAGCATGACTTTGCGGCTTGCTGCAGTTGTCGGTGCACTGCGAAAGCAACAGCATGGCTTTAGGTTTGGCTTTTAGTGGCCAGTTCACACTGCCCAAACATATGCCAAGAAGCACCAACATCCAACAGTTGTTGGGTTTTGTTGGATCAGTGTGTTCACCCTGTTGGCATTCGTTGGCATCTGTTTTCGCCGATGGAACCTGTTGAGTCTTGGAATTTTGTCTGACTTTATTGCGATCCGTTGCCATGACAATGAGGTGAGCATCCCTGCCAACACACAGAAAATAAATGTGTTGCGGGTGCAACTGAATTAGTAGAGCTGGAGAAACACAGTCAATCATGATTAATCATATTTTTGTAGCGAACTTGTTAAAGTATTACATTCCTTTCTAAATAAAGAAAATTAAATAATATGTTAAATGAGCGTGCTTACATGCATGTTCTTACACCGATTATGCTTAATAAGCTGACAACGTGTGTGGTCATGTAAATGCAATAAACGGCATCCTTTATTGGTGTAAGGTCATAAATGGCATAAGAATAAACCAGTCGACATCAGTAGATTTTTGCCTATTATGCCGATTTCGCATGGCATGTATATACCTTAACCACCGTTCTCACCGGCTCATCCAATGTCATGTAAATGCAGATTTCTTGCCTTGATTATCGAGAGTAGTCAGCATATTGGTGTGCATATAAACATGCTCATTGTTGGGTTTAGCAGTTTGTATGGATGACACTCGTGAGGGAATATGTACAAATAGGCCACATTAAGGACGGAGATAAATTTGTGCTGAAGCGCTCTTCTCACTCGCATGAAAAACAGACGTGTCAAATCATTGTTAATGCAACCACTGAACTCAATGCATATGTACAATAATTAAAAATATCAACTTTCCCCACATTTTATGGTAATAATCTTATGTGATGTATATTTTTGCCACTGGATTGCTATCCTCAGGCAGAATTCTCAGAATGTGGAAGTTATAGCCTAATGTAACATTGAATATATGTTAAAAAATTTTGAGCACTTGCTAAATATCAATCGCGCCAGTGGTGATTGCTTTAAGACAACACAGGAAGCATGGCTTCCCTTAAAATTTCATTAAAATTGCACAATGACATGTTAATCAAATTGCATATTGCCTCTCTTTAATTCAGATAATTATTGTCCCAGTTCAATAATTCAGGTAACAAAAGTGTGCAATAGCATACAACTCTTTTGCAATGTTTTTTTCCGTTGATGATATCTTCATGATTATGTTTGTCGGAGTTAGCGGACACACGGCCCATAGAGCCCCATTGAAGCTGTGCTTCAGTAGGAGTTTAAGGCATATACTGGTCCCATTGAGATCAGTGGAGCAAATGATTGATGTTCATTGGACAAAAGGCTCTAACCTCATCATTTTGGGACCCACCCGGATGCCGTGCGTCTCTGGGAGTCTACGGGAGCTTCATGAACACTACTTGCATGAGGTAGATGATCTGATTGTTGCAGCCTGGTGTCATGAAATTTACGTGAACATAAGCAAGTACAATGGTGTTGTATTCAGATGTGGTTTTAAGGTGAATACAGGTGCATCTCAATAAATTAGAATGTCGTGGAAAAGTTCATTTATTTCAGTAATTCAACTCAAATTGTGAAACTTGTGTATTAAATAAATTCAATGCACACAGACTGAAGTAGTTTAAGTCTTTGGTTCATTTAATTGTGATGATTTTGGCTCACATTTAACAAAAACCCACCAATTCACTATCTCAAAAAATTAGAATATGGTGACATGCCAATCAGCTAATCAACTCAAAACACCTGCAAAGGTTTCCTGAGCCTTCAAAATGGTCTCTCAGTTTGGTTCACTAGGCTACACAATCATGGGGAAGACTGCTGATCTGACAGTTGTCCAGAAGACAATCATTGACACTCTTCACAAGGAGGGTAAGCCACAAACATTCATTGCCAAAGAAGCTGGCTGTTCACAGAGTGCTGTATCCAAGCATGTTAACAGAAAGTTGAGTGGAAGGAAAAAGCGTGGAAGAAAAAGATGCACAACCAACCGAGAGAACCGCAGCCTTATGATTGTCAAGCAAAATCGATTCAAGAATTTGGGTGAACTTCACAAGGAATGGACTGAGGCTGGGGTCAAAGCATCAAGAGCCACCACACACAGACATGTCAAGGAATTTGGCTACAGTTGTCGTATTCCTCTTGTTAAGCCACTCCTGAACCACAGACAACGTCAGAGGCGTCTTACCTGGGCTAAGGAGAAGAAGAACTGGACTGTTGCCCAGTGTTCCAAAGTCCTCTTTTCAGATGAGAGCAAGTTTTGTATTTCATTTGGAAACCAAGGTCCTAGAGTCTGGAGGAAGGGTGGAGAAGCTCATAGCCCAAGTTGCTTGAAGTCCAGTGTTAAGTTTCCACAGTCTGTGATGATTTGGGGTGCAATGTCATCTGCTGGTGTTGGTCCATTGTGTTTTTTGAAAACCAAGTCACTGCACCCGTTTACCAAGAAATTTTGGAGCACTTCATGCTTCCTTCTGCTGACCAGCTTTTTAAAGATGCTGATTTCATTTTCCAGCAGGATTTGGCACCTGCCCACACTGCCAAAAGCACCAAAAGTTGGTTAAATGACCATGGTGTTGGTGTGATTGACTGGCCAGCAAACTCACCAGACCTGAACCCCATAGAGAATCTATGGGGTATTGTCAAAAGGAAAATGAGAAACAAGAGACCAAGAAATGCAGATGAGCTGAAGGCCACTGTCAAAGAAACCTGGGCTTCCATACCACCTCAGCAGTGCCACAAACTGATCACCTCCATGCCACGCTGAATTGAGGCAGTAATTAAAGCAAAAGGAGCCCCTACCAAGTATTGAGTACATATACAGTAAATGAACATACTTTCCAGAAGGCTAACAATTCACTAAAAATGTTTTTTTTATTGGTCTTATGATGTATTCTAATTTTTTGAGATAGTGAATTGGTGGGTTTTTGTTAAATGTGAGCCAAAATCATCACAATTAAAAGAACCAAAGACTTAAACTACTTCAGTCTGTGTGCACTGAATTTATTTAATACACGAGTTTCACAATTTGAGTTGAATTACTGAAATAAATGAACTTTTCCACGACATTCTAATTTATTGAGATGCACCTATATATATATTAAAACATACCTCCCTAACCTAAAACTTTTACCTGAACCTAACCAATAGTGTTTTAAATGAGATATTTAAGAAAGATATCCTTACCAAATCAATGCCTAAACGTAACCATTAGTTAAATGAGATGTTTAAAAAAAGACATCCTTACCAAATCAATGCCGAAACTTAACCATTAGTGTTTTAAAATATAAATGAAATATTTAAAAAAGACATCCTTACCAAATCAATGCCTAAATCTAAACATTAGTGTTTCAAAATGCAGAAGCTAAATGAAAAGCAACAACATAATTTCGTGCCGCTTCTATGACTCTGTTGTGTCACGTGTCAGTTTGAATTCATGGCTACATTTGAACCGCTGTCCTCTCACTTTAAGTCAGATGCACTACCGCGTAAACTATCCGAAATGGAATAAGTGTATATATGTAGTAGGTGAGTCTGTAATAAAAGCATTAAAATGTATTGTTTTTCAAAAGATGTGTTTGAGTAAAATGTGTCGAAATCATAAAATAGCAGGTTCTGTGTAATAGAAAGAAAAATAAGTATTTATAAAGTCATGATCAGCCATTTAAGTCATGATTTGAGTGAAAGTGATTACAGTTTTTGTTGATCGCTTTGGTACTATTATCGCAAGTATGTGGTTAAACCTCACAACTCTTAGTACATAACTCCAAACTCATAACACTTATAACGCAGTCAGTCTTTCATTCAAAACTTGCCATTGTGCATTCATTTGGATTGTAAACATCTCTCACCACAAAACCATTGATTCAAAATATAAGTTTCTCGTGAAATGTCATGAGAACATAAGGTTTAATCACCAAAACACAACATAATGATATCTTTTCAGTTTAGTCATTTTAACTACCAGTGAATCCAATAACAAAGAATGCAAGAGACATGTTTCAAATCGCCCTTAGAAGTGCTGAAAGTAATATGCTACAGTACTGTAAAAGACACAGTTTTCACATTAGGCAATGCACTTACATTACCCAACATTTACAGAATCTATAATTTCCATAATATCTATCCTATGTGTAATCAAGTTGTGATCAATGAAGACATCCTCTACAATCATTTGGGCAAATTGTGTTTTTCAGATATAATTGTAACATAGGTATACTCTATAATCAAATGTACACAGTTAAATAAAACAAATTAACTAAATGAAAACAAAATATTTAGCACACATTACATTAATTTGGATCAAGCCTGTCTTGAGCATTTGGCCATAGATTCTCATCCACATCACAATGAATGTCATCATCGTTCATGCACCTTGGGAAAAACCTTTTGGCATGGCGAATCCATGCTTGACATTGGTCTGCACAGATGTCATCACATGCCTCATCCATGGCCTGAAGGAGGGTGGCTCAAGGGGTTGGTGATCATAGACCTTCCACCTCCATGCATAAAAAAATTCCTCAATAGGGTTGAGGAAAGGAGAGTAGGGGGGCAGGTAGAGGGTCATGAATCGGGGATGGGCCTTAAACCATGCTTGAACCACCTCTGCATGGTGGAACCTGACATTGTCCCACACAATTACATAGGTGACCCCTTCACCTTGACAGGCCGGCTCAATTTAATTGAGAAACTCAATGAGATGTGCAGCATTGTAGGAGCCAAGTAATGGCCACACCATCTTCAGAGATACAGCTGCGCACATGGAGATGTTTCCTCCACGTTGTCCAGGCACTTGGACAGTGGCCCGTTGGCCGATGAGGTTCCGTCCACGGCGACGAGTTTTGGCCAGGTTAAAGCCCGCTTCATCAACAAAATTTTACTTGTGATGGTTCACATCAGCATCAAGCACCATCACGCTCTTAAAAAATATATTTTGGTTAGTTCTTTTTACAGTGTAGTTCCAATATACATATGAAGCAGGTGATGCATCAAATAGTAACAGTAATACAGTATGTAGTGTGGTACCTGAACATACTCCGCCCTCAGTTGTTTCACCCGGTCATTGTTTCTCTCAAAATGCATCAGGTAAATGTGTTTCACTGATACCTGGTGCCTCTTCAAAAGGTGGGCTACTGTTGGTAGACTGATGGATGCCATGTTGGCAATTATCCTCAATTGCCTGCTTTATTTCCAACAGCCATATATTATTCCTGGCCCTCACTATTTTCACCACTGCCCACTCCTGCTGGTCGGTCAGCACACGACCAGGGCCACCACTACGGGGTTTTCTATCAATTCTAAGCATAGAACAGAGTATACTGTCAATAGATCATACTGTAAGAATACTCTAACATGTTTTATGAATTTACATGCATTACAATTTACTGTAAATGTAATGGTAAAGCATAGTATATATTCTCCAGACTTACCGGTTTTCTTGGAGAAAAGTTCGGATGATAGAATTGACAGTTGATCTTTTTAGATTTGGATCAACTAATCTGGCAGCCTCTGCCAGAGTAAGGCCTCAGTTCACCACATGATCAACGATGATGGCCCGAATTTCATTCGAGACAATAGTTCTGCCTCCCTCTCTCTGACAACCAACCCTTCGACGGGCCCCATGCCCACCTCTCTGACCTGTCTGTTGGTGCCCATGCCCACCTCTCTGATGGATCCCTTGTCCACGAGCTCTTCTTATTCCTTGCTGTCTATCCTGCTCCATGTTGAAAGAAATTGCCAGTGTTTACGCCCCCCCCCCAATATCAAAAGTATTGTGAGCATTGCATTGTGAAAGACAATTACTTCATATGAAAGGTATTTCTTTGATGACACACTGATTAGGTGTGGTGAAAAAGTTACTGTGTAATTTTGTGTTGTACTTAGTCAATTGAACGTGATTATATGTTTGAAAAAAACAGCCTTTTTGATTATCTGCTTTGAGTTTTGTACTAACAGTTGTGAGGTTTTACCACATACTTGCGATAATAGTACCAAAGCGATCAACAAAAACGGTAAAACACAGTTGTTTTAGCGCCTCTAGTGTTAATTTCTCCTGGAAACTGCAGGGAATTGTACCTGGAGACACTTTTAACAAGTTTTGTAAAAATGTATTTAGAGTCACATTTTTACAATGAGACCAGGTTGCAACATTGATTGGACTGTGGGCTTTCAGTCAATGTATTTCTATCCCACCTGGAAGCCTGGCTTCTCTATATGATGATTGGTCGAGCTCTCAAATGGGCTGAATCACGTAACAAATGGCCAATCATTGAAACAGTGATGTACGTGAGTGACAGCATTTCAGATTAAAATACAATTGCGGAGCAGAATTATTGGCGGTGCAGAAGAAATTGATTGTGGTTTACATTATTTAACACAATTAATTTAGTGATTATAAATCTTCACTTTTACCTCTGGCAAATGTAATGTAAATAAAAATGTAAAAATAAGTTTTTGTATTTTTGGTGTTTTATTTCCATTCAGAAAGTTCACTAGTTAATATTTAGTTGTTTTGTGAGTTGGCAACATAGCTGCTTTTGGGGGCAAAATAGCAGAAAATGCTAACGTTGTTGACTTAATTATGGAGAAATCAATCAAATCAAAAATTCCCATTTCCTGCTAAAAAAAAAAAAAAAAAAAGAAGAAGAGCCGACTTCTCATTTAAGTTGCCCCCCCCCCCCCCCCCAACAGAGAATGAAATAAATAATAACATTAAAAATGAAAAATATACGAATACCCTTTTTTTTTTTTACCGATATCTGTGTTTCCCCTTTTTTGAAAACCACCAGCCGTCACTGAATCACGCATATATATTTTTAAGTAAACAATTTGTTTATTATATTATATATATTAAATATATGTTTGGCTTCTTCTTCAAAGGCAAACAACGAAACGCAAAGATGCAAGTTGGATCAGTGTGAACAATACAGTTATGTTTCTCAACAATCTAAATACAACAGACAATTGTTGAGTCTGTTGCCGTTTTTTTGGGGCAGTCTGAACTTGCCTTAAGGGGGTGATACTGTATTTAGTGTTTGCAAATCATCACTGTATGTGTTAGGGTTTATTCTAAACGTCTTGTTCAAAAACCTGCATGTTTTATTTGTGCAGTTATGAATTAAACATGACTACCTCTAAACGCTCCAAGCATATCAGGCAAACAATAGAAAACAAATCCCAAGAAACTAAACCCATCCTTAGTCTGAATCATGGTTTGATATTCTAAAGCTTTTGTACAATAACACAACAATATAGATTGCATAATTTTGTGTAGAAACCACCATGTTTTTGGTGTACAAAGGCATTTTGATACAAACACAAATATGCAAGTATAGAGTACACTAAGTCACAGCAATAGCATTAATATATTTGGTGAAGAAACGGCACGTAAGATATGTAAATTTGTTTATTAAAAAGTCACACAATGGCAAAGATGCCGCAATATTATTTGTATTGTGAAGAGAACTCATTCAAGATTAGTAGTTTTAAAATATACAAAGGCAATAAGAAAAACATTATAAGAGAATCCTTGCAAGGTCGAAAAGTTTTTTAAAAGATGATGCAAGGCAGAGATGCAGCAATATCATTAACATCAGTGTTTCTCAACTGATGGGTTGTGACCCAAATGTGGGCTGTGGGTCTGTTCGGAAAGGGTGCCGGACAGCAGGGATAGAAAAATGTCAAGGTTCTCTCTCCATTGAACGTTTAATGATAATTTCATGTCCTGCACTGCATGTGTACACAGTAAATATACTTCTCATCTGCAATGCGATATTTTCATTTTGTGATTAAAGCCTGGTTTTCTGGCCATCACAGAACCACTCGTTCAGATGATCTGCTCTGCTCGAACCTACTGTATATCTGAAGTATGTGCGCGTCAACCGGGCTTCCCTCGATATCACGCCACAGACCACAAAACTGATGCGACCCATTTTAATCGTAGTGAAAATCTTCCAGTTTAAAGCGCCATGGAGGAAGTCAAACCTCTTAAACAGTAGACAGCCCCAACATGCTAAACAACACTGAGGAAAAGAGCAACACTGTGGAATGCACCAAAATAAATTGTGTCAGTAGCTGATGCTATGGGAGCTCCTTACTGGAGTGATGATCTCTGAAACCCTTATTCAATCACAGCAGTCCCTTTGGCAGATGGTGCTTGGCACCCCTGATGTGCACATCATTGCGGACTTAAAAACCAGAGCACAGCACCATTTCATCAGAATTTTCTCTTCAGGATCCGATCGACATCTCTCATTCATTGCTTTGTTTGTAATTGCACCCCTAAATAGCCAGCAGATCGATTGTTATCTCTGTTTATGCTCAGGCAAAACAGCATATCCTTTGTTTGTTAATGTATGTTGTGAGTGATTCTTTACAGTGAAAAAGAAACTGAAAGAGCCTTTTGTTTAACAACGTCTTTGTAAAAATGGTGTTTTGCAAAAGTTTCTCACCGTGTGAACATTATATCCCTCTGTCTGATGGGCATGAGTGCTTCTTTGTCTACCTTGGCCATGCGGAAGCGGTGCTCAGTGAGACTGATTTGCATTCACTGTGAACTGTGAATGTCAAGTCGCTCCACACTAGGCTAGCCTTCTTTCTAAAACACGATGTCTGTCCCAACTTTTCTGGCTATGCTCCGTCTGCGGTTCATCGGGAGGCACGCAAGGATGGGATGTAGAGCTCAGAGATTATGAGGAGGATTTCTCACCGGCTCAGGCCTTGTGTGCCCCCTCTATTCTATACAAAGTGGTTTTGCCCGTTTGCTACGCCTGTGACACCTAACCATTGGTGCGCATGGTGCAAAAACATTTGCCGTTGATGATGAAGACGGAGATGCTATATTGCTGCTATATCGGTCCCATTCAGTCCATGAGCTTGCTGGTATTTTCCCTGCGGGGTGGAAAACTGTGTGAGAACTGCCTCTGCGGTTGGAAGTTTTCAACCGGGCATTTGAAGTTCAAAAATGTCCCACGCTTGATGTGCCTGAGCGTTCTCAGTTTGATGAGCAGTTCTTACCGAATCCGTGCGACTGAGTCCCACGTCCCGATGCCGTTCTTTCCCGAGCTGCACAACCAGCTTTTTTCTACACTGTTTACAGGGTTTGCACAATGTCCTTGAAGGGCTTGAAATTAGATTTTAGAAACTGAAGTACTGGAATACCTGTAAAACCACCTAATATTTTAACCTTAAATCTAACATAAATTAGTAAAAACCTAATTATTTTTTTTAAACCACAGCCTATAATTATTTAGAAAAGTTTTTTACTGCTTGAATTTATTTTTTTGAAGTATATATATTTTTTTTCTAACTCTGCTTATCATTTTTCCAGCAGAAGTGCTTGATTTTTCTTGAAAAAATGTATGCCCTCTAAGGTGACTGGTTGGACAGTTGTTGTTTTTTTAATTTTTTATTTGATATAAGCTCTATAATTTAGGTGTCATAATTTAGTAAAGGCACCTGTAAATTGCATTCAGCTGATAGCATACTGTATGGTCAGTGCTAATGCTGTTAAACCCAAATAAACACATCACAGGGAGGTTCGTACACAATACAGTGGGGAAAAGATAGAAAAAGCCAGCACAATCGTATATAGCTTGCAAACTCCTCTTCACACATTCTATTAATTTCTCTGAAGATTCTTCCAGTTGCAAGTGTATCACTGTTACCATCATGATTTACCCAAAAGTCACAGATGATACTGGCAGTGCGCTGTGAACTGAACCAGAAAAGGTTAATGGTGGTGGACATCCTCCTTCCGGTGTGAACTGAAAAATTTTTTACACTTATGTCAAACCATTTTTATTGACTTCTTGAACTCTTTGATTCACAAAAGAGTCATATGACAGCAAAAACATGCGACGACAGTAACTGACTTTCTTTGAGATGCTATTGTGCTTGCTAAATCAAAATTTTACAATGGGAATGCACTTCATTCATAAAAACGATTTCATTACTGTTCCACATAGAAGTCTGGTGCCTTTCTTATATGGCATTTCCATGGGAGTACGAAGCGTTTGTGAATCCAACGGAAAGTTTTCAGGAAGGTCCATTTTACATGCAAATTACTCAGAATTTACTCAAATATTTACAAAAGTTTCATAAATGAGGCCCAATAAGTGATAGTTCAGTACAGTAAGTAAAGCTGAGTTGCAGGTAGATAAGAAAAGAAGCTATAGTTTATGGAAATGAACATGAATTCATATAATTCAATCAAACCATATAAATAATTGTATTATGTATAAGTTTTTACTTATTCTGTCCCTGAGCAATTTTGAATTGAATCTACCCTTTTAAAAAATAGTTAGCTACATTAAAACCTATTAATAGTAGGGCCTAACTACACTAAAGTATAACTTTATTAAAAAATATATTATCAGTATTAAACAACATTTGAACAGATTCACCAGTGTGTAAAGAAATGTAAACTTATCCATGTAAATAAATGAAAACAGTGGTGAACAGCAGGATTTAACTAAATATTCAATTACAAATAAGAAGCCATGAAATAATGTGTATGGTATTCTGCGAGAAACTCAAATGCATTGCCCTTTAATACGGTTCATGTACATGAATCCTCCGAACAAACTGATTTACTAAAAGGAAATGAACTTGCCAATGCTGTTTATTATAGGGAGAGGACAGTTTAGGAGAGCGTAATTTACATTAATCGTTTTCATGCATTATGCCTATAATACACTTTATTTATGTTACCATATATGACATGCTTACCTGTTCATGGTTACAACTTTCAAGAGTACAATGCATTGCAATACATGATATGACACAAAATGTCATATATCAATTTTTTTTATAATAATGCTTAAGTATGCCATGATATTATACAGTATGTGAGAGAATAGGTGAACATGGTGATAGATTCCTTCAAATACTCTGGAATAATTGACTTTTGTGGTACCAGTATTGTACTTATGCAGTCATGCTAGCTGAATGTAAATTTAATGGATATTAGAG
Organism: Myxocyprinus asiaticus; assembly: GCF_019703515.2. Classification (NCBI taxonomy): domain Eukaryota; kingdom Metazoa; phylum Chordata; class Actinopteri; order Cypriniformes; family Catostomidae; genus Myxocyprinus; species Myxocyprinus asiaticus. Next base: position 30,066,446 of record NC_059390.1, on the reverse strand, counting down.
ACCTCTTGTTTAGTTGTTATAAAAAAGAAGATGGCAAAGATATGTTTAATTTCTTAAAGTGTAATTTTATTTTTAAAATGTTAAAATACGCAACTTAATATGCAGAGTCAGCTATAAGGAAGCCATTTGTAGGTTGATTTTGTTTGCGCATCCTGACCAGCCCGACACAGCAACAGTGGCTAAATTAATGCTGTGAGTTCGGGTCATGAGTTACGTGACGCCAGTGGTGGACTTGTTGACCTGTTTTGTGTGGTCCTGACAATAAACAGTGTATTACAGTTGTGTTCTCTTTTGATTTTCAGGTGCAGTTATGAATATGGCTGTCTGATATTATGCAGAATATCATCAAGGAGAATATGAGCCTTCAGCAGAGCAGAACCACATGGGACAAAACAAACAACACATTCAAATCTACTTTATGAAGTCGACATTTAAGGAGCATTTGTTCTTTTCTTATGTGAGATGTACAGCGCCTCAAAGGAGTTTGATGAGGGATAACATTGTCAAATGTGGAATCCAACAGAGGAAACATGGACGGTAAATGTAAAGATGCATTTAAACTTGAAATCACAGATAACAGGCACAAACAATGTGTGCGATGCTTCCCTGTGTTTATTTGCCTAAAACAAAAACATGCTATTGGGATGTGTGTGTGTTTGCATACATGTCTTCAAACCAGCAAAGTATGTTGTGTTTAAACGTTACATATCATGTACTATACTAAAACATATTATGGTATGTGTGGAAAGTTGGTCATGGAATAAATCTTGATGATTATTATTTTAATTTATAAAATTTTGGTCAACAAACTCAGAACTACACGATATCGGTCATATAAAATGGGAACAATGACAACATATAAACATCAATTATGACAAATGACTTGACTGTTGAGATTAACATTGGTAAATATCTATTTTTTTAACGTATTATAGGTTTTAGATACAAATGGAATCGGTTAATCTGGTGTTTTCAAAGGTTATTTTTTTAGCTTTTTAAAATTTGCACGTTGATTTTCAGTTTTCTGTATTTCACTCAATTTATTTTGCCTACAGTGAAAAGAATCAATATGTAGATATGTTAAATTCTGTCATATTATGATTACGAATTAAGGCACCTTTCCGCAACGAATGGTTAATGCAGTACAGATGTTTGTGTCTTTATGTGTCTTTATTTATTTTAAAATTATTGATATAGTTTCAGAACACTTTATCACCCATCAGCACCTACCTCACTGTCCACTGTGTAACCACCATAGTACGAAGCATCACTGGAGAAATGAACCCTAGTAACTGTCACACATCCATTGTTCGAACCACGTTGGTTCAACAATATGGAGCTGTCGTTAATGACGTTAGAGTGGGAGAACGAATAACTGCTGTGGATATGAAATTACAATAGCTCATTTACACGTACACCAGAAGGCTACATGTTCGTTGGAAGTATGGTTTCGGGAAACACCAAATCGTGTTGGTAACGATGATGACTTGAGACCATTTACCTCGCTGTGTTGAGTTATATCAAACACATCACAGGCCTTATTTCTGGAAGCAGCTTGACATATGTCATGTTTTCCCTCATGACTGTAAGCAGCGCTCCATGTGTGGTGATCTGGATGTGGACATTCTGTAAAAAAGGCAAGAAATAGAAATAACACTGACTAATAATGGAAAGATGGCAGTATAATTTGACTTAAAGGCAAAACTAAGTCTCAATATGCCCATAATAAAAAACAAAATTAAAGCTATTAATTAGGGCTGAAACAATTAGTCAGCGTTTTCGACAATGTCAGCAATAAAAAATGGTTGAATAGTCATATGATCTCATTTAACGTAACATGAGATCACATTAAACTCTAATGATGATGCGCAAGAGCAGCACTGCAGCTCGCTCCTGACTGAGGAGAGGAAGAATTACACAGCTCACAGTCCAGATGCACTCTAAACTTTCACAGCTTCAGGTGATGTACATTGCAAAATATGAGGGAATTATAATGCAAAAATATAAAATAAGTAAATACAGAAGCACTCTCGTTGTGAAATAAGTGGAGCCGGAGCTGCTGCTCCGCTGAAGCAAAACTTGCGTGTCGAGCGTCTTTAAAGGAAACACTCCGGAGTTACATCTTTAATGTGGTTATATTTAATGCGTAATAGCCTTATTAAAGTTCATATAATACGGAAGCAGATCATGTAAATAACTACAAACTCTGAAACGGTCATTTCTCTGTGCGGTGAGCGCCTCTTCTATGAGTTGTGTGAATGTCCCGATCTAAGGGGGAGAGATTGAAACTGCACCCAACTGATGCACACTCTGTCACGGGGATGCTCATCCCTCGAGTGCGCACGCTTAGTGCAGCTAGATTATAACGTGATGGCTCATGACTTACTGAATCATAATATATGTCACTGTGCATTTTTATCATGAAATAATTGGCAATACACAGCTTATTAATAAGATAGATTTTGTTTTTTTGTGAGTGAAAAATGGATTGAAATGAATAAAAAGGTGAGAGAGGGTAGTCTTTGCCCCATTATACACAGCAACAAAATACGTTTTTAGTTTGTTTTTTGTTTTGGCTTAATTTTTTAAGATAAATATCTAAAATTCCTTTAAAACAACGTACATTTACTTTATCAGCTATACTGCAGAAGAAAATGTTTTTATCTGAGAATGCTGAATAAAATATTAAAAATAAAAATATTTAAAAATATCTTAAAAAAAAGATGCATTCACCTGAGAAGCAGCATATAAGATATTTAGACTTGCTTTTAGAGAATAGATCTTGAATATAAGTATATTTTGTCTTTACAGCACTCGCAGAAGTATAGCCAAGTGGAAAAATACTCTTATATACAAAATACACTTATATTTAAGATACATTCTCTTAAAGCAAGTCTAAATATCTTATATATTGCTTCTCAAGTAAATGTATCTTGTTTTAAAGATTTTAGACAATTTTAAATGGAAAACAAGACAAAAACACTTGATAACGTCCTGGTTACTTGCATAACCTCCGTTCCCTGATGGAGGGAATGAGACGTTGTGTCAATGTAGTGACACTAGGGGTCACTCTTGGGAGCCCGAGTCACCTCTGGTCTTTGATAAAAGGCCAATGAAAATTGGCGAGTGGTATTTGCATGCCACTACCCCGGACATACGGGTATAAAAGGAACTGGTATGCAACCACTCATTCAGGTTTTATGCTGAGGAGCCGAGACAAGGTCCGGCCATTTCAGCGGGTAGTTCAGCATTGTGGCAGGAGGGACACAAGTAACTAGGACATTCCCTATCTGTCAATCACTCGACATTGTGTCGATGTAGTGACACTAGGGGTCCCTATACGAAATGCCACAACTGGCTGAACTGTGTTACGTGAACTGGCGGTGTGTGACGGGCAGACCACTGTGTGCCTCATAGCCAGCACACCAGGTCGACATGTAACCTCCCCTAATATAGTTATGAGTGTCGAACGGCCCTTTGGGGACAAGTCGACTACCCAAAAGATAGAGACAGGCTAACCCAATCGTGGCCTCTTTTCCCCTTCTTTTTTTCCACTCCCTAAAAAAGAAGGGGGATTATCCGACTGGGCCACCAGGTCAAGTCGGGGGGTGTCCCTCCCAAGGGGAGGACACCGCGGAGACCACACCTCGCCCAAAGAGAGGGGGGGGGATATTTAAGTGTCTTTCCGACCATGTGGAGAGTCTTCAAGGTAGATCCTACCCAACGGGGGAGGAGTTACTACAAACATGGAGACTGGGGCAGTGGGGGCTCTGCCCAAGGAAGACGCAGTTTGCCAACAGGGAAACGAATTAGCGGAAGATATAAATCGCATGGGGTTTGCCTTACAGGGAACCGCCACATGCAGAGCACCTACCCCAGAACAGGACTCTTAGTTAGCACGTGTACTGGGCCGGCAGCGAGTCTCTCCAAAAACTCGACTGCCACAGGGCCTTGAGGAAGTCAACCAGGGAACATAGTTTGTGAACACTACTGGGAATTAATGGCGCACGTCTTCAGCTCAAAAGAGGTGGAAGGCGCTATGTGCAAGTGATACACCCGGCCGGCTATCCCAGGCTTATCCGCTTGTATTGCGTGCCACTACCTGGGGCGAAACTGGTTCCACCCGGAGGTTTTAGAACCTTGCACAGGTGTTGGGTGTTGCCCAGACTGCTGCTCTGCAAATGTTTGTTAGAGAGGCACCCCTGGCCAGGGCCCAGGAGGCTGCTGGTAGAATGGGCTTGTAGCCCTACGGCGGCATATCCTGGGCATGATATGCCATAGCTATGGCGTCAGTGAGCCAGTGGGCGATCCTCTGCTTGGAGACAGTGCTTCCTTTCCGCTGTGCACCAAAGCAGACAAAGAGCTGCTCAGAGATTCTAAAGCTCTGCGTGCGATCCAAATAGATGCGTAAAGCGCGCACCGGACACAGCAACGATAGGGCTGGGTCTGCCTCTTCCTGGGGCAGCGCTCGCAGGTTCACCACCTGATCCTTAAAAGGGGTCATGGGAACCTTGGGCACATAGCCCGGTCGGGGTCTCAGGATCACGTGAGTGTAGCCCGGACCGAACTCCATGTACGTTTCTCTGACAGTGAACGCTTGCATGTCTCCTACCCTCTTGATGGAAGTGAGTGCAGTCAGGAGGGCAGTCTTCAAGGAGAGTGCCTTAAGCTCAGCTGACTGCAAAGGCTCAAAGGGGGCTCTCTGTAGACCCTGAAGAACTACAGAGAGGTCCCATGAGGGAACAAGGCACGGTCTGGAGGGGTTCAGCCTCCTGGCGCTTCTCAGGAACCTGATGATCAGGTCGTGCTTCCCAAAGGACTTACCGTCGACTGCGTCGTGGTGTGCTGCTATGGCGGCAACGTACACCTTCAAGGTGGAAGGGGACAGCCTCCCTTCCAACCTCTCCTGCAGGAAGGAAAGCACTGATCCGACTGCGCATCTCTGGGGGTCTTCCCGTTGGGAACGGGTGCCAGATGGTGCCCCGTCCCTGAGAAAGAAGGTCCTTCCTCAGGGGAATTCACCGGGGGGGGCTGTCATGAGGAGCGTGAGGTCCGAGAACCACGTCTGGGTGGGCCAGTAGGTCGAGTTGTGACATACAACGAGAGCGCAGACCGCCTTGGCAGTTGACATGCTACCGTTGCCGTGTTGTCTGTCCGAACTAACACATGCTTGCCCTGAATCAACGGCCGAAACCTCCGCAGGGCCAACAGAACTGCCAACAACTCGAGGCAGTTGATGTGCCAATGCAGTCGCGGGCCCGTCCACAAGCCGGCGGCTGCGTGCCCGTTGCAAACAGTGCCCCAGCCCGTTTTGGAGGAGTCCGTCATGACCACAACGCGCCTGGAGACCAGTTCTAGGGGAACGGTCTGGACCAGCCATCGTGACGGATTGGAAAGCGCAAGCCACGCATCCAAGCTCCGTGCGAGGGGAACCAAAGGGACAGTCTTGTCAGACGTACCGGCGGGTGGGGCCTCGTGGCGGGGTGGAGCTCGAGGTGCCACACCATGTCATGGCCGTGCTGAGTTCAGGGACATCGAAGTACTTACCTGGCTCCTTGCGACCACCCCCGGAACAACCTGGGATGGGGGAGGAAAAGGCCTGTCCTCGTGACCCGTGTAGACTGTCACATCGGGGGCGGATTTGTTCCACAGCTGGGCGCTCAGGGGCGGAAGACCACCGCTGGAGCACCAAACCTGCCAAATAGAGTGGTGGACGGTGGTCGTGATGACGGCCGTGCACACTGGATACGTGACCCAGGGAACAAGGAAACCGTTCTTGCTGAACTCTTGGGTACTGCAGCCACTTGGGCATGCAGCGCAATTAAATGCAAAGGTAACAAAAGGATTCTCCTCCTGGCCCTTGACCAGGGGATGGAGTGGTCTGCTTACCGGCACCAGAGCAGCGGGTTTCATCGTCCCTGGGTCGCCCATCTCAGGGGCGCTTTGAAGCCTTTCACGGGTTCTTGGCGGCCATGAGACAGGTGGCGTCTGCTTCCTGCGGTGGGCTCTATGCTGGGGCCGGGCCGAAGGGGTAGGCTGCAGCAGAGCCGGTGCAGTCACCGCAGGGGGACGCCCTTGGCGACAAGCAGACTGGGTGCGGGATCTTGAGCCGCACTGGGGCAGGATATGCCGGATAGCCTCCGTCTGCTGCTCCACTGTCGAGAACTGCTGGGCAAAGTCCTTGACGGTGTCACTGAATAGGCCAACCTGGGAGATGGGGGCAGCAAGGAACAGTGTCCTGTCGGCCTCACCCATCTCGACCAGGTTGAGCCAAAGATGGCGCTCCTGGACCACTAATGTGGACATCGTCCGCCTGAGAGACAGCGCAGTTCCTGCATCAATCCCGGGGCAGAACTACCCTCGTGCAGTTCCTTTAGCGCCTTGGCGGACTTGCAGGAGAGCCATGGCGTGCAGGGCGGAGGCGGCCCACAGGCCTTGGACAGGGGCTTTGGGCACCCACGCCTGGTGGCGGCGCTCTGCGGGCATAGGTGCACCGCGAGCGCCTTTATCCATCGGGGGATTGCCAAATAGCCCTTGGCCGGCCCATCATCGAGGGTAGTGAGGGCGGGGAAGCTGAAAAGATCGGGACTGGGCAGGAAAAAGTGCCTCCCACGACATTGTCAGCTCTTCATGCACTTCCGGGAAGACAGGAACGGGGGCGGGGCGTGGCTTTGAGCAGCGCCGCGAGCCCAGGAACCAATCATTGAGCCACGAGGGTTCAGGGAAGAGCGGAGGGTTCCACTCTAGCCGAAGCTCGCAGCTGCCTGGGAAAGCATGTCGTCATCTCCGCATCAGCCTGTGACTGGGCAATCATCCCCGAAGGGAGGAGCCCAGCTGAGGCTTCCTCGTCCAAGTGGAATAGCCCGCTCTCCGATGCTGCGCTCAAGAGCTCATCACTTTTGCAGGCTCCGAATAAGAGGTCGAACTCGCCGTGAGACTCATCCGGAAGCCCGATCGGGGCAGACGAGCGTGCTGGGGAATGGGAGGTCCATGGGGGGATACCTGGCGGAGGCGGTCCCATTGGGGTCCCCAAATCGCCCCCAGTGCTAGCCGCGCTGGCCTCATACCCGTGGGTAAAAGGACCAAGGCGGGGAGCCTCTGGGGTGGCTTGCTTTCTTACGTAGGCAAGCTGCGACCGCATCGTTGCCATGGACAAGTCCTCGCAATGAGTACATGACCCATCCACGAACGCTGTCTCCACATTAGCAGTGCCCAGACACGAAAGGCAGTGATCGTGACCATCAGAAGGTGAGTGATAACGAGCGCAACCAGGAATAACACACAAAGGAAAGGCATCTTTAAAAAGTTGCGTCTTTAAAGTGACGTTCCGTGTGTGCCGCTCTTTTAGAGAAATATACTCTTTTAGAGAAATATACTCTTATTTCTGCCGAAGTGCCCAGGGGCATTCTCTGCAGTGCACCAGTGCAGAGGAGGGAGAAGCCGCTGAAATGCACCGTCAGATCCAGCAGAGGTGAATGAACAGTCGTGGGAATTCAGCTCAGTGAGCATGACCATTCGGCTCTGAAGAGAAAATCTGAATGAGTGGTTGCATACCAGCTCCTTTTATACCAGTATGTCCGGGGGAGTGGCATGCAAATACCACTCGCCAATTTTCATTGGCCTTTTATCAAAGACCAGAGGTGTCTTGGGCTCCGAAGAGTGACCCCTAGTGTCACTACCTCAACACAGCGTCGAGTGAGTGACAGATAGGGAACAATAGGATTTTTTGCAGTGAATTCCTTTACTGAATTAAACTTAATAAAAAGTTTTTTTTTTATTTATTTATTTATTTTTTTTTGCCTTTAATTCAGTGAATGTCATTTAGAGGTATTTTAAAAGCTGATTTTGTTCTCTTTATTGTTAGTAAGTACGTTTAATACAACCTTTTAAGTCAAGGCACAAGCTGAATAGTCAGCACAAGCAATGAATAATCGTTGCAATAATCACAGAACAGTCGAATAATCATTCTAATAATCGTTAGAATAATTGATTATCAAAAAAATCGTTAGTTGCAGACCTACTATTAATAATTAAATGTTTTCAGTAATATAAGGCATTGGATATCAAGTGGGGACCAACATACTTTAGTTATGTTGGTGAAACACTCCTTTATGCATATTTTGGTAAAATTTGGGAAGTTGCAATGTACATGACAAATAGTTTTTATGTTGATTATACTTGAAGAATCATTTTAAGGCAGTATAATTGTCTAGTAAAGGTGTATGTGAAATAATGTCCCTATTTAATGCTTGAGTTCAGTTTAAAACAAGCAACAATTATTCATAATCATGCCTGTTTACAAGCACGAATTTACTGCATCAAGTCCCTGAAAACACAACTTTTCCTAACATACATCTGTTATAATGTTGTAGAAACAAATGTCTGTGTCTAATGTCAAATGAATTTCCATCATTCTTTTATCATCAGTACATTAGTGTTAAACACACTTCAATTTCATATGTCACTTTGCGTGAGAAAGTTCTGATGGTCTTGATGCTTTTGCTTCATACTGATTTCTTCACTGTCATTTCATTATCGTTCATTTCATTTATGACATATTTTCTGATAAATAAAAATGTGTATCATCTGCTCATGCAGATTGGTTATTACTGTTGGAAAACAACTTATTGGACAGAGCAGCATTGGGAAGTCAGGGAATCAGTTCATTCAGACGTTTGCTTCAATGAAGTTTCAATAAAATGTATTGCTGATTTGTTTCAAGCATCACTCAAAAGTGTCCCCTAAAGTCTCAGCATTTAATTTCACAGTTCATTTTTGTAGTAAAATACAGTTTTTGTTTTCGAACATGTTCATGTTTCCGATTACGGTACTTAGATTGTAGACATTGTTAATAAACAATGATTTTGTCGGTCTGCAGTCAATACACCAGAGAAAATTAGCTTTATAACCTATTTTAAACATGCTGGTTTTCTTATCGGCTGTTGCTGATCTGATATTTAGCTGCGATAAAAACCTTTATCTTATTAATATAATCATTTGCAGCCTATGTGCTTATGTAGATCATAGGCAAATGTTTTTGAGTCTATTGAACTCACAGGGGTAAAAAGACTGCTCATCTCTCAACAAATGTACTGATTCACTCAATAGGTGAGCCCTGGGTGGAGGAGACCAGGGGTAATTTGTAACGCACTACTTTTCTCAAGTGAAGACACTTAGTCAGCAAATGCTCAATTGAGTTCTGTCTATGCCTGAGAAAATACGATAACATTTTTGGATGTTAAGTATTTTTCATAACAGTACAATTTTTAACCATCTGTAGATTGTAGCTGAAATGTTTGAGTAAATTACAGATTTTTACATTGTTACTGGGAACTAGTCATATAGAACTAACTACATTTTTGCAAAATCACTTGGCTCGTTGTACGTATTGCGGTAGTTTTCTGGTGAATGAACACAAGGTGCCAAGGGCGTAGCCAGGAAATTACTTTTGGGTGGGCCTCAATAAAAATACAATACAAAATTTACCACATTTTCCTTAACAGCAGAGATGATGCATTCAAACAGTTATTTCACACTTTCAGAAATCAGAATTTATAAAAAAAAAATAAAAATAAAAATAAGCTATTTTATAAATATATTTGAAGGCAAAGAAGAATCTCTTATATTCTGAGTCGGCAGAGGCCCACCCTGGCCTACCCTTGGCTACGCCCCTGCAAAGCGCTAAAACAATTACTTTTATTTAAACAGCAGATTATCAGTTCATAAACACTACCTTCCCTATTCCTCACAGAATACTATCTTATGACATCTAAACACTTTTACTATAGCGCACGACTCATTTTAACGTTTGCATCACATAACCAACTACATTTACAAGCTTGTTCAAATGTAATCAGATTGCGCTGTAGCTCAACTGATAGTGTTGTATATGCACCGTAGAGGACCGCGAGCCTGATCTCATGACAATTACATGACTGTGGCAACCTTTTTGCAAAATTATATTATATGATTCATTATACGTATCGCTGCAGTTTTGAGGTGAAATTTCCACCCTGTGTCGCTTACAGCGAGTTAAATATTCTCCCAAAAAGGTAAAAACTCGAGTCTTAAATAAACAAAGCATACCTCCCTACCCTAAACCTTAAACCTAACCAGTAGTGTCATTAAAGCAAATGTGAGATGAAAAACACAACCATATCATTTTGTGGTGCTTCTATGACGTTTTGGGTTCACGTGTGGACTCGCATGTTCTTCAGGACTCGTACCCCACTCCTTTACATCACAAGTACAACGCTCTATCAGTTGAGCTACCGCACAATTTGATCATGCTCGAACAAACTTGTAAGTGTAGTTCGTTATTATATGCAAAGCTTTAAACAAGTCATGCGCTATAGTAAAAGTGTTGAGATGTTAAGATAGCATTGTGTGAGGAACAAGGTGAAAAGTTAGTGTTTACGAACTGCTAATCTGCCGTCTTACTCGTGATTTGTGTGGAAATGTTACAAATGTTAAATGTTTCAGTTGCCCCTGGTCTGCCCTGCCTGCGGTTGTGGTTTAGAATGGTGCTGGTATTGGTGTTTTGTCTGTTTTGCACAGCACATATTTACACAGAAGGCAGGATTTAGTGTGCATGTTTACAAAAGAACTGCTAACTTCAGCACAGCTCATCCCAACTCTTTCATACCATTCATGACATTCCCTAAACATCATGTCACAAATATCTGTACATTATGCTGTCCGTGCTGTATATTTTCATAAATGTTCCATCACATCAGTGTTGACTGTCAAATGCATGTGCTCACATGAAATTACACTGTTGCATATTAAGTGTACTGTGTATGTGCATATTTAACGTGTTCCATAAATATCACTTTGTAAATCACGTGGTATGTTCAAATGCAGGGAAAATGATTCTCATGCACTCCATTACATACTCAGATCATATATTGATGAATACTGCTGTGAGATGAAACAGTGTTGCACACTTTAGCATCTGTCTTGCTGATAGTGGTTCATAGTAAGCAATAATTCATGATAAATCATGTGAATGCAGTGACAAAATATCACTGTCGTTCTGCACATGTTAACTGGTTGGTAATATAAATATCTTTCTTTAATAGTGCCTTACTGTATATCACATATCATATCGTATGTGTCATGAACAGAATTGAAATGGCTTAGTGTTCTGTATCATGTATGTTGAGAAGATAATGTCATTGAAATGATTCTATTCTTTCTGTAATATGAATGTAATGCTCTCAAAGTCTTCCTTGGATTGTATTATTCTTCATTTACACGTTAACATCCTGTGTTTGTAAATGAATTTCAGAGTTGATCCCCATGTGTTTTTTTTTTTTTTTTATGTATCCCCTTTTTATCCCCAATTTGGAATGCCCAATTCCCACTACTTAGTAGGTCCTTGTGGTGGCGCGGTTACTCGCCTCAATCCAGGTGGTGGAGGATAAGTCTCAGTTGCCTCCACTTCTGAGACCGTCAATCCATGCATCTTATCATGTGGTTTGCTGTGCATGACACCGTGGAGACTCACAGCATGTGGAGGCTCATGCTACTCTCCACGATCCATGCACAATTTACCATGCGCCCCGTTGAGAGCGAGAACCACTAATCATGACCACGAGGACTTTACCCCATGTGACTCTACCCTTCCTCAGCATGCCCTGGATTCGAACTCACGACTCCAGGGGTGGTAGTCAGCGTCAATACTCGCTGAGCTAACCAGGCCCCCATTAATCCCCATGTTTCAACTTTTCAGCAATGCAAACTCTTACATTTTGGCATGTGTGCTACAGTAACTGAAACATCAATGCATCGTATGCATCATTAGGTTTTTCCTTTGATTTATTAATTAATTCTTTGTGCAGGTAAATCAAAGCAAAACTCCATGTATACAAACCATGACAAATGTCTAGTTTTCTGAAAAGGCATCACAATAAGGTAACACTTTACAGTAAGTTTCTATACATTTACACTGCATTAGGTATCATGAACTAACAATGAACAAGACATTTTACAGCATTTATTAATCTTGATTAATGTTCATTTAAATGTGGTTTCTATGGTTTCATTTGTTCATTCTTTATGAAATGGCACCTTTATGTTAAAAATGTATTAGTATACAGTATGTAGAAGTTAACATGAACCAAGATTAATAGGCTAAATGCTGTAACATTTTTCATTGTAGTTCATGTTAACAATTACATTAACTAACAGTGTTGGGTAAATTACTCAAAGTAATCCACTACAAATTACATCTCTAAAACTTTTTTCGAATTACTTTACTGATCAATTTAGTGAAGAAGTAATCATATTACTAATTAATTTACTTTAAAGGTTTTTTTTTTTGTTTTTTTTTTCGCTCAAAGAGTTTAAAATAATGTCTACAGGGTGGCCAAAAAAAAAAAAAAAAAAAAAAAAAAGGGGCCACTATGTTTGATTGCTCATATCTTCAAAATGCATAAAGGCATTTGCAAGATTTTCTGGCATACTTCTACAGCTTTTTGTAAACAACAAAATTACGTCATTGTGACATCAACATGAGCAACAGTGTGCTAAAAATAAATAAGTAAGTCGTTTAGCTAATTTTTCAATGGCAGATAACGTAAGTGCTTCTCTTTTGCCATGTGGCCCCGTTTTTTGGGGGGCTAAACGATTTACTTATTTATTTATTTGTAGCACGTTTTTGCTCACGATAATGTCACAGTGATGTCATTTTGTTGTTTACAACAAGTGATTGAACGACACCAAAAATTGTGCAAACGACTTTAGCATTTTTAAGATATGAGCAATCAAACATAGTGGCCCTGGTTTTTTTGGGCCACCCTGTATATTTCCTCCTTGTCCATTGTCAAGAACCCTTCGACTGTTGACACACAAACAGATGTACCATATGAACATAAATCATATTTTACATGTATTATACATAAATAATATTATTTTAGAAATGTGCAACCCAAGTAATGTACTTTAATTAACTTAATATAAAGTCAGTAACTGTAATATAATTACAAGAATGTAACTTTTTTACTTTAAAAGAAATCAGATTACAGTAACTAATTACTTTGCAATCAAATTACACCCAACACTGTTATCATTTAATGTGTTAGCATAAACTCATAAAAGAATGATCAGATTTGTATTTCGTTCACCAGTAATTACAGTGCAATGAAAATAGGGATCTTAAACTACCAACAGTCTCCATCGCATCGTGTTTTTTATTTTTTTTTATATTTTTTTATTTTTGTATTCGTGTGTGTGTTTGTGCAGCTAGTACGATCTCAAGAGACTTAGCACTCTGTAACATGTTAACAATGTACAAACATGTCTGATACTGTATGTCTAGTATGATGTGAGTTTGTGTACTAACTATCTGTCATGTTCAAACTGCTTCTTTAAACAATCATTAGAATCAATGTACTGTGTAAAATTCATCATCATCATTCAGTCCTTAAATTTATATGAGTTTGAATTAAAGAGTCCAGTAGTGTCTACTGTCTAGTGTACTTACCAAACAGAGGGATGAATTCAATGTTTAGATCATGATGTAAATGTATGGCGTACAGTAATCTTGCAAAATGTTGTTATAGAGTTACTCAAGGTAATAACTATAAATATTTGAACGAACAGAATGTATGCAATAAAATCTCTTTGAAGACAAGGTCTGTCTGATTAAAAAAATGTAGGCCTCGGATTTGTCTCCTTGTCAATCTCATAACGATACGTCCCTATATCAACTTTTTGCCTGCATAGTATTGCCGACCATCCTGTATTAGCCAGGAGAACCTGTACATTGGCCGAAATGAAAATGCTTCAGGGGGACGAGTAGCTTTGCTATTTCATATGCTCTGCTTCATTTCACTTGGAAAGTCTGAATTTCCAACTTCCTTCTTAATATTGTGCAACAGAATGTCACTTGAAGTCAGACTTCTGACTTGGAAACTTTAATAATAAACATTTACTTTTAAGCAAATAAAATGCACTAATGGGTCAATTTAAGTTCCTACATTAAATGATAAAACTTTTTTGTTAACTCCCCCAAAAAAACAAAAACAGACTGGGTCGCTTTAAACATAATATTTTACAGAAGGTATGTTGTAGAAATGTTAGTAAGAGTTGTGTGCATTTAAGGCATTACATTACTTGATATTAACATTGATTTTAGCCCAGATTTTCAGTCGGCCCAATAGGGTTGCCAACCGTCCATATAATAGTAATAAAACAGAATCATCCTGTATTTAAGTGAACAAAATTGCAATCTGTATAGAATCCATACGGGACGCCATTTGTCCATTTGTCCCGTATATTGGTGTCTCGCACCCAAACTGCTGGGTTGTGTGAGATATCAGCAGTTGCTTTACACGAACACCACACTTGACAGAAGCGGCCGGGGGAAATTATGATCAATGACAATCAGCGCTCATCTACTGTCGTATTTTTCCATTAAAAGCAGCAGAATTTGGTCAAAAATACAGCATTCGAGTGCATGATAACTGTTTCCCACCATTGTGATTCCAAAATACCATGCACGTATTCATGACACAGCATTACATTGCATACGTCAGTGCTTGTTCTGGAGAGAGAGAGACTCTGACATATGACAGTGAGAAAAAATGGAGCACATTTAATACAAAACTGCATGTGTAGTTAAAATACTTCATGTGATTTTTCTTACTTTTCCCTTGAGAATAAACACTATACTGCCAAACGACACTGTGATCTAAGGAGAAATAGCCTACACTATTTCATGTTAAGCATTTTCTCTACCTTAAAAACCCATTAAAATTCATGGTTGCTTAAAACATTACTAAGACTTGTACTAAGATAGTGGCCGTGAAAGGGTAACTGTATGTTTTAGTTATATATATTTTTAGCACATTAGTCATACTGTTTACAAACCGATGAGCACATTATTAAATTATTATTTATAAATGTTTTCGTACGGTGAGCAGCAAATGGAAATGAGCCTGCAGGCCAACGAATGGAAAGATGGCAAACAAGCACACAAGTTGAGTTTACTTTTTAACACCACTCACTTCCAACTTGCTTTTCCATTTCTAGAGGCCATACTGGCTGTGTTTTCCCACCCAAGACCGCACCCAAGATGTGTTTCTGCGCCGTCTCTGCGCAGCTGCATTACATCGGAGCGCTTGCCGTTATGTTGTTGAAGCTTGATTTATTGATAGTTTCACAATAAAACCTAATAATTCTAGATGCACTGTTGAAGTATTTGACGATTATGGTTTATTTCAACTGCAAAGGTGAAACAAATTAAAACTGTTGTGTCAGATGTGAATGGGGAGGAGAATTTATATGTGCGTCAGGTGCTTTGACAAAAAAATCTTCTGCATAGGATGCTCCGGTGTTTCCTCACTCAAGCATCCTCGGTATCCTCCATCCCCATGGTGCATTTAGAGAATTGATACGTTCTCTTATGGAGAGTCATGGAAACGTAATACAAAGTTTACTTCCTCATTCCAGAACCAAGAAGTGTGAAAAAGGTCTTGGATTTTTACTAATGTTTTCATTAAGATTTGTGTTTTGATTTGATTTTAAATTCATAGTGAAAAACTTGCACTATTCTGGAATAAAACTGCTTTTCGGTAAGTGCCACCTATTGTTCAGGAGTGAATTTTCTTTACATATAGCCCGAGAAAAAATTGCTTCGGCCTTGGTGTGAATAGACATTTGGTCTGCAGTTCATCTTGCAAATTTGTCTCGGATTTGGTGTGAACAGGCCTTAAAGTGAAAATTCTCTCATCATTTACTCACCCCATGTGTATGACTTTCTTCTGCAGAACACAAACGAAGATTTCTAGAAGAATATTTCAGCTCTGTTGGTCCATACAGCATAAAAGTAATCCATAAGACTCTGTTGGTTTAATCCATGTGTTCAGACATGATATGATAGGTGTGGGTGAGAAACAAATCAATATTTAAGTCATTTTTATCATAAATTCTCCTCCCCGCCCAGTAGGGGGCGATATGCATGAACACCAAAAACAGAAGGAGGAGAAAGTGAAAGTGAAGGAAAAAGGACTTAAATATTTTTCTGTTTCTCACCCACACCTATCATATCACTTCTGAAGATATGGATTTAAACACCAGAGTCATCTGGAGTACTTTTATGTTGCCCTTATGTGAATTTTGGAGCTTAAAATTTTTGGCACCCATTCACTTGCATTGTATGGACCTACAAAGCTGAAATATTCTTCTAAAATCTTTATTTGTGTTCTGCAGAATAAAGAAAGTCATACACATCTGGGATGGCATGAGGGGTGAGTAAATTATGAGAGAATTTTCATTTTTGGGTGAACTATCCCTTTAACACATTCAATGTTCTGAGGCCGCCAAAAGTGCGCACCTGAATCATGACTTCTGTGAAAACATTTGAACACAGGTTTTACATGCAAATACATCTATACAAACGCTTAGCAAATATGACACAGTGTGTATTAATCGTACTGAAAAATTCTGAAGTGTGTGTGTGTGTTTAATGCATAATGGTGCAGTGCAATAAATCTGGATGATGTGCACTTCATGATGCAGTCATCATTCACATATGACTGCACATTACCAATGAACGTAAACTTGTTTTTATATCATTGTGGGGACTCTCCGTAGACTTCCATGCATTTTGTGGATTTTATACAGATCTAACGATAATTTATATCCCCCAACCCCAACCCTACCCCTAAACCTGGCCCTCACAGAAATGTGAACTTTTTGCATTTTTACATTTTCAAAAAAACATCATTTAGTATGTTAACTAAGCCATTTCCCTCGTATATTCCCACAGTATAGGTGATCTCAGGTTTTACTATCCTTGTGGGGACATTTGGTCCCCACAATGTAGCATAAACATGTACACACACACACACACACACACACACACACAACTGTCAGTTCTAATCTATTTCCATTGGTTGTGGAGTGACAGCTAATAATAGCACCCAACGGTCGGACTCAACAGCCCCTGGGACTTCAGCGCTGTCTTGAAGTGCACCGCGCGAATCTCGCGCTCATCTTCATGTTATAGCTCATATAAATAAAGCACAAGTGTTATATAACTGCCCGGTGAATTCATGAATGAGTGGAGGAGGGGGCTGCATTCATACTGTTAGACTGCTGCACTTCTCCTCAGCTGTTGTTCAGCTCTCACATCTTATTCATGTGTAGAGATGTTTGGAAATGTGTAATTTGGATCCATAATCTTGTGATCTTCTGAAATAACTGTGCACAATGCAAGTACAGAGCTAGTGAATTGCAGTTAGCATCTAACCAGAAGTGCCAATAGTAAAACATAACATGAGCAATGCTGAAGACATTTTAAATGAAATGAAGGGAATAGGGAGGCTTTCAGAGCGACGTGTAATACACTAACGACTGTTGCTAGGCAAAAAGCAGAAAGTCGACATCAGCAGGTTTACTGAAAATAATGAAAGAATTCTCATTTTTGGGTGAACTATCCCTTTAACTGGGAAAATTTAACTGAATCTAGAGGGATCTGATTATACCAAGTATACGAAGGCTGATCTTACATTCATGACACTAATGCTGTGTAAATGTACCAAAATAAATAAATAAATAAATCCCCCAAAAATTTGCTTAATGTGGTAACATCTAAATAAACTGCTTTTATTCAAGCCAAAACTATTATTTATCATTGCTGAATCATCATGAATACACTAGAATACACCAGCAAAACTCATTTTGAGGGTTAGATCAGGTAGTAGAAGTAGCTCCTTATGGTAAGAACTGCAGGTTACCTCATTTTGCAGTGTATGTGGATAAATGTGATAAATAATGTAACAGTTCATGAAAAAGTTCTTCCTGTAGGGACACTTTTCTGCACAGTTTACCAGAACGTCCTAGCCGCTTCTTTCAAATAAAGGTGACTAAAGTCATCTAATAGCTTTGTGTGAGGATTAGACTGAAATTACAAAGGCAGATGTTATTTGCACCCTGGTGTAATGGTGTATGCTATTTAGACCCCAGTGCAAATAGTGTCAGATACTATTTGCACCCCAATTTAAATAGTAAAATACAGTATTGGGCCATCACTGCAGTTTGTTTATTGTGTTTGCAGTCCCACAGAAACCACCCCTAAACTTAGTTACCTAGTTTAACCATGGTATTTGTAGTAAAATCTGTAACACTTTACAATGAGCTTGCATTTATTAACATTAGTTGATGCCTTAGTTAATATTAGTTAATGCATTAGTTAACATGAACTAACAATGAACAAGACTTATTTACAGCATTTATTGATCTTGGTTTATGTTAATTTATAGACATAGTTAATATGAACTAACAAAGAACAGTGCAACTTTACAGTGTTTATTAATGTTGATTTATATGAAGGCCTATAATAATACGTATATAGTGTATGTACTAGTCATGCATTCTCACATTGAAAGGTGTATATGATAACATTCATTGTGGAGGAGAAAAGTTGGAGGGATATATAAAGAATTGTCACTCACCTATGTTCCTGGGTGATATTTTACTTTACTACTTAAAGTTGCACACAGGGATATTTTTCCTCATTTAAAAAGTTTTACTCCAAAATAAATTAATTTTAATTTTGAAACATATATATAAAATCATGAGCGCTTACATGAGATGAAGACTCCTGTCATATATCAGTAACCTTATAAAAGCTGTTTTATTCTACATGGAGAGGGTCCACTAATGGGGGCTGCCATGTTAGAATCACATGACCAGCCATATAATACTGGCTTAATCTCAATAACTGCTCTGTTATTGGACCATTTACTCATGAATTAAGTTAATTATTGCTGACTGTGAATAGTGAATTTCTATAATGGCGTTGGTAACTGAAAATTATTGTGTTTGAATGATGCTGCATCCACACCACTAAGTGTCAGTGCAAGTCCAAGATGACAAATTAAAAAAATTACTGAGTGCACCTTTAATCAAATATATATATATATATATATATATATATATATATATATATATATATATATATATATATATTAGGACTGTCAAATTATTAAAAAATAAATAAATAATCGCGATTAATCGCATTTTTTTTTATTTAATCGCGATTAATCGCAATGCCTTTATAAAGGTGTGGACAAAATATTCTTCATTCAGAGCTATTTATTGTTTTTAAGTCAATCACACAAAACCTACACCAGCAACAGAGTTGAACAACAGAAAATGAACATGGCATAATTCAAAATCAAGCTGCCAACATTATTAGTATACTTCAGACAAAAAACTTTCCCAAACACTTTTGTAAACAGGTTGGCTGTTTTGGACTTTTTAAGTATTTCAGCAGGTAACAAACTTCTGAATATTGCTCTTTGATATTACAGCTATAGTTTTCTATTTCTCTGCACTGAGCCAGCTGCTTAGACACACAAGCCTGGTTACATTTTCGGACGATAAGGCAGCTCGCTTTTTCTGCACAGTATGTCCGGAGATGGAAAACAACCTCTCACAGGGTGTTGATGAGGCAGGCGTTGCCAAATACTTGCGTGCTAGGCAATCAAGCCTGTTGTGAGCCCCTGCATGTTCAGACCACCACTGTAGGGGACAGTCTTCCATGCTGATGACAGGCTCTGCTCTGTAGCGCTCCAGACATTTCTCAATGAAGTCCTCGTCCTCTTCAGAGTCAGACTCTGAAGCAACCAAGAGAGCTGCTTTTTTCTTTGCTGTCCAAATCCAGTTGCTGTCCAAATCTCCCTTCCTTAAGCAAGTTACTGATCAAATTCCACATTCAAATTAAAATTTCACAGCCCTATCAGCTCTGTGCAGGCATTTGAGGTCCTTAAACCAAGGGTCAAGCGCTGTGGCAATCTTCAGCCATGTGATGTTTGTTTTTTCTTTACATTTCTCCATGTCTGCTGTGATCATGTAGGCTAGGTCATCTCCAGTGGTGTCCATTACTCGAGACAGATGGTACAAAGCAGGCAGCACCACTGAGTATGACATGAACTTTTCTCCTCCGAGAAGTTCAGTTAAGTACCTGCAATAGGAGAAAATTCAAAATCAATGAAATTGTGAGGAACTTCTTACATTCACTAAAATGCCTCCCCCTAACCCCCTCCACACACACAGACATACTTTTCCCATTTTTCTCAAATACAAATTGTACCCATTTATCATGCCCACAGACTATTCACAATCTTTAGTAGTTTAATAATGTATACCTCTATGCAAGGCATGATTAAGGCATGACTTTGATTTTCAATCACGTTATTCATTTAACTGCACAATGAGGACTTTAAGACATTACAGCATCAATTTCTATTGCAGCATAATTTCTGTAAATCTGCTTTGAAACTGTGTGTTGTGAAAAGCACTATATAATTAAAAATGACTTGACTGTTAATGACAGTATAGTTTACCTGCAGGGCTCCAGCAATGTCTCCAGCTTCTGAAGTTTCTCTAGCTCAGCTGTTGTTGGCATGGCGGTGTTGGTTTTCTGTAAAGTCAACACATCCCTCAGTGGTTGTTGGTTTCTCTGCACACGCTTTGTCATTTCCAGTGTGGAATTCCACCTGGTGACTACATCCTGTATGAGCGACTCTTTCCTTTGCCCATTTGCAGCTTGCTGTTGTCCAAACTCTGCAGCGTTTGGTGGACTATGTTTGAAATGACCAACTACTTTTCTGCATTTGGCAAGTGCACTTTCAAAAGTACTATTCTGCAGAGACAATGTGGCAGAACATTGAAGACTATGCATGGTGCAAGGCAGGTGTTCAAATGGCAGATGTCTTGCAGCTGCAATCATGTTACGTGCACTATCTGTGCTTAGTGTGCTTACTTTATTCTCAATGTTCCACTGCTTTGCTACATCAATAAAATGCTTAGCGCAGGTCTCAGCATAATGTCTCTCATCAGTTTTCATGACAGTCAATGCACGTGAACACCATCAATAAAATTGCCGTAACCCCGAGGTAGTTATGGTAACTCAATGACGTCCAATAGTCCACAGTAAGTGCAACTGTTGTGGTGTATTCCAACTCCTTCGCTATTTTTGCCTTCTCATTTTCATACAACTCATCTATTCGTGTTACGATTGTGGTTTTCAATGGCGGTTGTGGTTACGAGTCCTTGGATGCAATCCGAATAATGTCCTGCAAGCCTTCGTCCTCCACAATATGAATTGGCCTGCAAGCAGGGGCAATCCATTTTGCGATAGCTGCAGTTAGCCTACTGTTTGCTGATCTGTCCATTGGTTTCTCCCTCACACTGTCAAGCGTGGTCTGTCACAAGTGTCCGGGGCACACACTTGTTGCATTAGCTGTATGCTTTGCTTGCAAAAGGTATTTCAGACTGGATGTACTCCGGTGGTAAATAAACCCCTCGACGTGGCACCTCGAGCTCCGCCCCGCCGCGAGGCCCCACCTGCTATGTACGTCCAACGTGATCATTCCCTTGGTCCCCCTCGTCCGGAGTTTAGGCGCATGGCTCACGCTTTCCAACCCGTCGCGATGGCTGACCCGGACCGTCCAACTCGGCTATGCGACTCAGTTCGCCAGGTGCCCGCCCAGGTTCAGCGGTGTCCGCTTCACCTCGGTGAAGGGCGAGAACGCTGCTACCTTGCGTGAGGAGATCGTTACCCTTCAGCGCAAGGGCGCAATAGAGCCTGTCCCTCCAGCCGAGATGAAGAAAGGGTTCTACAGCCCTTACTTCATCGTACCGAAGAAAGGTGGTGGGTTGCGACCTGCGAGTACTGAACCGGGCTTTGCACAGACTCCCGTACAAGATGCTGACGCAAAAACAATTTTTAGCGAGCATCCGGCATCAAGATTGGTTCGCGGCGGTAGACCTGAAGGACGCGTACTTTCACATCTTGGTCTTACCTCGACACAGACCCTTCGTGCGGTTTGCCTTTGAAGGCCAGGCGTACCAGTAAAAGTTCCTCCCCTTTGGCCTGTCCCTGTCCCCTCACGTCTTCACGAAGGTCGCAGAGGCTGCCCTTGCCCCACTAAGGGAAGTGGGCATCCGCATCCTCAACTATCTCGACGACTGGCTAATCCTAGCTCACTCTCGAGAGTTGCTGTGCGCAAACAGGGACCTCGTGCTCCGGCACCTCAGCCGACTGGGGCTTCGGGTCAACTGGTAAAAGAGCAAGCTCTCCCCGGTTCAGAGCATCTCTTTTCTCGGTTTGGAGTTGGACTCAGTCTCGAGCTGCTGAACTGTCTGAAGGCGGAGAACAGCGGTTCCACTGAAAATTTTTCAGAGGCTCCTGGGGCATATGGCATCCTCAGCGGCGGCCACACTGCTCGGGTTGATGCATATGAGACCGCTTTAGCACTGGCCTCAGACTCGAGTCCCGAGATGGGCATGGCACTGTGGGACACATCGCGTGGCCATCATGCCGATCTGTCACCGCCTGTTCAGCCCTTGGACTGACCTTGCATTTCTACGGGCAGGGGTTCCCCTAGAGCAGGTCTCCAGGCACGTCGTGGTTACAACAGACACCTCCAAGATGGGCTGGGGCGCCGTATGCAATGGGCACCTAGAGTTGTTGGCAGGACTGCTCGCCCTGCGAAGTTTTCGGCCGTTGATCCAGGGCAAGCACGTGTTGGTCCGGATGGACAACACAGCATCGGTAGCGTACATCAACTGCCAAGGCGGTCTATGCTCCCATTGCATGTCACAACTCGCCCGACGTCTCCTCCTATGGAGTCAGCAGCGCCTCAAGTCGTTAAGAGCCACTCACATCCCGGGCGACCTCAACACCGCAGCGGACACTCTGTCACCTCAAGTTACCCTCAGGGGAGTGTGGAGACTCCACCCTCAGGTGGTCCAGCTGATTTGGAGTCGATTCGGTCAAGCACAGGTGGACCCATTTGCTTCCCGGGAATCTTCCCACTGCCCGCTTTGGTACGCCCTGACCGAGGCACCCCTCGGTATAGATGCGCTGGCACACAGCTGGCCCCCTGGACTACGCAAATACGTGTTTCCCCCAGTGAGCCTACTTGCACAGACCCTGTGCAAGGTCAGGGAGGACGAGGAGCAGATCATCCTAGTAGCACCCTACTCCCCCACCCAGATGTGGTTCTCGGATCTCACACTCCTCGCGACTCAGGGATGGGGCACCATCTGGCACCCGTGACCAGACCTCTGGAATCTCCACGTCTGGCCCCTAGACGGGACGCGGAAGACCTAAGTGGCCTACCACCCGTGGTGGTAGACACGATCACTCAGGCTAGGGCTCCCTCTTTGAGATGCCTATATGCCTTGAAGTGGTGTCTGTTCGCTAAGTGGTGTTCTTCCCGACGAGAAGACCCCCAGAGATGCGCAGTCGGATCAGTGCTTTCCTTCCTGCAGGAGAGGCTGGAGGGGCGGCTGTCCCCCTCCACACTGAAGGTGTATGTAGCCGCTATTTTGGCTCATCACGATGCAGTAGATGGTAAGTATTTGGGGAAGCACGACTTGATCATCAGGTTCCTGAGAGGCGCTAGGAGGTTGAGTCCCTCCAGACCGTGCCTCGTCCCCTCATGGGACCTCTCCGTAGTTCTTCGGGTTCTACAGGGAGCTCCCTTTGAGCCCTTGGAGTCAGCTGAGCTTAAGGCATTCTCTATGAAGACTGCCCTCCTGACTGCGCTCACTTCCATCAAATGGGTAGGGGACCAGCAGGCGTTCTCTGTCAGCCAATCGTGCCTGGAGTTCGGTCCGGATTACTCTCACGTGATCCTGAGACCACGACCAGGCTATGTGCCCAAGGTTCCCACGACTCCTTTTAGGGATCAGGTGGTGAACCTGCAAGCTCTGCCCCAGGAGGAGGCAGACCCAGCCTTGTGTCCGGTGCGAGCTTTACGCATCTATTTGGATCGAACGCAGAGCCTTAGAAGTTCTGAGCAGCTCTTTGTTTGCTTTGGTGGTCAGCGGAAAGGAAGCACTGTCTCCAAACAGAGGATCGCCCACTGGGTCATCGACGCCATCACGATGGCATATCAGGCTCAAGACAAGCCACCCCCTGCAGGGTTATGAGCCCACTCCACCAGGAGTGTGGCAACCTCCTGGGCCCTGGCCAGTGGCGCCTCTTTGGCAGACATCTGCAGAGCAGTGGGCTGGGCAACACCCAACACCTTTGCGAGGTTCTACAATCTCCGGGTTGAGCCGGTCTCGTCCCGTGTATTGGCAGACACGAGCAGGTAAGTTCTGGGACAACTGGCCGGGTGTACCGCTTGCGCATAGCGCCTTTCGCTTGAGGTGAAGACGTGCGCTCTTGACTCCCAGTCGTGTTCACAGACTGTGATCCCTGGATGACTTTCCTCCTTAGCCCTCTGGCAGCTGAGTTTGCAGAGAAACTCACTGACCGGCCCAGTACGTGCGCTAATGAGCCCCTGTACTGAGGAAGGTGCTCCACATGTGCTGGTTCCCCGAAGGCGACCCCATGTGATATCTTCCACAAAATTGTTTCCCTGATGGCAAACTGCGTCTGCCTTGGGCAGAGGCCCCTCTGCCCCCGGTCGCCATGCTCTGTAGAAACTCCTCCCCTTCGGGTAGGACCCATCATGGGACCTCTCCACATGACGTACTTCTGACAAGACTCGGTATGACCATGTGACGTATTCCACTCAAAATACCCCCTCCCCCCTCTTTTTGGGTGGGGTGTGGTCTCCGTGGTGTCTTCACCTTGCAAGGGACACCCCCCGACGCAGACACTTATGGCTCCCAGTCAGTTAACAAATTCCACTCTTTTTGGGGAGAAAAGAGACGGAAAAGAGGCCTCGGCTGGGCTAGCCTGTCCCTGTAGTTGGGCAGTCGACTTGTTCCTGATGGACCGCTCGACGCCCATAAGAGCTTTGGGGGAGGTTACATGACGGCCTGGTGCACTGGCTACAAGGCATACAGCAGTCTGCCAGTCACACACCACTAGTTCACGTAACACAGTTCAGCTAGTTGTGGCGTTTTGTATAGGGACCCCTAGTGTCACTACATCGACACAACGTCGAGTGAGTGACAGATAGGGAACGTCCTGGTTACTTTCATAACCTCCGTTCCCTGATGGAGGGAACGAGATGTTGTGTCCCTCTTGCCACAATGCTGAACTACCCGCTGAAATGACCGGGACCTGGTCTCGGCTCCTCAGCACAAAACCTGAATGTGTGGTTGCATACCAGCTCCTTTTATACCCGTATGTCCGGGGGAGTGGCATGCAAATTCCACTCGCCAATTCTCATTGGCCTTTTTTGAAAAAAGCAGAGGTGTTTGGGGCTGCCAAGAGTGACCCCTAGTGTCACTACATCGACACAACATCTCGTTCCCTCCATCAGTGTTAACTTCAACAGCACTAATATATATATATAGATAGATAGATAGATAGATAGATAGATTGAAAACCCTTTGATTATCATCAATTAATGCTTTACTAATGTTTGTTGACTCTTAATTAATGATAAATAATGATAATAAAGTATTAACTGTGCATATTTGTGAACCTTATTGTAAAGTGTAACATATTTCAACATGACCTCATGTGTTACTAATGTTTGTAGGCTGTTTACTAACATTATTTAACAATAAAAAAGCATTCATTTTAGGTATTGACAGACGTTATTGTAATGCAATTCACACGTTATAAACTTTTGCAGGACATTAATTAGCATCACATAGCAATGGTAACACATTCATTAAAATATCAAATCACTATTGAATCAACAATCAATACCACATTTATAGTTCTGAGAACATTTTTCTGCACTGAGCAAAAATCTTTAACAACATACAGAATAATGTGAAAACTGTCAAATAAGTTTTGCACGGACGAACTCCGCTTACGTTTTCTTCAAAAAATATAGTTTAGTCCTTAATTTGCAACTTTATCATTTTTTCCCACTGATATATATATATATATATATATATATATATAGAACTGGATCGCTGATGCAACGTTAAACTGCCAGCAAGATGGCCGCTGGAACACTTCCGATGGCTTCACCACCTGGTGAAGCCACCGGAAGTGTTCCAGCGGCCATCTTGGTATGCCCAAACTGCAACAGAGCATCACTGACTGACAGGTGAAAACAACCCCGTTTCACCATCTCTGACCTCCGGATACGACAGTTGCATTTCGCCCTCTAGTGACAATCATGTTTAATTTTTTATTTGCTCATTATGGATTACATTCGTTATGAGGGGGAAGATATATGTGGATCACTATGTCAGAGCATTGACCTGCCCCGGTGTTCAGTTTATCAGTGCAGCACAACAATCACCAAAGGAAGCGGCAAAACTGTCCACAAGTTGTAATGCAAGTTTAAAAGCTGTAATATCTGCTTGTTTTGGGGTGACAGCATGTCCGTTTGCCTTGGAGTGTCTTTAAAAAAGTAAAACCAGGATTTGCCTAAAATGCCCGGGATTTGCCTGTTTTCATATTGAAGCGCTTGCTGTTGTCATACATAGATACATGTCATAAATTATGTGTTCGTTTGCCATTTAAACCTAGTGTATCAGTTTCATTTAACCAGTTTGCTTGTCTCCCTCTCTGCACGTGAGAGCGAGAGAGAACACGTGCTCTTATTTAAGTGACTGCGAGAAAAAGGCACTTTTTGATGAAAACAGAAAAACAAGTAACTCTGAACAAACACTTCAATGTTCACAATAATAAGTCTGAAAATGTCTGTTTGTATCTTATCTCAGTTTCAGTGAACTTGTTTACATTTAGCTGATCTGTTTGACAATGAAGTGTGTTAGAGATGAATACTGTTTGATATAGATAGACATAACTTGCTCAGGTTTTCAAGAAACAGGAAACATTCCCGACTTTAAATAAATAAATAATTACATGTGTAGGACATTTGTGTTGTAGGGATGTACATGCAGATGTCAGATATAAAATCGGTGACTGACTGATTAATGTTTACTCACTGAAATTAGATGATTTCCTATTAAGTCAATCCACAATATTCCTGAGTCCCATGATGCTTTGCGGGCAATGTGGGCGGAACTTCCGGTTATGCATAAACAATTGGTGTTATGTCGTAACGCAGCATTAAAAATGAGAAAAATGTATCACAGAATTATAGCGAGGCAATATTGTTCTTCCTCACCTATCTGTTAATGATTATGGGTTTGAGGATGATGGCCAAATATCGCAAAGAGAAGAATTTTAATTATTTTGTCTTTATCCATCGATGGAAGAACCTGAGCAGACTAACCTGAAAAGCTATGTAGCCTATTAGCACCTTCACAGCTGTAAAGTTGGACATGTTTTGAGAACTGTAGATAATTATGTTTATTTTTAAGCATATATTGAGTGTATTCAGAACCTGAAGAGTTTGTTGTAGCGAGATTATGTACTTATTGCAGATACAGTGGAGGTCCAGACAGCAGGATGCTCGTGTATTACAGGACTCAGGCAATGAGACTGTCATGCTGCTGTTTTTCAGAAAAAATATAATTAATTTTTATAAACTTTGTACACAAAAGTTCAATGTTCTCTGTAAAGCAACTATAAAACAATATGTATTATTAAAAGCAGTGTACAAATAAATTTAATTGATACTGAATTAATGTCCACACTGTTTTCCAAATCACATTTCCCTTTAAGAGAAAACATGAACATTCAGCAAAGACTCTCAAAAGAAAGTGAATTGCAGGCAGGAAAAATGCAGGACAGAGGAAAATCAGAATACAGTTAATTTCAAACGTGATAAAACATCTCACTACTGTACATGTCTCATATAATAATTATGGTCTTTCACTGTAAAATTTATCCATTTTGCATCACAGCATGAAAACAGTTGAAAACATCGTCACTACTCACAGCAGTGTTGGGTGTAATGCATTACTAAGTAATTAATTACTGTAATTAAATTTTTCATTGAAAAAGTAAGGGATTACTCTTAATTTTTTAGTAATTTAATTACAGTTATTCAAATCAAATCAAATCAAATCACTTTTATTGTCACACAGCCATATACACAAGTGCAATAGTGTGTGAAATTCTTGGGTGCAGTTCCGAGCATCATAGTAGTCGTGACAGTGATGGGACATATACCAGTTTACAACACAATTTAAAACCTAATATACACATAATTACACAACACAATATACAAATAATAACATACAATGTACAGTATACAATACACACAATATAGAATACACATACAATAAAAAAGTATATATAGTATATATTAAATATACAGTAGGTTGTATTGTACTGTATTGACATTCAGGCTGTCGGTTGACAGTAAGTTGCCAGTTACTTCTGATGTAATTGTGTTAAATGCTGTATAGACTATAGAACAATTCTATATAAAACAATAGTGAATTTAAAATCTAAATTTAATGTCTAATGTTAAAATGTATGTTTTCTAATTTAATGCAGCCCCTTAAATTCTTTGGCCAGTTCATGAATAATTCATTTGATTTAATATGATTTATTTGAAAGGATTAAAAGAACAGTTTCATGTCTATCCTTGTATTTTTCATCTGGTTGAGGTTGATAAAGGTTTTAGAAAGTAATTAGTAATAAGTAATGCAATTACTTTTCAGACACGATATGATAGATGTCCTCCGTTTCTGGACATCTATCGTAGCTGGACCGTAACGGTGATAATATTAGTAATCCCCGCTGTTGACTTCTTGCCAATAAAGTGAAAAGAGCATATTATTCCAAGCTTTTTCAAACAGATGTTCCTAAGTCAGTCCTTCTGTAGGCAGCCGATGGAAGAAGCAGTATCTGGGACTGGAGCGCTTTGCTTTGCGAGTGGTTTCTGATCATAATATTGCTGTTTTAGATAAAACTTTAGTTTCACTTGATTATTAGAATAACCATTCATTGCATACATTGTCCGGTAAATTTTTAAGATATCTTACAACATTTAAAAAGCAAGAATCTAACCGTATGATATGCAAGCAAACAGAGACCGGCTACACACAAAACGGCAACCAATCGCACTTCCGTAAGCCAACCAGAAATTCTGCCCACCTTGCAAAATACAGTGAACTCGCTGAGAATATTGTGGATAAGCCACGCAGTGGCTTCAATGATATGACGTCATGAGCAATCCACTTCTATTTTATATATAGTGTTTCTTCTATGTTAGGCCCATTCATAATCCTTTAAAAAACCTGTATTCGTGCCTGGGTAGCTCAGCGAGTATTGATGCTGACTACCACCCCTGGAGTTGTGAGTTCGAATCCAGAGTGTGCTGAGTGACTCCAGCCAGGTCTCCTAAGCAACCAAACTGGCCCGGTTGCTAGGGAGGGTAAAGTGACATGGGGTAACCTCCTTGTGGTCGCGATTAGTGGTTCTTGCTCTCAGTGGGGTGTGTGGTAAATTGTACGTGGATCGCAGAGAATAGCATGAGCCTCCACATGCTGTGAGTCTCCGTGGTGTCATGCACGCAAGCCACGTGATTGACTGTCTCAGAAGTGGAGGCAACTGAGACTTGTCCTCTGCCTCCTGGATTGGGGTGAGGACCTAGTAAGTAGTGGGAATTGGGCACACCAAATTAGGGAGAAAAGGGGATAATAATATATATATATATTATTATCCCCTTTTCTCCCTAATGCAGCGAGAACTGTGCTGTCGCGGAATTCTCGCTGCTGCTGTCTGCCAAAGGAGCAGCTGCGGCCGTCCACCAGGGGTCAGAGGGCTCGCTGCCATCTGCAGGGGGAGGAGCAAGCTGTCGTCCGCCAGAGGGCAGAGGAGCAGTTGAGAACCAGGCAACAGCGTGTCCGGGAACCGGCAAGCAAGTTTTTCTCTCTCTCTCCTCTCTCTCTGTCGCTTCGCCTCACTCTTTCCCTCTCCCCTTTCCCTCCCCTTGTCTCTCCCAGGGCTCCAGAAAGGCGGGGAAGAACTGCCGGCAGGCACGGCCGGAAGGGCATTGCCCCACCTCCAGGAACGGAAGGGAGGGAAGGGGAATGCGTCATGCCGGGGGTTTCCCCGACCTGAGTCGGGCGATGGAGGAGTGTGATGAGGAGGAGTGTGGGGCCGGGTCGTGAGGACTCACGGCCAGCCCTGAATTGGGATAATCAGCCGGGAGGGGGATAAAGATGAGCCGGAGGTGCCAGTTCGAGAGAGAGAGAGAGACACACGTGGCCACACTGCATGTGTGTCTGTGTTTGTTTTATGTTGAGTTTTTAGCAAACTTTTAAGTTGACTGTTCAGCCGGTTCCCGCCACCTCCTTGCCCACCCTTACCCCGTTACACCATGTATTCGCAGGAAAACCATAGTAAAAACACAGGACAATGAAAACAGTGGTGATAAAAATTATTATTTTGTGGTTACTATGGTTTTACTAAAAATACCATAGTTTAACCATGTTATTTGTAGTAAAACTATAACAACAATATTAACAATATAACAATATAACCATATTGGTTAAATCCTTGTCTTCAGAGTGATATGATGGGTGTGGATGAGAAACAGATCAATATTTAAGTCATTTTTTGTCATAAATTCTCCTCTCTGCCCAGTAGGGGGCGATATGCACGAAGAATGTGAATCACTAAAAACAAAAGAAGGAGAAAATGAATGTGAAATACAAAAGACTTAAATATTTATCAGTTTCTCACCCATAACTATCATATCACTTCTGAAGTTATGGATTTAACCACCAGAGTGTCAGAGTTCAGCCACTTATGTTGATTGTGTTTTGTTGTTTTTGTGGCTGAGCTCTGACATCCTTGTTTTGTGTTATGTCTAGTCTATGTGAGAATGCATGGCTCGCCTTTTGGCATTGTCATACATTCTCTTGTCTTGTTGGTTATTGACACAAGTGCATTGCTCCTATGTCATCTTGCGGCATGCACTCGTGTCAATTGTTTTTTGTTTGTCTCTCGCGACCTTGAGCGCGCTGCATGTCTGGGTCGTGATCCGTTGTCATACTGTGCTGGGGTTTGGCCGCTTCGGTCTTGGTTGCCTGTTTATCTGTGGCCGAGCTGTCACACAAATGTCCCGTCTTATCTGTCGTTTGGCATGAGCGCATGTTGCCATTGTCTCTGCCGATATGCGCTCATGACATTTGGGTGTTTGTGTCTTGTGAGAGCACGTGGCTTTGTTTTGTTTCTGTATTGCCGTGTGTCTCTCAGTCTTGCGTCACACCCCGCCTCCTTGTTTGCCTATTACTAGTTTACCTGTTTGATTTCTCTCCCTATTTTAGTTCCCTTGAGTGCCCTGCCCTGTGCCAGTTCATCTTATTACCTTACCTGTCGCTTCCTGTTGGTCTTGTTCTCCTGAATGGATACCTGTTTGCTTTGTTCTGTTTGTTTTGTTACTTTTTGTTGTATTTAATAAAAACCTGATATTCTGTATTTTTTAGTCCTGTCCTCTTTCCTTGGTTCATGCGGTGTGCGAACCGTAACACAGAGTCATCTGGAGTACTTTTATGTTGCCCTTATGGGGATTTTGCAGCTTCAAAATGTTGGCACCCATTCACTTGCATTGTATGGACCTACAGAGCTGAAATATTCTTCTAAAACCTTAATTTGTGTTCAGTAGAAGAAAGAAAGTCATACACATCTGGGACATCATGGGGGTGAGTAAATGATGAGAGAATTTTCATTTTTGCGTGAACTGTCCCTTTAATATATATATTTTTTTCTATAATAACTGCTTTAAAGCAGTGAGGCACTTAAGGTTGTGCAATATTGTAAATATAGTCACTTCACTGCATGTCATGCCTAACAACACCCTATATACCACAATATAGCATGTTGTTTACTGCAATTAATCTGCCAATTTTAGCCATTTTTAGATTATTGTCATCAGCCAATAACTGTGCCTGTTTCACCAATTATCAAAAGTGTGTCAGTTTTCTTCCAAAATAAACATTGTAATAATACATTGTAAGAATTCTCCAGTCTTTAATTGTTGCGTATTTATATGTCTTAATTGTGTAAAATAAGTGCTCATTGAATTTCATTCATCTGCTGTTGTTAAACTCTACTCTCTTCTCCACCAATAGCTGGTGTGTGGTGAGCGTACTGGTGCACTATGGCTGCCGTTACATCATCTAGGTGGATGCTGCACACTGGTGGTGGTTGAGGAGAGTCCCCTGTTCACTGTGTAAAGTGCTTTGAGTGTAGTGTCAGAAAAGCGCTATATAAATGTAACATTCATTCATTCATTCGTTCAAACTGTTTCATATACTGTGTAAATCTGCATTATGTCAGTCATCAGCCACCATGCTCTTTAGATACTGGCATCTGCCCTTACAGAAAACACTCATTGGATGGTCGAGTTATCAAGTAACATAGTTAATGTAGATGCTTTTCCCTGTATGTTAGTATTCTCGTGTCTTTACCCATTACAGCATAGTGTTGTGAGGTTTCTATTTTTCTAAGTGCACACCAGTCTCCTCTCTCTTTTAGTAAATCCTGGTTGCCATGGAGAAGTGTGTTGATCGTCCAGCTGTAAGAAACTGCACCATGAGCTGCATCATATTCACACGACTACCATCTTTACAGTTAATGTCAGGCATTCTGTGAACAGTACCTGCCAGTGTTTTGAGTACTTACACCAAACATGAACCAGACTTTAATTCATATTTACTGCCTGATTTGCAACCATTTCTAGGCAAACGTGGGCAAACAACGAGAGTTCCCAAATAAACATTCTGTAACTAAGAGCAATGCTAGCAATGCCAAGGTCACGGGTTCGATTTAGGAACACCTATACTGATAAATTATGTACCTTAAATGTGCGTTGTAAGACAATTTGGATGAAAGGTGCTATCTGCTTTTTTATGTAAATTTGTTCTATAATGTGTTTTTCTAAGATGTATTGTTGAAAAAAAAAAAATGTTAACTTAAAAAAAAAAAAAAAAAAATCCAAATATTTTTCCAGTATATATTCTATGCAAAATTATTCTTAAGGCTAATTATTTAAGTTATTTATGTATTGTTAATTATGTTATACTGAATGTAATAACATATTTACGTCTACTAACATATTAAAGTATGGCTCCTTGTAATACAAAACAACTCTTTAACAATAATAAAAAAGTAAAGTTTAATAGGAATTCATCGTGTTTTTTTTTTTTTTTTTTTTTTTATTTATTCAGCTTTAATGTTTCCATATCAGGTGTGGGGAAAAGGACATTTGGCAACATGCTCGAGTCTGTCTGCATTGCGCATTACACCTCTCTCTCTCTCTCGCTCTGTGTGTGTGTGTGTGTGTGTGTGTGTGTGTGTGTCTTCTATTCTGCTGTACGGGTAACTTACCGCAAGTTTCCTGCGATCTTACGGCGGTATCGGGTGAATATTGTGGATCTATTATATTCTTACTGTATGGATATTTGAGGACAGCACTAGTGAGCGTCGGGCTTTAATATGAGATCTGTATAATAACACACTAGAGGTTTTTGCGCAGAAATTCCCGCACCGTTCTTCACTCGTATTGCCAGCGTAAGTACAAAGACAGTCATTTTATAACATCACTATCGGCAACATTTGGTGTCCTTGTCGTTATTTGCATTATAAATATACAGTGTATGTTCATATCGACAAATGGTGCAATACATAGACAGCTTTGACTATAGTGTTACACACACACACACACACACACACACACACACACACACACGTATATATATATATATATATATATATATATATATATATATATATATATATATATATATATATATATATATAAAACATAGCATACTGCAGAACCTATAATCGTGGAATGTAGTCTCAGAGATTTTAATAAAAGCATATGTTCACTAGAGTGAGGATATGTGACACTGGATACTCTCTGATGGGTTATGCCTGCTTTCAGGACACCACTGTTCCCGACCCCTATACTCACATTAATTTAATCTAGTAGGACCTTATTTGATTCTTAGAACATTACTGGATATTGCACAATCTTTATCAGAGTCCCATGCATACTTTATTTGAATATCTTGCTATTGGACAGTAGGAATTCACACAGGGAGTGTTCATTACCTCATACTGACTCAAAACAGTCCTGCTGGGACATTGTTTTATAAAAGATTTGTGTTTTATGCTAGAATGCTATAAAATATTATTCAAAATATATTGTACATTAGGATCTTCCAGGACTGGTTCTAAAAAAAAATCTAGTTCTTCATATTCTTAAGTACTTTGGTCTTGTTTTCCAGTAAAAATGGTATACAGTATATAGCAGATGATTTTAACAGGCAATTTTTATTAAAAAGTGAACAATATCTGCAGTATCACACTGCTAAGTTCTAAGAGCTAGAATAGTACCTACTTAAAAAAAAAAAAAAAAAAAAATGCATTGTTGATTTTCATGTAAAACAAATTATAAAGATTTTTAGATATTTTTACTAGAAAACAAAAAGACAAAAATACTCATTAAGAATGTATTTGTTTTCCAGTGTAAAATATGGTAGAATTTGCAGTAGGAATCCTGTACAAACATGTTATTGCATAACTTTTTGACTAATTTTTTGACTAGCTAGGAAATATTTTTTTTCCATCATGGTATCAGATGTATCTCATTAATCCCCTTCATTTTCTTACTGATTAGGTGAGCACACGAAGCAGGTGCAGTTCTCCAATGAACATGGAGATGGCTGACATTTGGTGGAACATAATGCTGGATGACCCATTGGGTCGTTGACTGTTTGAACTGCAATTTAGTGTTGGATGTGTGTTCAACCCGACTGAACTTTCACAGACATCCAGGATGACTGTGGTGGTGGCTGGAGATAACATGGATGAGACCTCCTCCACATTGCAGGGGCATCAGCAGGGTTTGCAGTATTCCCCCGAGTGCTGTGAGCGGGTGGTTATCAACATCTCAGGGCTTCGCTTTGAGACACAACTCAAGACACTCACCCAGTTCCCAGACACTCTGCTGGGCAACCCCAAGAAAAGGATGCGCTACTTTGACCCTTTAAGGAACGAGTACTTCTTCGACAGAAACCGTCCAAGTTTTGACGCAATCCTCTACTATTATCAATCGGGTGGAAGGTTAAGGAGACCCGTCAATGTTCCCTTGGATATGTTCTCAGAGGAAATTAAGTTTTACGAGCTTGGAGAAGAGGCTATGGAGAAATTCCGTGAGGACGAGGGCTTTATTCGTGAGGAAGAGCGCCCCTTGCCAGAGAATGAGTTTCAGCGACAGGTTTGGCTGCTGTTTGAGCATCCCGAGAGTTCGGGCCCTGCCAGAGGGATAGCAATAGTGTCCGTCATGGTTATCCTCATTTCCATTGTTATATTTTGTTTGGAGACTCTACCGGAGCTGAAAGAAGATATGCAAGGACGGATCCAAATGATAGGCAACAGCACATTTTACTACAAACCAAATATTCTTACCGACCCATTCTTTGTTGTGGAGACACTGTGCATCATTTGGTTTTCTTTTGAGTTGATTGTTCGTTTTTTCGCTTGTCCAAGCAAACCTGCTTTCTTTAAAAACATGATGAACACGATTGACATAGTGTCCATTATTCCATATTTCATAACGCTTGGAACCGAGATGGCAGAGGATCCTGAAGGTGGAAAGGAGACAAAGGGTGGAGGGGAGCAGGCCACGTCTTTGGCCATCCTCAGGGTTATCCGCCTGGTCAGGGTGTTTCGGATATTCAAGCTCTCCAGACACTCCAAGGGGCTTCAGATCTTGGGGCAGACACTGCAAGCCAGTATGCGAGAGCTCGGCCTCTTGATTTTCTTTCTTTTCATCGGTGTCATCCTGTTTTCCAGTGCAGTGTATTTTGCTGAGGCAGAGGAGAAGGAGTCTTTCTTCACGAGTATCCCGGATGCATTCTGGTGGGCGGTGGTTTCAATGACAACTGTGGGGTATGGAGACATGTACCCCATTACCATTGGAGGCAAAATAGTGGGCTCTCTATGTGCCATTGCTGGAGTGCTGACGATCGCACTACCGGTGCCTGTGATTGTTTCCAACTTTAACTATTTCTATCACAGAGAAACTGAAGGTGAAGAACAAGCTCAACTCCTTACTGTGAGCAATCCAAACA
This sequence comes from Myxocyprinus asiaticus, assembly GCF_019703515.2. Taxonomy (NCBI): domain Eukaryota; kingdom Metazoa; phylum Chordata; class Actinopteri; order Cypriniformes; family Catostomidae; genus Myxocyprinus; species Myxocyprinus asiaticus. The sequence goes on along the minus strand of NC_059390.1, from coordinate 30,030,548 downwards.
TCGCATCCGACTCCAACTCGAGTCGGCGCAGTTCCTCTGTTGTCAGCAAGTCAGAGTACATGGAGATAGACGATGACCTTAAAAATAGCATTGATAACTTTAGAGAGGCAAACCTGCAAACTGGGAACTGTACAGTTGCAAATCAGAACTGTGTAAACAAAGGGAAGCTTCTCACAGATGTATAGATCTATAATTTCATTCTAGGGGATTAAAAGATGCTACAACTGTACATAGTGTAGTCTATTGATAGTATAGAATGCTTTGACTGGGTTATTTCATTATATACATTATGATTTATCTCAAGATATTATTTCCTTTAATTTTTGTCTGAAGAAGGATAGCATAAAACTTGTCTATGGACACTAAATGCTATATAACTTAGATGTGTTATTTTGTACCACTTATAGAACCAAATGGAATTGCTGGAACACTCCCCCATTTGCCATTGGTCATCAAACAGATAGTCCTGCCCCAAACTCACACCATTGGTGGACTCAGTGTTGCTGTGTAAGGCTGGGGTGCATTTCCCATAAGCATTGTTAGCCAACTATGGTCGCAAGTTCCATCGATAACAACATAGTTCAACGATTTGGTGTCCAACCATAGTTCCAACGAACATTTGCAAACAGCGTTGCAGTGTTGTGTGGTTTGAACCAGGGGCACCATTAGGATTTTTGGGCCACCTGACAACTTTTACTGTGGGCCCCCTATCTCATCGCAACTCATTAAATAATTTTTTTCATAAACAGAATTTTTGATCAATGTAAAGAGAAGCATGATCACACATTCAATATGAGACACTAAAACTAATTTAAATATGAATAATTTATTGAAATAACTCAAATGGTGCATTAAACAGAAATAACTATAAATAATTAATTAACACATATACCTACATATTAGAATGTTTGATAATGTAATTGTAGTAAGTTGGAACTGTGCTTCTAATGGAAAGGCTTTTTAGGTTTTAAATGTTGAATATTTAAAGGTAAACAAAACCAGCCTGGTTAAGCCTGGTTTATGACACATCCATTCTGAGAATGCTCACAAGTCATGCTGCACTGTGCAAGTTGGGAAGTGCATTCTGCACATAAAATAAAAAAGCACTTTTGCATTAAACCACTGAATGTCTTAAGAGGGATCTGAAATCTTTTATTTATAAGTAAAAGCAGTCTTCATTTAAGTTTTCCGGTTTAAAGTGGCCATTTATCGCAAAATCATGCAATGAAAGAGTCAGGGATTCTGCTGGGTGTCCCAAACTACCCCGACATTACGGCACCCCTGGTTGGAACTACAGCTCTCCACCTGTGGTTAGAAGCATAATATCTTACATTTAGTTTGCTGTGTTGCCGTCATTTGACTTTGCTGAGGCTTCTTTCATTCTGTATAGTTTTTTTCTTTCATTGAAAGATATTTGACCCCATTTACATCCACGTAAGAAAACAGCTTATTCCAGGAGTTTTTCAGAAAGTGGCATGAAACGTCATATAAACGCAAAAGCCTTTTCCCTTACGCCATTTACGGGAAAGAGAAAGTGGTTTAACACACAAAGGTTTTTGCTGGAGAGCATGACTTATGTGGCAAATGTAAACACATAAGCATTGTTCTTATAGGTTTTTGAAGAGCACTGGGGGAACCACGGTGTATGACGTAAGAGGGAAACACCTCTACTGCAGCGCAATGCCGCTGCCACTTACACAGTGCATGTAAAAAAGAATGCTGCTTTCGTGTCTTAAGAAGTTTTTTCACAATAAACGGCTTTCTCGTGGCCATGTAAATGAGCTATTATAATACGATCTCCACAGAAGTGCCATACAAATATTGAGAGTTCATTGCAAATTTGCCACAAATTTACCGCAAATTTGCCACTGATCATTTTCACATGCAAATTTTACATTGTTTTGGGCCATTCATGGCTGATTTCTCTTCCCAGTCCCTGAGCATGTACAATTGATTTTTTATTTAATTTTTTACCAACAGTGCAAGATTTGTTTATTTCTTGTTTGTTTGTGTCTGCCATAGGTAACTGTAAAACATTTACAAACTGAATATTCAGTGAGTCTCAGTTCATTAATTATGCAAATCATGGCATGTTTTATGAAACTTTGAGATCTGTTCGATGTGGTACTATGTATCCTGCTATAATTAGTGTTAAAAATAACTTTTTCCACATCTAGTCAAACAGACAATACAACTATCTACCACTACCCTTAAATTCTTTCTTTCTTTCTTTCTTTCTTTCTTTTTTTTAGAAAATAATCTATTACAAGTTAATAGCCTTCAGACCTGAAGCTCACATAGAGTGTGTCCATGTGCAATAAATTTAGTAAAACACCTCATACTTGAAGGAATCATTTGACAGTTCAATGAGTATTCCACAACTACTCAGACTGAGTTTCTTATACATCAAGTAAAATTAAAAACTGCATCAGCCATTGCTTTAAAAAACAAAAAACAAAAAAACAAAAACAAACATTGAAACATTTACTGTCATGTTTTCTTTATTTGATTTTTTTCTGAGCATCTTTATGTATTCTTTTGTAATGGCTGTGTGTAAGTCATTGGTTTCTTTGGATCTACCTCAGTTTGTTCATGCAAGTATGCTTGTGATTTCAAAACTTCATATCTAGTCAAACTGTCCTGTGCAGTAGATTCAGAGAGGGTAAAGCAATTGTGTAATGGAAGTGTTAAGAATGGTTTTATATAAAAAGAAATCACCTTAATTCAAAATATTTTAACTGTCATGTCCATTGATCATAGAAGGGAAGACTGTGGCTAGTTGTCATACTTTGTAGTGCAGTGAATATTTCTCAGGGTAGGTGTATTTTTGAAAGTAAATTTCTGTATAGGTACATATTGTACCATAAAATCTTCATTGCAAAAAAGCTACAGAACATTTTTACTGTTATTACACACAAATAAAATACAAGATATATATTCTAACCTCATTAGTTGATTCTTTTCTCAGTGTAGGCTAGTGTGATTTTCTTGTGTTTACGTGTTTACTCAACAACTATAGCAAAAGTATGATCCTATAATTTTTTATTAGAGAATAGAATAAAACGAAATGTAATTATGAGGGTTTTGAACTATGTCATACAAAACTACTGCTAGTGAAAACACACAATTGTGTAATTGGACTTTTGACTTCCTTGTGACAACTAGCCCTGGTCTTCTCTAAATTAAAACAAAAATGATTTAGAGAAATCAAATTTCTCTAGATTTTTAAGAATTCACAATAAAGAAAACAATTGTGAACTTGGAGTGATGCTACTGTAGGTAAGCACAACTGCTGATAATATGCACAGGTCTGTATCAGGGACTGTAATTGGTAGAAACTGCCATTACTATTAAAAAGATATGTACATTGTCTGTTAAGACCTAAAAATAATATCTTTAATTAGTCTGTAAATGTTGTCTTTCAAAAACTAAAGCACTTTAATGAGGGTTTATGTATTTCTAGGTTTTGTACAAGATGAACTATAGTACTAGTGGAAAAATAAAGAATCTAAAGACAATGTGTTGATTTGTCTATATGTTAATTGCACTGAATAAAAAAAAGCATCCTAACCAGCATTGCTGTTCATCCCTTTAATTCATACTTTGGGGCATTTAAGATACAAGTTTCACTTACACACTAAACATCACGACTGTGGTGCTTTGCCAAAGACCAGGTAAATAGCAGAGTTAAGAAATATTTAATACAGAAAAATATATTTTTTCAATGACAATACATTCATATACCATTGGTCCATATCAGAGTTAATTTAATGTGAATATAGATGTGTACAGTTTGAGAAACACTCCCTTTTTTATGAATAAAACACAAACAGTGGACCAAATAGGCTGTAGATGTAAAATTTTAATGTAATTTATGTACGTTATAAAGATGATGACTAAAATATTTCAATATTGGGAAATATTGAAATATTATGTTAAAATAAAGTACAAATGGAATATCTGTTACACCATATGGATAAAACTGCACAGCCGAGACAAATACAATGATATGTACTGTAATACTCTGAGCCAGAGTTATGAAACACAGGGGTTATGGCAGTCCCATGTGCTTTTTAGATCTGCATTTGATGGCATTTATTATTTATTACAAATTTTTCTCTCTTCAAGACTTGAAAATGGAAGGTTTGATAAATGAATGAGTTCAAATGAATTTCTGCATTGTACGTTTTTCATGTTGGGCTTGTCATATGAGTGTTATGCCATAAATGAAACGTGAGCACTTTGATATTATGCATGCAGACAGTGCTGGGCTTATGTTGCTCTGACATGGATCATGCAAATACTGGGAAAATCTTTGTTTTATTTGTTATTAAATCATTTATTTGTAATCAACGTTATCTAATATACTTTATTTCTGTTCTGTTCTGGTGGTTGGCATACTTTTAATTTGCGTTGACTGTTTATGGGCTTATTAGGTCTATTCTGTATCATAAGAGTTTGACTATTTAAAGGAATTAATTTCAACTCAACCTTTAGGGTAAATGAGCTTAAATTATTTACATTGATCAATAAAATAATTATAAAAAATCAATATGCCTCATAAAGGACTTATTATTTAATTTCAAAAGTGTTATCATAACTCACCTTTAGGAACCATACTCCATAATAAAGAACTGTGCTGTTTTATCATAATAATAATAATAATAATAATAATAATAAAACATAAAACTCCTCAACATCCATTAACAATTTTCTAAAAATGTGTTGTTTAAAGTGTAATTTTGATAACAAGAGGATCTTTTTTAACATTAAGGGGACATTTCTCTGGATAATTTTAATGAAAAACTTTAACAATAAAAACAGATCATACAAGTAATTAAATCACATAAATTATAATATAAAATATAATATTATGTTATGTTATGAGTCTACAACATTTCTAAACCTGTTATAAATCTTAATTATACAGTGTTTGACCATACTACATTGAGGTGATATAATGTATCCAACTATCATAAGTAAAAGTAAAAACACTGTACCTTTATGGAAATTGACTCAAGTAAAAGTTAATGTCAGCCTGATTTCATGATGTGACTGTGAAAACATGTTTGCTTCATAACGTGTTTCGCCACATTTTCCCAGATAAATGTCCAGTGGGGGGTGCCAAAAGCGAGTGGAATGGTGTCATAATCAGTGAGGATTTTTAAAAACAATTTTTACTAGAGGGAGATTTTCATGAGCAAAATGTACCTCCCTAACCTAAAAATGTAACCTAAACCTAACCGATAGTGTCCAAAAAGCAAATGAGAGGTAAACTAAATATACATCCTTTCCCTAAACCAGCACCTAAACCTAACCAATAGTGTCCTAAAAGCAAATTCAACATGAAAAGCACATTTTCTGGAGCGTACACGTCAATTTGTGTGGCTTCTATGACACCCTCGTCGCGTGTCAGCTTGCGTGCTTGACTGTATTTAAGAATCAAAAGTACAAGTACATGGCATAAATAATGGTACAGCTGGTCATTGTTGATTCATACACATGGTACCTTGGTTAAATGTAAATGGTAACCACATTTTATTGTCTTATAAACTGACTTATCAACTTATAGAAATGACTTATAAAAAAGATTTTACTAATTCAATAGAATTGAATAGAACAAAAGATTAAATTCAAGTGATTTGTTCGCAAATCAGAAATCATAATGGTTGATCTGCATGCAGTTTACATTTGCAGATGTGTTATTTTTGGCTTTCTTCTATTATATTGTAGCTTAAAGAGACAGTAACCTTCAAAAAACTGTCCTTAAAGCTGAAGTGTGTAATTTCTGCACCACTAGCTTCATCAAAAAGAATTGAAAATATAAACATTGTTTTCAAACAGCTTTCTGAATAAGCCCCCATCTGTTGTTGATAGAACAAACAGCTATTGCTCAATGATGCTGTGTTGGGCTGGATGGGTTGCTCAAAACAAACAGAGGAATTTTTATAGCACCACAGAGAAACAATGTTTACATTTGTTGAGAAAATTTACCTACGAATAGCTTACTTGTAGTTGTCTCTGCATATTAAGCTGGAATATAAAGAAGTATTTTGTTGTGCACTATGTTCAGGAGCAGGTTTGGTTATTAGCAATAATTAATAATTATCAAAGATAATTATCAATTATTAAAATAAATAGAACATTGATTAGAATCAATGTTAGCTTTTTAATCCTTTACATCAACAAAGATAACCAAATTCAATAGAATATTAATTATTATCAAAGATAATCATTAATTATTAAAATCAATAGAACATTGATTAGAATTAACACTAGCTTATTGATCCTTCAAATTCAAAAATCAAAGATAATGATCAATTATCAAAATCAATAGAATATTAATAAGGATTAATCTCACCAGGGCACCACCCTGGAATCAGGGACTAATAACCAGACAGTATAACAGTCTCAATATTAGATTGTTCTCTTAGGAAAATCGACGTCCGGAGAACATCAACATTCAAAAGGAAACAATGAAGGCTTGAAACCAAGCACTGACATCCCCTGCCAGCTTTTGACACAGGTGTTTGCAAAACAAACCTAAACACTTCTCTTTGAAATATAACAAAGTTTATTTATGCAGTAATATCAATTAATAATCAATACAATGCAGTCAATAAACTTCCGACTTACAACTACAAACTAAACAGTGACATGATTAGGTATGGTAACCAAAATAAGCCTATAACACATGAGAGGAAGGTATGTGTGTGTGTGTGTGTGTGTGTGTGTGTGTGTGTGTGTGTGTGTGTGTGTAAAGAGTGACAGTCTCTATTTACACCGAAGGTGCCAAAAACAAAAAACATCCAGTGAGCGGCAGTTCTGTAGATGAAAACGCCTTGCTGATGAGAGAGGTCAACAGAGAATGGCCAGATTATTGTTCGAACTGACAAAGTCTACAGTAACTCAGATAACTACTCTGTACAGTTGTGGTGAGAAGAAGTTTGGCACTATTTGGTGGCAGGAGGGGGGCCTACACAATATCAGGCAGGTGGTTTTAATGTTGTGGCTGATAAGTGTATGTTTACAGCCCCGCATTTCATCCATATTGCATGGGATGCGCAGTTGGACATTTGTTCCTTTTGAGCGGGTGTTTTCAACCACTGATCTTACTGTCTACTGGCTGCCTATCACACTGACCAATTTCCATGTAGATATGTATATTTTTCTAAACAAAAATGATTAGGAATGCCCAGTGGCACAATTTGTGGGTAGGCTAGACTGATTATAGCCTTCCACTGTTGAACTAGTAAAAGTTGGTGCCTTGTAGATTAACCGGGCATGCAAGTATAATGGGAGCCAGCTGGTATGTGATAGCTGTGCGGTATATATAAACCTCACTCCTCTAGCCTCAAGAGGTGCACTAGTGATTGAGGCTAGAAGCGATCCATTCTAAGTTTGTTTATTACAAAATAAAAGAAGGAAATATATGGTTGGAAATATATGTCATGCATGTTTATTCTCTTGTTTGATTTATGGCTTGTCAGTTAACAGTTCATAGCCAGTTAATTCTGGTGGTTATTCAGTTCAAAATTTGCATCCCTAGCAGCAGGTTGTCCTCTTATTTTGGCACTATGTTGGCGTGAAACTTTGGCAGAACTACTTTGTCTTTTTGAATTTCGACAACTCAAGGTTTGTGTTTCACAAAAGAAAATCATACTTTTTTGGATCAACTTGAGAGTGATTATATGAAAATGGAAGTTTCCTTTTTTGGTGAACTATCCCTTTAAATCATGATTAGCAAGAATAGGGGGCTTGCACAGGCTAATAACTGTCCAGTTATTTATTTTGTGCATTCAGAAGCAGTCTGGTGTGTCTGTAACAGTGTGATGGTTTGTGCATAAAGAGTTGAAGCAGGACAGTTTGGCACAGTCTGCAGCTTGGTGCATTTGAGGTTTGCGTGGGAGGAGAAAGGCGGTGAAAAATATACAGACCTTAAGAGACGGGTAAGAGAGAGAGCGAGAGAGACTAAAAATGCCAAAGAATAAAGGAGACAAGAGGCAGGCAGAGGAAAGGAAAGGCAGTGAAGAGCTAGTGATTCAGCCATAGCATGCTTAAACTAGGCCCTGCACGCCTACAGGGGAGAATGTGTACACACACACACACACACACACTGACTTGCCATTCTGCATAACTAAAAGCCGTCATGCTCTTTACTAAAGGCACTCTGCAAGTAATTGTAGACTAGACTAAAAATACAGTGTCCTTTATGCCAACATTTGTTCACACATTGGGGAGTCATTGCAGGAGTATGTTTACAGAGCTCTTTCCTTGTTCAATCCAAGCTTAAAGGCCATAATGACCCTCTATAGGGGAAAAGGTTTCACACTTATATTTGAAATCTTTTCACAGCCCTTCTTCCCACACATTCCCAGCCCCGTCCCGTGGGTCAGACTCTCTTCGTTCCACTACCCTTTCCTCTGGCAGCCCATTGCATAACACCACCAGTCTGCTCAATTATTGAGAGCTCTCCCTTGTGCTATTGTTCCATTGAGTGGAACCCCCCCCCCCCCTCACCCCCTTCCAACATAATATAACTTAGCAAAGGTTTCATGCCACTGGTTGATTGATTGATTGATTGTCACAGGTCATGTTTCCATCCAAGTTACAGATTTAAAATGCAAAAACTTTGAATATCGCTAAAACATTTGCCAATAAAGCAGCATTTCCGTCCCATGTTTTTAAGATAACAAAACTGTCACTTTTGGGGAAATTGCCACAAAATGGACAAAGATGACGACATTGTTGACCTCATCATATAAGGGTCATTCCACGAAATAGCTGTCTTTTGTGTCCCTCAATAAATAAAACACAGCTTTATTTGCAAACTGTTTTTGCGAATTTACGATTTTCTACATTAATTTTTCAAATACATTACAAGATATTGTGGCTCTTTTGTTCAATGTAATAAATTACTTGCAGTTCAGAGCGCACAGACAAAAGCTCAGATAAACCTCATGATCGTGCCTGGTAACGTGCATATAAAATGGCTAGAAATAGCATCTTAGCTTAGCATAAAGGGCTGTGTCTCGTTTCGGAAGCAGCGTGCTAGGTAGGATGTGACTTTTGAAGGCTGCAGTATACCTAATCTTGTTTAAGTGAGACGGCCTTCGTAGGACAAATGGAACGTAACATGGTTGCTAAGACAGCAGCCACTCTAACAAGCGCGAGCGCTTTAAGTGAGACGGTAATTTTTTAGAGGTAAATTTTAGGAGAGTTATAAAGATGTAAAGAGAAAAGAAAATAGATTTTACAGTTGTACTTTTAGTCTAATACTTTATTTTAATTATATATTAATAATAACACATATTATATACTCTGCACCCATCTACTGAGGTACCTCAACTTGGAAATTAACATTACTTGCTTTTGAACATCATATTTACGGGCAAATTGGCGTTATTTTTTTTTTTAAGACATTTCCGTTGAAGCAAAGAATTGTGGGTTGTGAGTGCCCACGAAGGATACACCACATGCATCCTCCGAATTCCCATGAAAGAAGGTCACATTCAAAGGCTGCATTTGAAATGTCCTACTCGCTTTTATGAAACGAGACAGCCTCAATGACGTATGTGGCTGAGAAATGTGACCTACGGAGGATGCAGCCTTCCAAATGAGACATAGCCAAGGTTTATTTCTATTTCTTCTGCTCCAAACTTACTTCAGACTTACTTCTCTGTCTGCTCAAATGAGTATAACACATCATAAGTGTTTCACCGCTGTTCAAATGCACTTTGAAGCAGAGAGATAGTGACTGCATCCAGGGATCACACAAAGACAGAAAGGCATCTTGAAAAAGACACGTCTTTAAAAAGATGTTCACGTCAATGTGTTTGCTCTAATAGAGAAAATATACTCTTTGCAGGAATATAAACTCTCTTAGCGCTGTCGAAGCGCCCAGGGGCGTAATCTGCACATATCTGTGCAGAAGGAGAGAAAAAATGCTGGAATGCACCGTATATCGTATAGCAAATGCTTCTTGGGAGGTGAATGGACCAGTAGTGGAAGACAGCTTGCTGACACACAACCGCTCTGCTCCGAAGAAAAAATCTAAATGAGTGGTTGCGAGCCAACTCCTTTTATACCCGTATGTCCGGTGGAGAGGAATGCAAATTCCACTTGCCAATCCTCATTGGCCTTTTCTCAAAGATCTTAGGTGTTTGGGGCTCCCAAGGGTGACCCCTAGTGTCACTACATTGACACAATGTCAAGTGAGTGACAGAAGGGGAATACTTTTATATTATTAACTGAGTTGAAGACATAGTGTTGGGTGTAATTTGATGACAAAGTATATAGTGATTGTTATTAAATTACTTTTTAGTCAAGAGCAGTGCAATGCATTACATTTTAAATATGTCATACATTACTCATACATTGTCATACATTATTTAAAACATGAGTTTTTTTTCATGTTTACGTCTGTGAACAAGGATGAAATATTGACATTATTTTGAATTTGTTGAGTGGAAAAACAAAGACAGTAATTAAAAAGAAAAGTAATTAGTAATGTGATTGTACTTTTCTGATTGTAAGTGTACTTTTTCCATGGAGGATTGAGTAGTGTAGTCTGATTAAAATTTTAGATAAGTAATTACAGCTGCATTTTCTTAAACATTTTGTTTCATAAATGAAAACACAGCGACTTCTACACATGGGCTCAAGTGAATCGGTTAATTAGATTGGCTTGAAAGAGCCAATCAACTGATCTACTAATTAAACTTAATATTAGTGGTGCTTGTGAAGCAAAGCATCACTACTATATCTCACATACTTATTATTATTCTTCCATACACTTTTTCAGCACCTAACTCGTCCTGCACCATTTGTCATAGACCCATAGAAATGAGGTGTCAAAATGACCGGCCTATTGAGGACACCTCAAATCAAATTAAATCAAATCACTTTTATTTTCTAAATCACCTGTGCTTTTCTAAGGGATGGGGGGTATGGTGCACTCCTGGGGGGCAAAAAACAGTCTCAAAAAGTCCCATAGGGTACTATGGGAGGGGATTTTTTTCATACTATGACAAGTCAATGCAAGAAATGTGTCAGATCATATCTCCCAATCAGAATGTCGTAGAGACATGGGTGCAGGCTCACTTCACTCGGACTACCAATCAGTCTTTAAGTATCATCTTGGAAATGGCATAGCCACACCCTAGCAACCATTTATGGCACCCTAGCAACCACCCCTATAGGCTTCCATTCAAAATGGCTAAGAAGGATATCTTCAGAACAGAATGTCGTAGAGACTCTGGGATTGACTCTTTTCTGTCAGGTTATTAAGCAGCCAATAATAATCACTCTGGTTACTGGATAGCCACGCCCTAGCAACCATTTAGAGCACCCTAGCAACCAAACACCATTGACTTCCATTCAGAATGGCTCAGAGGGATATCTTGGGATCAGAATGTCATACAGATTTCAGTGTTGGCTTGTTTGATTCAGGATACCAAGCAGCCTTGTAAGTATAACCTTGGCAACTGCCTAGCAACCAAATGAGTCACCCTAGCAACCAAGTAGCAAAATACATATCTCTGCACCAGAACATCGCAGAGACTTCCGGGTTGGCTAGTTTGGCTCAGGCCAGCAAGGAGCCTTTGGAGTATCACCCTGGTAACTGCCTAGCAATCATATGGGGTTACCCTAGCAACTGAGTAACAAAACACATATCTCTGCACCAGAACATCGTAGAGACTTCCGGGTTCGCTCGTTTGACTCAGGGTAGCAATGAGCCTTTTGAGTATCACCCTGGTAACTACCTAGCAACCAGATGGTGTTACCTTAGCAATCGAGTAGCAAAACACATATCTCTGCATCTGAACATCTTAAAAAGTATATCTACAAATCAGAAATTCATAGAGATTTCAGGTTTGGCTTATTTCACTCAGGCCAGTAAGGAGCCTTTTGAGTATCCCCCTGGTAACTGCCTAGCAACCAGATGGTGTCACCCTAGCAACCAAGCATCAAAACACATATCTCTGCACCAGAACATTGTAGAGATTTCTGAGTTGGCTCATTTGACTCAGGCTAGCAAGGAGCCTTTTGAGTATCACCCTGGTAACTGCCTAGCAACCAGATGGGATCACCCTAGCAACCGAGTAGCAAAACACATCACTGCACCAGAACATTGTAGAGACTTCTGGATTTGCTCATTTGACTCAGGCTAGCAAGGAGCCTTTAGAGTATCACTCTGGTAACTGCCTAGCAACCATATTGGATCACCCTAGCAACCAAGAAGCAAAACACATATATCTGCAGCAGAACATCATATAGACTTCAGGGTTGGCTTATTTGACTCAGGCTAGCAAGGAGCCTTGTTAGTATCACCCTGGTAGCTGCCTAGCAACCAAATGGGATCACCCTAGCAACTGAGTAGTCTATCTTTCTATCAAGTCAAGTCATTTTTATTTGTATAGCTCTTTTCACAACACACATCATTTCAAAGCAGCTTTACAGGAAATCATGCATTAACAAAATAAAAAAATGAAACTGTAATATCTATAAAGTCTTAGAGTGATCATTGTGTAGTTTGATTAAATATGATTGTAAATTGTGTATACAAATTAAATAATTAAATAACAATTGTATTTAGAACCCCTGTGAGCAAGCTGAAGTCGACTGTGGCAAGGAATACAAAACTTCATAAGATGTTGGTTAATAGAGAAAAATAACCTCAGGAGAAAACTGTGGGGGCCAGTTCCCCTCTGGCTAAACAACATGAATATAATGCCAATATTAGTTACTTGTGTGCAGTGCAAGTCATGGTTTAAAATGTGTAAAACATTTTTTAAAAAGTATGCGTTTAAAAAAAAAAAAAAAATTTTTATGAACTTTAAGATTAATGACTAATGTCTTTGAAGTCCATCCTGGATTAACTGCAGAAGTTCACATAGATGCATTGTTCTTTGTTAGTTGGCTGATGAAGGCTTTTTTTTTTGGCAATTAAATGAGTCTATGTATTCCATTTCAAGAGTGTAGTCCATCAATAGACAAAGGTGATGCAGGCAGAGATTAATGAGGTGCATTGCAGTTCAACCTGCAGGTAATTTCAGTGAGGTTCGGTGGGGTCCATCCTAAATCCAAGGTTCACGCAGTGGCATATGAAGTATCCGATGTCTTACAGTTGGAGTTGGCATCAGTTCATCCTCTAAAGTAAAAAAACTGAAGTGATGTCTGGCTAGCACTGGCTGTAGTTTGTTGTCATCACTCATCGACACGTAGCAGTGGAGTCAGACACCAAGCAGGAACGGAGCTGGATCTGGCCGGCTCTGGTAACCTCGGGATATGAATCTCGAGGTTGAGATATGGAAACAAATTGCTTAAAATTGAACGGCATCTACACTAATATTATTCTGAGTAGATGTTTCTGGTTCCGGCAGACCTAACTAAAGCACCCTAATTGTGAATTGAAGGATAAATTAGGTGTATGCCTAGCTAAATAGATGAGTCTTTAGTCTAGACTTAAACTGAGTGAGTGTGTCTGCATCCCGAACAGTGTTAGGGAGACTATTCCATAGTTTAGGAGCTAAATAGGAAAAGGATCTACCTCCTTCTGTGGATTTTTATATTCTTGGAATTATTAACAAGCCAGAGTTTTGTGATCATAATGAACATGACGGAATATAGCGTGTCAGAAGGTCACTTAAGTACTAGACATGTGATAAATGTAAGTAATTAGTCAGGCTGACGGAGAAGGTTCATGAGTTAGAGGCACGCACCCGAACGCTAGTGGAGGTCAGTGAGAAAGAGAAGCCAGTAGATACTGTTTCAGATGTGGGCAGTACAGAGAGCAACACACACACTTTGATTCCGGCTGTAGAGCCCCCACAGCAGGGTGTTTGGGTGACGTCTCGGCGGCATACTCGCTCAGCAGAGCGACACCACTCTCCCATTCCTGTTAGGGTTTCCAATCGATTCTCCCCAAAACATGAAATCACATGACAAGGGAACAGGAACTAAACATTTCAAAATAAAAGACACGAATCAACAAAATACACATGACAAAACCCCAAAGCCTAGAAGAACTTGATGAAATAACAGAAAATATAAATACAGTCATCTCTAGCACTCTTTATAGTGTCGCCCCCCTTCGATTAAAGAAAATTAAAAAAAAATGCCCTGCACCATGGTACAATGATCACACTCATGCTCTCAAGAGAGCTGCTCGGAAAATGGTGCACAAGTGGAAGAGTACAAAATTAGAGGTATTTCGCGGTGCATGGAAGGATAGTGTCTGTAGCTACAGACAGGCACTAAAAGCTGCCAGGTCAGCATATTTTAGCAAACTCATAGAAAATAACCACAACAATCCTAGGTGTTTATTCAGTACTGTGGCTAAATTGGTTAAGAATAAAGCATAGACTGAACCAGATATTCCGTCACAGCACAATAGTAATGACTTCATGAATTTCTTTACTGATAAAATTGAAATAATCAGAAATAAAATTGGAATTATGCAATCACCTGTCACAGTACCTCAGAAAAGAGTGTCTCATAATTTTCCTCACATGCAAATTCAATCCTTCACTGTTATAGGTCATGAGCTATACAAAACTTATCGCAACATCAAAAGCCACAACATGTTTGTTAGATCCAATACCAACCAAGCTCTTAAAAGAAGTATTCCCAGTAATCTCAGAACCTCTTCTTAATATTATTAACTCCTCGCTATCGTTAGGACATGTCCCAAGAAACTTTAAAATGGCAGTTATCAAACCGCTTATTAAGAATCCACAACTTGATCCTGGAGAACTGGCTAATCTTAATATTATAGACCGATTTCAAATCTCCCGTTTATGTTGAAAATACTAGAAAAGTTAGTATCTTCCCAAATATGTTCATTTCTACAGAGAAATACTATATATGAACAATTTCAGTCAGGATTTAGGCCTCATCACAGTACAGAGACTGCACTTAATCAGAGTTACAAATGTTATCATCTGATCGCGGCTGCATTTCACTTTTAGTGCTTTTAGATCTTAGTGCTGCATTCGACACGATAGATCACAACATTCTCTTGAATAGGCTGGAGAATTATGTTGGCATTTGTGGAGATGCATTAGCATGGTTTAGGTCCTATTTAGCAGACCGCTACCACTTGTCTATGTAAATGAGGAATTGTCAAACCAAACAAAAGTAAAAGTGAAGTGCAACAGGGATCAGTTTTAGGGCCTTTGCTTTTCTCCTTGTATATGCTTCCCCTGGGAGATATTATCAGGAATCGTGGAATAAGTTTCCACTGTTATGCCGACGATACCCAACTTTATATTTCTTCAAAACCTGATGAGATTTCACAATTCTCCAAATTAGCAGAGTGTATCAGTGAAATAAAAGATAGGATGCCAGAAATTTCATTCTACTCAATTCTGACAAAACAGAGGTACTAATTATTGGACCAAAAACCTCTAAAAATAAGCCACTAAAATATAATTTGACTCTCGATGGATGTACTGTTACATCATCATCAACAGCGAAGAACTTAGGTGTTATATTTGACACCAATCTGTCCATTGAAAATCAAATTACAAATGTTTGTAGAACAGCATTCTTCCACCTAAGAAATATTGTTAAATTACGACACATGCTCTCTGTTGCTGATGCCGAAAAACTAATTCATGCGTTCATGACCTCAAGATTAGATTATTGTAATGCATTACTGGGAGGATGTCCAGCAAGATCAATAAATAAACTTCAATTGGTTCAAAACGTAGCAGCCAGAGTGCTGACTAGAACCAAGAAATATGATCATATTAGCCCCATTTTATCATCGTTACATTGGCTACCTGTTTGATTTTGTATTCATTTTAAAATTCTGTTAACTACGTACAAAACTTTGAATGGTCTAGCTCCGCAGTACTTAAGTGACCTTCTACCATGCTATATTCCATCACGTTCATAACGATCGCAAAATTCTGTCCTGTTAATAGTTCCTAGAATATCAAAATCCACAAAAGGTGGTAGATCCTTTTCCTATTTGGCTCCTAAACTATGGAATAGTCTCCCTAACACTGTTCCAGATGCAGACACACTCACTCAGTTTAAGTCTAGACTAAAGACTAATCTTTTTAGCCAGGCATACACCTAATTTATCCATCAACTCACAATTAGTCTGCTTTAGTTAGGTCTGCTGGAACCAGAAACAATGACCTTGATCTATAACTCTGCAATAAATTGAATGGCATCTATTTTAATATTATTTTATTTGTTTCCCTGTCTCAACCTTGGGACTCCTATCCTGAGGTCACCAGAACCAGCCAGATCCAGCTCCGTTCCTGCTTGGTGTTGGACTCCACTGCTATGTGTCGCTGTGTGATGATGACTAATAGCAGCCGGTGCCAGCCAAACATCACTTCAGTCTATTACGATAAACTGAACTCCAACCATAAGACACGGGATACTTCATATGCCATTGCCTGAACCTTGGACTTAGGATAGATCTCACCAAAATTACCAGCCAGGTTGAACTGCGATGCACCTAACTGATCTCTGTATGCATCACCTTGGTCTAATGATGGACGGCACTCTTGAAATGGAATGCATAGACTGTCATTTAATTGCCAACAAAACCGTTCTTCAGCCAAGTAACAACAATTTAATTATAACAATTAAATTATTAATAAATAACAATTATTATTTAATTACTTATTTTTAAACACAATTCACAATCGTATTTAATCTAACTACACAATGATGACTCTAAGACATTATATATATTACAGTTTTATCTTCTGTTAATGCCTGACCTTCTGTAAAGCTGCTTTGAAATGATGTGTGTTGTGAAAGGCGCTATACAAATAAAAATGACTTGACTCACTGCTGATGGAAGAATCTATAGTAAACATGTGGCATGCAATGCAAGAAGAAATAACATGAGCGGATGACATGACTTACCGCATTGTTTGTTGTTGTTGTTGTTGTTATGGTTGTTCTTGAGCAGTGAGGGTTTGAGATCAATGTGGTTCCTAATCAGCAGATGACTGAGATTGATGCAGTTATCCATGTAAAACAGTGGAGAAAACAAATGCACAAAGTCAAGACGTGAGATGTAGACAAGCAGGAAAAAAAGAAAAGAAAAAACTAGAGAAACAGGTGCGCGCATTAAAGTACGCACAGCAAAGGATAAAAAGATGAATGTATAAGAATAAGAATAAGCAACGCTAAGCAGGGTAGCAAGCTACAAATACTAGTGCAGCGTGCTGGCAGCAACCAGAATAGGAAGTGGAATTCTTTCTTTTTTTCTTTCTTTCTTATCTATCTATTTTAAACCTTTAGACCAGGTTTTTTCAAGACAACCTAAAGCACTGGTTCATTTGCACGTAACAAACTGATTCACTATAATGAACTGGACTTCCTGAAGCTCCGTATAAATGGATCGGTTAATTGTTTGTTTTAACCGGTTTACTTATATGAACTGCCCAAACTAAACAATTATCTTTCAATGAGAGCGAGATTTGCTTAGCTACTGCGAACCCAATACTATGTTACTGTGGAGGCGAGCGCATGGTCGAGCGTTCGTCTGGAAAGAGAGTAAGCGGTAAAGGTTCTGTTGGCAATAGCTTGGTTCTGTGCTCGCAGTGAGAGACTGGGGAAATAAAAGGGGCCAGACCTCAGAGTGTGGAGAGAGAGGGAGACAGACACCAAAGCTGTTTGTGTGTTGGCCGCTGCCAGTTCTTTTAAGCTTCACCGTCACGCTTGACGTGGATGTGGACGCGGACACGTTTTGTTTTTAGTTATTAATAAAAGTTGGAATCGCCGTCTCCCACTTCCTCATTCCATTGAACTCGTTAAAGTGACAAGCAATATAGTATTTTTATAGCTATTACAATGTAATATAGTATAGTTACTTCCCAACACTGATGCAGAGATGCGGTTCAGCTCGTCCAGGGCGCCTCGGCAAACGCTGCCATCCTAGGCCACTGCCTAAATCGCCAATGCCAAGATCTTCCACTGACCAGAGCAACATTTATGATGCTATGTGATGATACTGGTCCACTGGATAGTCCAATTATGAGTAAATTATTTGGTCACATGACTTGTTGAGGCAAAGTCACAAGACTTTTTTGATGCACATCTAGGAATTTCTTCGGAAAATGCTTTATCATTGTAATTTACCTATGCATCTTCTTATCGAATAAAGAAAAATATCCACCTCAAGCAACCTCATAATTTGAAGATTTTATCCACATTTTAGAGTTTTCATTCAGCAGTTTTATGCGATACCCCAAAAATCTGCATAAAAACGTGTATGGAAACCCAGCTACTGTCTGCAGAATCCAAATACTGTTATCAGAGATGACCTGGCACAGACAGTGAACATGTGGTTAGGTCACAACACTGTGAACTTTTAATTAAGTTACATTAAACTTTAAAACTTACATTCCCGCACATGGCTTAAATCACAGCTTTTAAGCTAAGATAAAGTTGATGCAAAAAATACATGAAAATATCTTACAAGAACAAAATATTGAAACAATTCAAAATAAATAAGTGTACCTAAGAAACCCACACTGTGATGCACAGACACACACAGATACACATACGAGCACACAATAGCGATGCTCCTCAGGTTTCATTTTCCATGGCCAGCATTCAAGTTATCTGTTGAGAAACAGGCAGCGTGTAGGACCATTCTTTATACTTATGTCACTTGAAGAAGGATAAAGCTTTGCATCTAATGAGAGTTCTTCTAAATCAGCATGTTCACTGTCACTTGATACAAATGACTGTGGTATCTCTGACAACAACAGAATGCTTTGAGAGCTCTACGACTGCTCATCACGCATCAGTTACATGGACTCAGGTTTACATCTGAAGTTCATGCAATCAGTGTTCTTACAATGGCAAAGACATCTTACATTATTTTACGTGCAAATGTAATGTATGGACTGTATGTGTAACTGTTAGCTTATTGTCATATATAATAAGGTGTTGATGACTAATGGCATAAGCTATTTGCATAGAAATCAGCCAATTGTGGTAGATGTCGTGAATCTCAATTAATGTAGAAAATGTTTTGCTGTAAATGCAGCACTATTTACAAAAATATGGATTTCGCTAAACAGTCTTTAAGCCACAACACAATGTGTAAAGCCAGTATCATATTTCCACTTGGATTCACAAGGTAACAAAATATTAATATAGTTTCTCAGAGCAATTGAACTTTGCTGCATAGCTTAGCCTCTAATATACTGTCTGACCTCTCAGAAGACTCAGATGTCAGTAAGAATTGTATTTGGGAGAAGATGAGATGTGCACTTTAGGATCATTAGCAGTCAAGAATGTTCTGGCAGACTTGTTTAATCCCATGGAAACTGTCTATACATCTCTCAAACATTTAGATTTTACTTTTCCTGGTGAACTTGGAGGTTCCAGCAACCCCCGTGACCCTAAATAGGATAAGAGGCTATGGAAATTAGATGGCTTTATGGTCATCCTGGTACTTAAGTCTGAAAATAAAATAAAATGGTAAAAATACCACTGGATTGGGAGAGTAATTTCACTGTGTGAGGTGGAACTTTCTGAAGTCATTCAAGCTTGAAGTGAAAAGTATGGATTCTGTCGATCTATCTACTAGGTTTAACAGCTGCCTTGTTTTAGCTGGGACGTCCTGTATTTTTGGCCGAAATGATGACGTACTGCATGGAATGCCTATTGTCTCTTATTTTAGTGGTGAGTTTTCATTGGTCGACAAAACACTCAAAGAATGACCTCTGTCCCATATTAATGTCCTCAAAATTCTCAAGCATCCAGTATTCGCATGGCGAAAAGTTGGCAGTCTAACTACCTACCTTCATATGAAACCCACTCTCTAACACTGGGGGAGGGTGGACTAGGGTTTTGAGTAGAATTAGGGATGGGAATTACATTAATTTAATGATTCTAGTTCCAAATCTGACTCCATTTAACGATTGCATTTTCTTAAAGATTCCATTAACGATGCTTTATACTTCTGAGAAAACATAAAATAATGAATCTGTACTATATTACTATATCTATATTACAGATCTATATCTAAGATACAGATACTATATCTATAAATATATTACACCATATATTGTATTTGTGTGTGTGTGTGTGTGTGTGTGTGTGTGTGTGCGTTGCTTTATGCAAGTTAATTATTTGTGAAGTGCCATGCATTAAAAAATCCTATATGTTGAGTAAATGTCATGCAAGTGTATTCATTTATACTTATCCACTGGTGCAACAGAAATAAAACCTTTGTCGTTCTTCTGTATTTTGCTTCCCAGGTGCACTTGAAGACTGAATACGATGAGCATTCTTCAGAGTGGATGCTGTGAGCATACAGAATTTTTTTATTATTATTATTATTATCCATATCTCTGGGATGAATGCTAATGAATCTTACACATGAATGAGTGACCAGCTGGCAAAAACAAGCTACAATGCTGAACCTTAATCAGGAGCCAGAAAAGAAGAGCATCTGTATTAACACACAATCCAATCCACAAAGCAACTGCTCCGTTTGTTATTCCATCAAATTTGTCAGAGAGGATCACAAAACAAGAGTCCACAAGTTAAATATAGCTAGTGTAGACAAATAAATGCCTTGAACAAAAACCTTTAAAAGTGACAAATTAAGTTTGGTGCATATCAAATCATGGTACTGTGCATTAAAAATATTAAGATAGGATTTGTTTACAACCTCAATTCCAAAAGAGTTTGGACAGCATGCAAAATGCCAATAAAAACAAAAAGGAGTGATTTGTAAATTCTATTCACCCTATGCTATATTGAAAGCACATACAACAAATAATTATTTATTTATATATTTTTAATAATATGCACTCATTTCAAATCAGATGATTACAATACACTCCAAAAAAGTTGGGACAGTCGAGTGTTCCCTTGAAATTTGAGAGTTCATTTGAAATTTGCTGCAAACTTGCCGCAAAGCTCATTTGTATGTGAAAATGATCAGTATCGAATTTGTGGCAAGTTTGCAGCAAATTTGCCATGAACTCTTGATTTTTGTAACGATTTACCATTATGTAACATCACCATTTCTTCTAATCACACTTATTAAGTGTTTAGGCACTGAAGACACAAGTTCTTTTTTTCCATTCATCCATTATGCAGGTCTTCTCAATTATACTGGGCATGCGTTGCCATATTTTGCGCTTCATAAAGAGCCACTCATTCTCAATTAGAGACAGATCAGGACTGAAGACATGCCAGTCTAGCACCCACACTCTCTGCTTACACAGACATGCACTTGTAATCCGGGCAGTATGTGGTTTGCCATTGTCCTGCTGGAAATGCAGGGACGTCCCTGGAAAAGACGGCGTCTGGATGGCAGTATATGTTGCACCAAAATGTTTACATACTGTATATATCTGCATTAATGGTGCCTTCACAGATGTGCAAGTTATCCATGCCATGGGCATTGGCACACCCCCATACCATGAGAGACACTGGCTTTTGGACCTGACACTGATAACAGCTTGGATGGCCCTTTTTCCTCTTTGGCCCGGAGAACACGACAGATGTTTTTTCCAAAAACTATTTGAAATGTGGACTCATCGGACCACAAAACATAATTCCACTGTTCTACTTTCCATCTCAGATGAGACTGAGCCCAGAGAATTCAGCGGTGCTTCAGGACAGTGTTGATGCATGGCTTCTGCTTTGCATAGTAAAGTCTTAACTTGCACCTGTGGATGCAGCAGCGAGTGGTGTTGACTGACACAGTTTTACTGAAGTATTCCCGAGCCCATGTCTGTCACAGATCCACCGGACTCTCTCTCTCACTCCACACTCCGCTCCCTCTCCCTCATTGCCGATACAGCGCTCACTCTCCCCAAAGCTTTGATCACATGCACCTGCACATCATTAGTGACTAATCAAGGACTGCTTTTATATCCAGCCTTCACACTCACTCTTGGTCTATTCTCATCAATGTTTTCCCCACGGAGACCACGGACTTCCTAGTTTTGTCTAACTTACCTTGTTATTGTTCTCCTCATCTATGTTTAGTGTTGGTTCATCCTCCGTTTATCCTCCACTGTTTGGACTCTCCTATGTCATTTAAGTTTCCTGTAAATATCAAAGGACTGTTGTGAGTGAACTATTCATTCTGTACATCGTTATATTTTCCCTGTCTGGATATTACTCGCCTGCTGTTTGCATCACAACAGTATCTGGATTGACTCCTTGTTTTCATCACTGCTTCTTTCACCTGTTCAATAAACCCCGCGATTGAGTCCATATCCCTGCCTCCATGAGCTTCTATGTGACAATGTCATAATATACATCATGATGGCGCCGTGGATGGCCACCTCGGTGTGGAGTGCTTCTATTGTTTTGTTGTTTTTGTTTGTTTGTCCTGTGTTTAGTAATCTTTTTCCAGTCAGTTTTACCAGAGACGAACTGCTGAACATTCGACAGCATATACCAGTCAATCTTTTCCTGGATTTTGAATATTCTGACGTTTTGTTTGACATTTTAGTCGGAGGCACGGCTGTGTTGTTTAAACACGCTATGAGATGCAGGCGAGGGAGACGAGCAGGTGTGCTGGTCAAGCTCCGTCTGCGGGGCTTTCGAACAATGCTGCCGAGCATTCATCTTGCGAATCTCCGCTCTCTTCCTAACAAAACGGACAAACTACATCTCACCCGCACAAACAAGGACTTTTCAACCTCTGCTGCATTGTGCTTCACAGAAACCTGGCTGAGTGAAGCCATTCCGGACAGCGCGTTACATCTGCCGGGCTTTCAGCTGTTCTGAGCGGATCGCATCGTGGAGTTAACGGGGAAACGAGAGGCGGTGGAACATGCTTTTACATCAAAGAAAGTTGGTGTACAGATGTAACAACGTTAAAGAAGATGTGCTGTCCTAATTTGGAAGCGCTCTTTATTAACTGTAAGCCTTTCTACTCACCGCGGGAGTTTTCCTCGTTTATTCTGGTGAGTGTGTATATCGCACCAAACGCGTGTTTGAATGCCGCGCTGCAACAGCTGGCTGATCAAATCACAGACACAGAACAACAATACCCGGACTCAGTTATTATTATTCTTGGGGATTTTAACAAAGCAAACCTCACACGTGAACTGCCCAAATACAAACAGCACATCACATGCCCAACCAGAGTCAGAAATATACTGGATCACTGCTACACAACAATAAAGGATGCATATCGCTCTGTTCCTAGAGCAGCCTTGGGACTATCTAATCACCGTCTGGTTCATCTTCTTCCAACCTACAGACAGAAATTAAAATCTGTTAAGCCTGTAGTAAGGACTGTAAAGAGATGGACCAATGAAGCAGAGCTGGAACTACAAGCCTGCTTTGACTGCACTGATTGGAGTGTTTTTGAGCTGCAGCCACAGACCTGGATGAGCTCACAGATACTGTTACATCATATATCAGTTTCTTTGAGGATATGTGCATTCCTACTAGGACTTATTTAACATTTAACAATGACAAACCATGGTTTACAGCGGAACTCAGGCAGCTTCGTCAGGCCAAAGAGGATGCTTACAGAGTTGGGGATAAAGTCCTGTACAATCAGGCCAGGAACACACTGAACAGGGAAATCAGAGTGGCTAAAAGAAGATACTCTGAGAAGCTGAAAAACAAGTTTTCAGCTAATAACCCTGCATCAGTGTGGAGTGGCATGAAACAACTTATGAATTACAACTTATTTCACTTCCAGCACCTGTACAATCAGCACTGGTCCCCCCCCCTTCAAGAACTATACACTTCCAGAGTGAGGAAAAGGGCTGGAAAAATCACTCTGGACCCCACTCACCCTGCCCACTACCTTTTTGAACTGTTGCCTTCTGGCCGACGCTTCAGAGCTCTGAGCACCAGAACCGTCAGGCACAGGAACAGTTCCCTATCTGTCACTCACTCGACGTTGGTGTCGATGTAGTGACACTAGGGGTCACTCTTGGGAGCCCGAGACACCTCTGGTCTTTGATAAAAGGCCAATGAAAATTGGCAAGTGGTATTTGCATGCCACTCCCCCGAACATACGGGTATAAAAGGAGCTGGCATGCAACCACTGATTCAGATTTTCTCTTCGGAGCCGAACGGTCATGCTCGCTGAGCTGAATACTACTGTTCATTCACCTGCTGGATCTGACGGCGCATTTCAGCGGCTTCTCCCCCCTCTGCACTGGTGCACTGCAGAGAACGCCCCTGGGCGCTTCGGCAGAAAAACTAGAGAGTATATTTTCTGAAAGAGCATTTTTCCCCTCTAAAAGAGTATATATTTCTCTAAAAGAGCGCACACACGGAACGTCTTTTTAAAGACGCGTCTTTTTAAAGATACTTTTCCGATTGTGTGTTATTCCTGGTTGTGCTCGTTATCTCTCGCCTTCTAACGGTCACGATCACTGTCTTTCGTGTCTGGGCACTGCTCACGCGGAGACAGCATTCGTGCATGTTCTCATTGCGAGAATGTGTCCATGGCAACGTTGCGGTCGCGGCTCGCCTTTGTAAGGAAGCGATCCACCCCAGAGGCTCCCGCCTCGGTCCTTTTACCCACGGGTTTGAGGCCAGCGCGGCTAGCACTGGGGGCGATTTGGGGAACCCAATGGGACCGCCTCCGCCGGGTATCCCCCCGCGGACCTCCCATTCCCCAGCACGCTCGTCTGCCCCGATCGGGCTTCCAGGTGAGTCCGCCGGCTCATCTCACGGCGAGTTCGACCTCTTATTCGGAGCCCGCGAAAGTGATGAGCTCCCGAGCGCAGCATCGGAGAGCGGGCTCGTCCAGTCGGAAGCCTCAGCTGGGCTCATCCCTTCGGGGTCGATCCCCCAGTCACAGGCTGACGCGGAGATGACGACATGCTTTCCCGGACAGCCGCAAGCGTCGGTTAGAGTGGATTTCACCGCTCTTCTCTGAACACTCGCGGCTCTGTGATTGGTTCCTGGGCTCGTGGCGCCGCTCAAAGCCACGCCCCGCCCCGTTCCTTTCTTCCCGGAAGTGCATGAAGAGCTGACAAGGTCGCGGGAGGCACCTTTTACTGCCCGGTCCCGATCTTTTCAGCTTCCCCGCTCTCACTACCCTCGATGGTGGGGCGGCCAAGGGTTATTCGGCAATCCCCCGGTGGATAAAGGCGCTCGCGGTGCACCTATGCCCGCAGAGCGCCGCCACCTGGCGCGGGTGCCCAAAGCCCCCGTCCAAGGCCTGTAGGTTTACGTCGTCTCTGACGGTCAAAGCCTACGGCGCTGCTGGACAAGCCGCCTCCGCCCTGCACGCCATGGCTCTCCTGCAAGTCCGCCAAGGCGCTAAAGGAACTGCACGAGGGTAGTTCCGCCCCAGGATTGATGCAGGAACTGCGCTCGGCGACCTACCTCGCTCTCCGAGCGACGGAGGTCATGGCGCGGTCTCTCGGGTGGACGATGGCCACACTAGTGGTCCAGGAGCGCCACCTTTGGCTCAACCTGGTCAAGATGGGTGAGGCCGACAGGACACGATTCCTTGCTGCCCCCATTTCCCAGGCGGGCCTATTCGGCGACACCGTCGAGGACTTTGCCCAGCAGTTCTCGATGGTAGAGCAGTAGATGGATGCTAGCCGGCTTGTCCTGCCCCGGCATGGCTCAAGATCCCGCACCCCATCTACTCATCGCCGAGGGCATCCCCCTGCTGTGACTGCACCGGCTCCGCCACAGCCCGCCCCTCCGGCCCGGCCCCGGCGTGGAGCCCACCGCAGGAAGCCGACGCCACCCGTCTCACAGCCGGCACCGAAGAACCCACGGAGGTCTTCGAAGCGCCCCTGAGACGGGCGACCCAGGGACAACGAAACCCGCTGCTCTGGAGCTGGTAAGCAGATCTTCTTTTAGTTACCTTTTGCATTTAATTGCGCTGCATGCCCAAGTGGCTGCAGTACTCAAGAGCTCCGCAAGAGTGGTTTCCTTGTTCCCTGGGTCACATATTCGGTGTGTACGGCTGGCATCACAACCACCGTCCACCACTCCATTTGGCAGGTTGGCGCTCCAGCGGCGGTCTCCCGCCCTGAGCGCCCAGCTGTGGCACAAATCCGCCCCCGATGTGACAGTCTCCACGGGTCATGAGGACAGGCCTCTTCCTCCCCGTCCCAGGCTGTTCCGGGGGTGGTCACAAGGAGCCAGGTAAGTGCTTCGATGTCCTCGGACTCAGCACGGCCACGATGTGGTGTGGCACCTCAAGCTCCGCCCCGCCGCGAGGCCCCACCCGCCGGTACATCCAATGACGTTGTCCCTTTGGTCCCCCTTGCACGGAACTCGGACACATGGCTTGCGCTTTCCAGTCCGTCACGAGGGCTGGTCCGGACCATCCGACTCAGCTGCACGATTCACTTCGCTGGGCATCCGCCCAGGTCCAGCGGTGTCCACTTCACCTTGGTGAAAGATGGAAACGCTGCTACCTTGCGCGGAGATCGCTACCCTCCTACGGAAGGACGCGATAGAACCTGTCCCTCCAGCCGAGATGAAGAAGGGGTTTTACAGCCCCTACTTCATTGTACCGAAAAAAGGCAGAGGGTTGCGGCCAATCTTGGAACTGCGAGTACTGAACCGGGCCTTACACAGACTCCCGTTCAAGATGCTGACGCAAAGACGCATTCTAGCGAGCGTCCGGCATCAAGATTGGTTCGCGGCGGTAGACCCGAAGGATGCGTACTTTCACGTCTCGATCCTTCCTCGACACAGACCCTTCCTGTGGTTCGCGTTCGAGGGTCAGGCGTATCGGTACAAGTCCTCCCTTTCGGCCTGTCCCTGTCTCCTCGCATCTTTACGAAGATCGCAGAGGCTGCCCTTGCCCCGTTAAGGGAGGTGGGCATTCGCATTCTCAACTATCTCGACGACTGGCTAATCCTAGCTCACTCTCGAGACGGGTTATGCACACACAGGGACCTGGTGCTCTCACACCTCAGCCGACTAGGGCTTCGGGTCAGCTGGGAAAAGAGCAAGCTCCTCCCGGTTCAGAGCATCTCTTTTCTCGGTTTGGAGTTGGACTCAGTCTCCTTGACGGCGCACCTTACGAACGAGCGCGCCCAGTAGGTGCTGGCCTGTTTGAAGGCGTTCAAACAGAAAACAGCGGTTCCACTGAAACATTTTCAGAGGCTCCTGGGGCATATGGCATCCTCGGCGGTGGCCACCCCGCTCGGGTTGATGCATATGAGGCCGCTTCAGCACTGGCTCCAGACTCGAGTCCCGAGATGGGCATGGCGCCACGGGACACACCGCGTGGCCATTACGTCGGTCTGTCACCGTCTTTTCAGCCCTTGGACCGACCTCTCGTTTCCACGAGCAGGTGTTCCGCTAGAACTGGTCTCCAGGCGCGTAGTGGTCACGACAGACGCCTCCAAAATGGGCTGGGGCGCTGTTGGCAACGGGCACGCAGCCACCGGCCTCTAGACGGGTCCGCGGCTGCGTTGGCACATCAACTGCCTCGAGTTACTGGCAATTCTGCTCGCCCTGCGGAGGTTACGGCCGTTGATCTAGGGCAAGCACGTGCTAGTTCGGACAGACAGCACGGCAGCGGTAGCATATGTCAACCGCCAAGGCGGTCTGCGCTCCCGCTGTATGTCATAACTCGCCCGCCGTCTCCTCCAACGGAGTTAGCAGCACCAAGTCGCTGCAAGCCACTCACATCCCGGGCAACCTCAACACTCCGGCGGACGCGCCATAACAACAGGTTACCCTCAAGGGAGAGTGGAGACTCCACCTTCAGGTGGTCCAGCTGATTTGGAGTCGATTCAGTCAGGCACAGGTGCACCTGTTCGCCTCCCAAGAATCCTCCCACTGCCCACTCTGGTACGCCCTCACCGAGGCCTTCCTCAGCATAGACGCGCTGGCACACAGCTGGTCCCCTGGCATTCGCAAATATGTGTTTTCCCCAGTGAGCCTGCTCGCACAGACCCTGTGCAAGGTCAGGGAGGACGAGGAGAAGGTCGTCCTGGTAAGCACCCTACTGGCCTGCCCAGACGTGGTGCTCGGACCTCATGCTCCTCGTGACAGCTCCCCCCAGGCAAATTCCCCTGAGGAAGGCCCTTCTTTCTCAGGGAAGGGGCACCATCCGGCACCCGCGCCCAGACCTCTGGAATCTCCATGTCTGGCCCCTGGACGGGACGCGGAAGACCTAAGCTGTCTCCCACCTGCGGTGGTAGACACGTTCACTCAGGCTAGGGCTCCCTTTACGATGCGCCTGTATGCCTTTAAGTGGTGTCTGTTCGCTAAGTGGTGTTCTTCCCATTAGGAAGACCCCCAGAGGTGCGCAGTCAGATCAGTGCTTTCCTTCCTGCAAGAGAGGTTGGAAGGGAGGCTGTCCCCTTCCACCTTGAAGGTGTACGTTGCTGCCATGGCAGCACACCATGACGCAGTCAACAGTAAGTCCTTAGGGAAGCATGATCTGATCATCAGGTTCCTAAGAGGCGCCAGGAGGCTGAATCCCTCCAGGCCACGCCTTGTTCCCTCATCAGACCTCTGTAGTTTTTCAGGGTCTACAGAGAGCCCCCTTTGAGTTTTGCAGTCAGCCGGGCTTAAGGCACTCTCCTTGAAGACTGCCCTCCTGACTGCGCTCACTTCCATCAAGAGGGTAGGTGACCTGCAAGCATTCTCTGTCAGCGAAACGTGCCTGGAGTTTGGTCCGGGCTATTCTCACGTGATCCTGAGACCCCCGACCGGGCTATGTGCCCAAGGTTCCCACCACTCCTTTTAGGGACCAGGTGGCGAACCTGCAAGCGCTGCCCCAGGAGGAGGCAGACCCAGCCCTGTCGTTGCTGTGTCCGGTGCGCGCTTTACGCATCTATTTGGATCGCACGCAGAGCTTTAGAATCTCTGAGCAGCTCTTTGTCTGCTTTGGTGCACAGCGGAAAGGAAGCGCTGTCTCCAAGCAGAGGATCGCCCACTGGCTCATTGACGCCATAACTATGGCATGTCTTGCCCAAAACATGCCGCCCCCGGTAGGGCTACGAGCCCATTCTACCCGTGGTGTAGCGGCTTCTTGGGCCCTGGCCAGAGGTGCCTCTCTAACAGACATTGCAGAGCAGCGGGCTGGGCAACACCCAACACCTTTGCAAGGTTCTACAACCTCCGGGTGGAACCAGTTTCGTCCCAGATAGTGGCACGCAACACAAGTGGATAAGCCCGGGATAGCCGGCCGGGTGTATCGCTTGCACATAGCACCTTCCACCTCCTTTTGAGCTGAAGACGTGCGCTGTTAATTCCCAGTAGTGTTCACAAAAGTTGTTCCCTGGTTGACTTCCTCCGAGCCCTGTGCAGTCGAGTTTTCGGAGAGACTCGCTGCCGGCCCAGTACATGCGCTAACTAAAAGCCCGGTTCTGGGGTAGGTGCTCCGCATGTGGCGGTTCCCTGTAAGGCTAACCCCATGCGATTTATATCTTCCGCTAGTTCGTTTCCCTACTGGCAAACTGCGTCTTCCTTTGGCAGAGCCCCTCAGTCTCCATGTTGTAGTAACTCCTCCCCCATTGGGCAGGATCTACCTTGAAGGCTCTCCACATGGTTGGAAAGACCATGTGATGTATTCTTCCACTTAAATACCCCCCCCTCTCTTGGGGCGAGGTGTGGTCTCCGCGGTGTCCTCCCCTTGGGAGGGACACCCCCCGACTAGACCTGGCGGCCCAGTCAGATAATCCCCCTTCTTTTTTAGGGGGTGGAAAAAGAGAAGGGGAAAGAGGCCACGACTGAGTTAAGCCTGTCTCTATCTCTGGGTAGTCGACTTGTCCCCAAAAAGGGCCGTTCGACACTCATAACTGTGTTGGGGGAGGTTACGTGTCGACCTGGTGCGCTGGCTATGAGGCACACAGCAAGTCTGCCCACCACACACCGCCAGTTCACGTAACACAGTTCAGCCTTGTGGCGTTTTGTATAGGGACCCCTAGTGTCACTACATCAACACCAACGTCGAGTGAGTGACAGATAGGGAACGTTATGGTTACTGGTGTAACCTCCGTTCCCTGATGGAGGGGACGAGACGTTGGTCCCTCCTGCCACAACGCTGAACTACCCGCTGAAATGGCCGGACCTTATATCGGCTCCTCAGCGTAAAACCTGAATGAGTGGTTGCATGCCAGCTCCTTTTATACCCGTATGTTCGGGGGAGTGGCATGCAAATACCACTCGCCAATTTTCATTGGCCTTTTATCAAAGACCAGAGGTGTCTCGGGCTCCCAAGAGTGACCCCTAGTGTCACTACATCGACACCAACGTCTCGTTCCCTCCATCAGGTAACGGAGGTTACACCAGTAACCATGACGTTTTTTCCCCCAGGCTATCCATCTCATGAACAGTTAAAACTGCCCCTTTGAGCAATAATTAATGTGAGGTACATAGCTTAGTCTTTTTATATTATCCAACACATCCTACCTCTTCTGCCGTTACATTCCCTTGCACTGTACTTAACCGATTTGTATTTAAATTTGCACTACGTATGTGTGTGTGTATGTATGTTTATTTGTATGTATGTATATGTATGTATATATATTCATATATGTGTATATGTATATATCTACACTATATTGCCAAAAGTATTTGCTCATCTGCCTTTAGACGCATATGAATTTAAGTGACATCCCATTCTTAATCCATAGGGTTTAATATGACGTCGGCCCACCCTTTGCAGCTATAACAGCTTCAACTCTTCTGGGAAGGCTTTCCACAAGGTTTAGGAGTGTGTTTATGGGAATTTTTGACCATTCTTCCAGAAGCGCATTTGTGAGGTCAGACACTGATGTTGGACGAGAAGGCCTGGCTCGCAGTCTTCGCTCTAATTCATCCCGAAGGTGCTCTTTCGGGTTGAGGTCAGGACTCTGTGCAGGCCAGTCAAGTTCTTCCACACCAAACTCGCTCATCCATGTCTTTATGGACCTTGCTTTGTGCACTGGTGCGCAGTCATGTTGGAACAGGAAGGGGCCATCCCCAAACTGTTCCCACAATGTTGGGAGCATGGAATTGTCCAAAATCTCTTGGTATGCTGAAGCATTCAGAGTTCCTTTCACTGGAACTAAGGGGCCAAGCCCAGCTCCTGAAAAACAACCCCACACCATAATCCCTCCTCCACCAAACTTCACAGTTGGTACAATGCAGTCAGACAAGTACCGTTCTCCTGGCAACCGCCAAACCCAGACTCGTCCATCAGATTGCCAGATGGAGAAGCATGATTCGTCACTCCAGAGAACGTGTCTCCACTGCTCTAGAGTCCAGTGGCAGCGTGCTTTACACCACTGCATCCGACGCACTTGGTGATGTATGGCTTGGATGCAGCTGCTCGGCCATGGAAACCCATTCCATGAAGCTCTCTACGCACTGTTCTTGAGCTAATCTGAAGGCCACATGAACTTTGGAGGTCTGTAGCGATTAACTCTGCAGAAAGTTGGCGACCTCTGAGCACTATGCGCCTCAGCATCCGCTGACCCCGGTCTGTCATTTTACTTCGTGGCTGAGTTGCTGTCATTCCCAATCGCTTCCACTTTGTTATAATACCACTGACAGTTGACTGTGGAATATTCAGTACTGAGGAAATTTCACGACTAGACTTGTTGCACAGGTGGCATCCTATCACAGTACCACGCTGGAATTCACTGAGCTCCTGAGAGCGGCCCATTCTTTCACAAATGTTTGTAGAAGCAGTCTGCATGCCTAGGTGCTTCATTTTATACATCTGTGGCCATGGAAGTGATTGGAACACCTGAATTCAATTATTTGGATGGGTGAGCGAATACTTTTGGCAATATAGTGTATGTATATGTATGTGTGTGTGTGTATGTGTGTGTATATGTATGTACATGTATGTATGTGTGTATGTATGTGTGTGTGTGTGTGTGTGTGTGTGTGTATATGTGTAACAAATAAACGAAAGCAACAAACATGGGAGGATGACAGTCACGAGGTGTTTGAGAAGGTCAAGAAAGGAGGTCTGAAAAAAGTGGCAGGACTTTGAATACCTTGCAAAGAAGTAGATGGCACTGCAAATGACTGCCATTTAAACAGATGGCGGGACCAATGATGCCCCCCTTCTCACATCAGAAGAAGAGAATGCATTGTCAGTGCTTGTCACAAGTGCCTCAGATGGCATTTGTGGAGGTATTGACCTTCATGGAGGACTGGGCCTGCCTTAAGGTGAACCTGAGGCTGGGTGTTCATATTTGCTGGAACAGTCAAGTTCATTTCTGGTTAGCAGAGACCTACCATCTCCCAGTCCTCCAAACAGTCCATCCATTCCCCAGCCTCCCTCTTCAGTTGTCTGGGCTGCACAACACCTCTATAGTTTGAGGATGTCTGTGGTTGTAGACAGGACCTAGTGCAGCTGGAGAAGAAGAAACTAGAGATCCTAAAAGACATTCGACAAACCCTGAGAAAGGCCAATGAAAAGGACAACTGATTCCAACAGCAGCTCATTGACCTCAAGAAGGCCAAGCTGGCTTTGGAAGAAAGAAGAGTTGCATTGTACTGCAAATAATGGATGCAGTACAGCATGTTCTGCAATTGAGAGCAGTAGAAAGACAAAGACAGAGATTATCAAAGTCACAAGTCATAAGTAAACTGGTTACCATAAACACATTCATCAGGGAGCATCAAAACCCTCAAGACAGGCTAGATGATACTGCCATTATGGGGAGATACCGGTTGCCACAAGAAGAAATATCCCAGCGGCTGAATATGATTGAACTAAACCTGATGTGGGCCAGCAGGAGGAACTTTGCCTTGTCCCCCAAGTGAAACTCCTCACCGTGCTGCAATTTTACACACCAGTCTTGCAGTTTTTTCCAGGTGATTGTTCATGGACATGGTCTCCATGTCAAGGTCTGTACAAGCGTTCACCAACACATTACTTCCATATGCTCCCAAACACAATAAGTTCCCAGCATCAAGGCAAGATATTGCAGAAGTACATCAGTACAACAGTACCACCACAGGTCATCAGGTGATTGATGGTACCTTAATACCCATCCTCACACCATCTATAGAGGGCCACATATAGATCTGTGTCTATCAGGGTTTGATCAGAGATATTGTGGCAAGGTGGCCTGGAAGCACACAAGATTCATTTATTGTCACCATTTCATCTGTGGGTCAATAGGCTCAGACTTGCCTGGGTCAGTGGAGACTGCTTGGGGACAGTGGTTACCATCTGGGGCCATTTCTATTTACCCCCCAGTAGAAAATCCTGCCAATAACAGGGACCTACATTTCAACGAGGCTCACCTTTTGCCCATAGTATTGTGAAGGGGTCAATAGGAAGGTGGAAAAGATTTGCAATATATGGCTGGATTCTATGCATATATTATTTATGTTTTTTCTCCCCCCAAATTCTCAAAAAATAAAAATAAACTCAAATGACCCATTTCCCCCTTTAATATAACATTTTCACTCTCTCTGAATAATTTTTTTGCAAATGTTTCTTTATTTCTATCATGTTCTAATTAAAGTCAATAAAGATTTTGATTGTAAGCAATGTGTTGGGCCTCATGTATTCAGATAGAAGACAAAGGCAGGCCTAACAGTCATAAAAACATTCCTCAAGCCCCCTCCTTCTAAGTCGTACATTTTACTGATAAAAATCGCACTAAAATCAAACAAAGGGAGTCCAAAACAGACTACAAATCCATGAAGCCTTGCTCACTAAAGGATCGAGTGCTCAACTCCTATAGGATGAGGCACACAACAGAACATCCCTCAAACATGACATCATCAGGACTTCAAATAATTCTGAAATGCTTCCAGAGTTGCTTCCAGCGACTTCGTTCACCGAATACGGACGTAGCTTTTTGCTGCTCTCAGGTGCAACATCGTGGCTTAAGGAAGTAATGTCCGACTTGAAACCGTAGCCACACAATCTCCATCTCGCTGGACGAGTTGAGATTACTCTGTGTTCAACCGAACACTCTAACGGATCCGAAGGAGACCGCCGAGCAATTCGCATCTTCATCCGTTTGCCTACAGAAGTGAAGAGATTAAAGATTTCTCTTCCATCTTCAATCAAGTCGACATTTCTGAGTTCTCTGCCAGCCCGCCGAGAATCAACAGCCGTACCGCCCGCCGACAATCAACAGCCGTACCGCCCGCCGACAGCGCGAGGAAACGGCCTCCCGTCATCACATGAGCCTCAAGGAACCGGGTCAAAGTTAAAGGACGGAGGAAAACACATTCTACCTGTGTCCTCATGCGATTCAAGTAAGAGGTTTACGTTTGGGCAGAGATAGAATATTATAGTGTGTTATTCTTGTGTTTCAAGGTTTTTGCTTGTACAGTTTACGGGCCGCCATGTCCGCTCATTATTAATACTCAGGGTATTAATTATCACGAATTTGTTTTGCTGTATTGTGGTCCAACCAAATTGGACTTTTGTGCATTTTCGCATCGCGGGTGAGACAGCAACTGAGTTCATCCATTAAAGAGTCAAATAACAAGGGACTTTTACGAGCCCCGCTCGTAAAACCGCGTCTCTGAGCGATGAACACGGCTGCTTTATCTCCAGCTATCGCGAAATCAGTTTTCGGGCTGTCACTTAATAATCTCTCTCTCTCTCTCACTAACCACACTGACACACACACACACACACACACTGTCACACACACACCTTATGTGTTATAGGATTATTTTATTTCCATATCTAATCATATCACTGTTTAGTTTGTAGTTGTAAGTCGGAAGTTTATTGACTGCATTGTATTAATTATTAATTGATGTTACTGTATAAATAAACTTTTGTTTATATTACAAAGAGAAGTGTTTTGGTTTGTTTTGCATACGCCTGTGTCATGCTGACGGGATGTCAGAGCTCGGATTCAAGCCTTCATTCATTGTTTTTTTTTCCCGAAAATCGATATTCTCCGAATGCCGATTTTCCTAAGAAAACAATCTAATATTAAGACTGTTTTAATATTCGGTTATTAGTCCCTGATTTAAGGGTGGTGCCCCGTCATTGTTAATCCTTATTAATATTCTATTGATTTTTGATAATTGATAATTATCTTTGATTGAATTTGAATGATCAATAAGCTAGTGTTAATTTTAATGTTTCATCGATGTTAACAATTGACGATTATCTTTGATAAGTGTTGATTTTTAAGGATTAAAAAAAGCTAACATTGATTCTCATCAATGTTCTATTGATTTTTATTATTATTAAAAATAATTATTGCTAATAACCAAACTTGCTCCTAAACGTAGCACACTACATTTACTGGAGTCCCATATGAGGTTTTAATGAGTTAGATCCAATTAATTAATTTAAATATTGATTAATAACTACAGAAATAATTATTAATTATTTCTGATAGTAACACTGATCTAAACAACCAGTAAAGCCCTACAAATGTGACAAAAATATCTAAAATTTGGGTGTAATTTTGTGGTTCGCCTGCAGGTGTCTGCATAAGCCCGTCTCTTTACGATGCATTTAGCAGTCTATAATAATTCCAATGCACTTGTGGATCTATGATGATTTTTAAATGCTACTTGTGTAACGTTAGTGTCTAGGAGTGGAAGAGGAAGAGAGGACACACTGGATTAGATTCTTTAAATCCTTTAATGATAATCAGAAACAAACAATAACGCTCAACATGTTAACATATCACAACGTAACACTTCAAGGACTGACAAATGATGAAGAAAACTAGAGGGTATTTATACACAAAAAACTAATGAGGGAATGGAAGGCAGGTTAGAATGACAATGAACAGATGGAAGTGATTAGGTCAGTGAACTATGGGTGATGTAGTCCAGTGGAAAACTTCAAAATAAGAGTCCTTGAAGAAAATGATGCCCTTTGAGCCCCTGGAGTCATTTGAGCTTAAGGCACTCTCTTTGAAGACTGCCCTCCTGACTGCGCTCACTACCATCAAGAGGGTAGGGGACCTGCAGGCATTCTCTGTCAGCGAATTGTGCCTGGAGTTCAGTCCGGGTTACTCTCACGTGATCCTGAGACCCCGACCGGGCTAT
Organism: Myxocyprinus asiaticus; assembly: GCF_019703515.2. Lineage (NCBI taxonomy): Eukaryota > Metazoa > Chordata > Actinopteri > Cypriniformes > Catostomidae > Myxocyprinus > Myxocyprinus asiaticus. Next base: position 29,994,635 of record NC_059390.1, on the reverse strand, counting down.
GTGCCCAAGGTTCCCACGACACCTTTTAGGGATCAGGTGGTGAACCTGCAAGCGCTGCCCCAGGAGGAGGCAGACCCAGCCTTGGCGGTGCTGTGTCCGGTGCGTGCTTTACGCATCTATTTGGATCGCACGCAGAGCTTTAGAAGCTCTGAGTAGCTCTTTGTCTACTTTGGTGGACAGCGGAAAGGAAGCGCTGTCTCCAAACAAAGGATCGCCCACTGGGTCGTTGACGCCATCGTGATGGCATATCATGCTCAGGATGTGCCGCCCCCTGTGGGGTTACGAGCCCACTCTTCTAGGAGTGTAGCGGCCTCCTGGGCCCTGACCAGTGGCGCCTCTTTGGCAGACACCTGCAGAGCAGCGGGCTGGGCAACACCCAACACCTTTGCGAGGTTCTACAATCTCAGAGTTGAGCCGGTTTCGTCCTGTGTATTGTCAGGTATGAGCAGGTAAGTTCTGGGACAGCTGGCTGGGTGTACCACTTGCGCATAGTACTTTTCCCTTCCCTTGAGGTGAAGACGTGCACTTTTGACTCCCAGTCGTGTTCACAAGCTGTGAGCCCTGGATGACTTTCCTCCTTAGCCCTGTGGCAGACAAGTTTGCGGAGAAACTCGCTGCCGGACCAGTACATGTGCTAATTAGGCCCTGTACTGGGGTAGGTGCTCCACAGGGGCTGGTTCCCCGTAGGTGACCCCATGTGATATCTTCCGCTAAATTGTTTCCCTGTCAGTAAACTGCATCAGAGGCCCTTCTGCCCCCAGTCACCATGTTTGTAGAAACTCCTCCCCCCTCGGGTAGGACCTACCATGCAACTTCTCCACATGACATAATTCCGACAAGACTCGGTAAGACCATGTGACGTATTTCCACTCAAAATACCCCCCCCCCCCCCTTCTCTGGGCGGGGTGTGGTCTCCGCGGTGTCTTCCCCTTGGGAGTGACACCTCCCCCGACGTAGACATTTATGGCCCCCAGTCGGTTAATAAATTCCACTCTTTTTGGGGAGAAAAAAGAAGAAAAGAGGCCATGGCTGGGCTAGCCTGTCCCTATTTGTTTGGCAGTCGACTTGTTCCCGAAGGACCATTCAAATCAAATCAAATCAAATCAAATCATTTTTATTGTCACACAGCCATATACACAAGTGCAATGGTGTGTGAAATTCTTGGATGCAGTTCCGATCAACATAGCAGTCTTGACAGTGATGAGACATATACCAATTTACAATAACATCAAATTAACACAACACAATTTAAAGTCTAATATACACATAATTACACACAACACAATATACAAATAATAACATACACTGTACAGTATACAATACACACAATATAGATACACATTATTCAATTAAAAAAAGTATATATAGTATATATATGTAATGATGAGGAGGCAGAAGCCGAGGAAGAATCCATATGCGGATGTTTATTCAAACAGTCCATCAAAATCCAAACACAGTGTCAGAAAAACAGGCAGTGAGGTCAAAAACACAGTAAAGCAGTCCAACCAGGCAAACAGGCAAAAGGGAAGATCCAAAAGAGAAGTCAAAACAAACAGGTCAAAACACTAGGTAATACGGCAATGATATAAATGCTTGGTAAGGCAGATGATCTGGCAATACTTCGCAATATGGGAATGAGCATGCATGGCTTATATACTAGGCAAACAGGAAATGTCATTACAGGAACTGATGTGGCAGGAAACAGGAAGTGACAGTTCAGAATTCAGGTGAGGGCTCCCTCTGGTGGACAGGAGACCGCTCAGATGTTACAATATAGAATGTACAGTAGGTTGTATTGTACTGTATTGACATTCAGGCTGTCGGTTGATAGTAAGTTGTTAAGAGAGAATATAATATAATAATAATATAATTTATGACAGTCCGGTGTGAGATATAAGAGTAAGAGTAATAAAGTGCAGTGCTGATGTATTTTGATCGTGGGAGATCAAGAGTTCAAAAGTCTGATTGCTTGGGGGAAGAAGCTGTCATGTAGTCGGCTGGTGCAGGTCCTGATGCTGCGATACCGCCTGCCTGATGGTAGCAGTGAGAACAGCCCATGGCTCGGGTGGCTGGAGTCTCTGATGATCCTCTGAGCTTTTTTCACACACCGCCTGGTATATATGTCCTGGAGGGAGGGAAGCTCACCTCCGATGATGTGTCTGGCAGTTCGCACCTCCCTTTGCGGTGCTTTGCGGTTGTGGGCGGTGCTATTGCCGTACCAGGTGGAGATGCAGCCAGTCAGGATGCTCTCTACAGTGCAGGTGTAGAACCATGTGAGGATGTGGCGGTTCATTCCAAACTTCCTCAGCTGTCTCAGGAAGAAGAGGCGCTGATGAGCCTTCTTCACAACAACTTCAGTGTGGATGGACCATGTGAGTTCCTCAGTAATGTGGACACCGAGGAACTTGAAGCTGCTGACTCTCTCCACTGGTGCTCCAATGATGGTGATGGGACTGTGTTCTCTGTCTTTTCTTCTGAAGTCCACCACAAGCTCCTTTGTCTTACTGACACTGAGGGAGAGGTTGTGCTCCTGACACCAGTGTGTCAGAGTGTGCACCTCCTCTCTGTAGGCTATTTCATCATTGTCAGTGATCAGACCTACCACCGTCGTGTCATCAGCAAACTTAATGATGGCATTGGAGCTATGTGTTGCCACCCAGTCATGTGTGTACAAGGAATACAATAGTGGGCTGAGAACACAGCCCTGTGGGGCTCCAGTGTTGAGAGTCAGTGATGAGATGTTGCTGCCTATTCTAACCACCTGGCGTCTGCTTGACAGGAAGTCCAGGATCCAGCTGCACAGCAAGCTCTTTAAGCCCAGAGCCCGGAGTTTCTCATCTAGCTTGGAGGGCACTATGGTGTTGAATGCTGAGCTGTAGTCTACAAACAACATTTTCACATAAGTGTTCTTTTTTCCAGGTGGGAGAGAGCAGTGTGTATTGTAGAGGCAATGGCATCATCAGTGGAGCGGTTGTTGCGGTAAGCAAACTTCAATGGGTCTAGAGAGAGAGGCAGCACAGAGCAGATTGATTAGTCTCTCAAAGCATTTGCTGATGATGGGGGTCAGAGCAACAGGACGCCAGTCATTTAAGCAAGTGATTTTTGATTGCTTTGGAACAGGCACAATGGTGGACGTTTTAAAGCATGTGGGGACTACAGACAAAGAGAGGGAAAGGTTGAAAATGTCTGTAAAAACACCAGCCAGCTGGTTCACGCACGCTCTGATGACGCGGCCCGGAATGCCATCTGGACCCGCAGCTTTGCGGATATTCACCCATCGGAAGGATCGGGTTACATCTGCTACAGAGACGGAGAGTGAACTAACCTCTGTAGCTTCGGCCGCGAGAGCTCTCTCCGCGAGGGCGGTGTTATTTCCTTCAAAACGAGCATAAAAAGTATTTAGCTCATCCGGGAGGGAGGCAGCGGTGTTCATGGCGGAGTTTTTATTCCCTTTAAAGTCTGTGATGATGTTAATTCCCTGCCACATGCTTCTAGAGTTGGTGGTATTAAACTGTCCTTCAATCTTGTTCCTGTACTGGCGTTTTGCTGTTCTGATAGTTTTTCGGAGGGCATAACTGGCTTGTTTATGCTCCTCTGCGTTCCTGGAATTAAAAGCGGAGGTCTGCACATTAAGTGCCGCGCGAACATCCCTATTAATCCATGGCTTCTGGTTCGGATAGATCCGTGTTGTTCTGGTGGGAACGACGTCCTCTATGCATTTTCTGATGAAACACATTACGCTATCAGCGTAAAGCTTGATGTCGTCATCAGAGGCGGACCGGAACATCTCCCAGTCCGTGTGATCAAAACTCTTGTAGTGTAGAGTCTGACTGGTCCGACCAGCACTGGATCGTTCTGAGGGTGGGTGCTTCCTGTTTCAGTTTCTGCCTGTAATCGGGCAGAAGCAGAATGGAAGAGTGGTCCGATTTGCCAAATGGTGGGCGGGGGAGGGATTTGTAGCCATCCCGGAAGGGATAGTAGCAATGGTCCAAAACCCGGTCCCCTCATGTGTTGAAACTAATGTGCTGGTGGTATTTTGGTGCGACTGATTTGAAACTGGCTTTCTTAAAGTCCCCGGTCACAATGAACGCGGCCTCAGGGTGCGTGGTTTCCTGCTTGCTTATAATCCCGTTCAGTTCCTTGAGTGCCCGGTCTGTGTCGGCTTGTGTGGGGATGTACACAGCAGTGATAATGACCACTGTGAAGAGATCCGCGCTTTAAGCTCGCAGAGCTTGTTATCCAGAGACTGAACATTTGCCAGTAGAATATTGGGTAGCGGGGGTCAATTTGCGCGGCGTCTTACTCTGATGAGAACGCCCGCTCTGTTTCCCCTTTTCCTCCTGCAATTCCGCGGCCGTGCAGCCCAGACAAAGGGCTCCGCTTGCGTGTTTGTAAACAGTGGGTCGGCATAGAGGAATTTGAAGTCCGGTATATGGTGTGTAATTGCTGAACCAATGTCCAAAAGTGTTTGTCTGTCGTAGACAATAAGGCAGACAACATCCAAGACAAAAAACATAAGAAATGTAAACAAAACAAACAAAACACTACGATGTTGTGTCGGAGCTCGCAATGCAGCAGCCAAACTCTGCGCCATCTTGAGTCCCAAAAAAAAAACACTCATACACTCATTCGACACTCATAAGAGCATTGGGGGAGGTTACGTGACGGCCTGGTGCGTTGGCTACGAGGCACACAGCGGTCTGCCCATCTCGCACCGCCAGAACACATAACACAGTTCAGCTAGTTGTGGTGTTTTGTATAGGGACCCCTAGTGTCACTACATCGACACAACGTTGAGTGAGTGACAGACATCCTGGTTACTTTCGTAACCTCCGTTCCCTGATGGAGGGAACGAGACATTGTGTCTCTCTTGCCACAACACTGAACTACCCGCTGAAATGGCCGGGACCTTTTCTCAGCTCCTCAGCACAAAACCTGAATGAGTGGTTGCATACCAGCTCCTTTTATACCCGTATGTCCGAGGGAGTGGCATGCAGACGTTTTCACTGTCACAAAAGCCTAGCTGATCCTCACCTGTTGTCAATCAGAAGAGCTAACTGTGTATTTATACACAAATGCAATTATATTATAGTAAATGCTTCCAAATAAATGAATAAGTGCAAATAAAATAATTGATTGCCCAAAGACAAAATGCATTAGTACAATCCCACTGTAATGTTTGAAGGAGGTCACGAGAGCAGGATCTAGGTGCATCTTAATTCAATAGAAAATAACCAAAGTACAAAACAGGGTAAACACTGGAACACAGCAAGACTAGGAACAGAAAACAAAAACAAATGATACATCAATCAGGAGCAAAACACAATAACTGACAAAGATTGAGCAAACATCAGGGCATTATATAAACAAGGATACAGGAGGTAATGGAAAACAGGTGAGAACAATATGGAGCAGCTGGCAGTGATGAGGGCAGTGAATTATGGGAAATGTAGTCCGGGGAAAACAGAAGACAGAGGCTAAACACAAGGCAAAACAACAGTGAATCATGACACCCATTGTGGTACAGCACTGCCATATGACAGCATTGATATTTTTCCAGTTGTCTGTAAAATTATGTTAGATACATTTGCTCAGTTAACAACAACATGAATGTTAACACCAAACATGAAGCAAAAAAATAAAATAAATAAATAAATAAATAAATCATGATGTAGAAGAAACACAGAAATCTGTAATAGAACAATTTGTGGAGCACTTCTGTAGGTGTCTCCTACGTAAGGGTGACCGCAGGAAAAACTGTCAGGAGACAAAATCAAATGTCATGTGGCATAAAACAGCATATTAATGGTTACTTAAAGAGTGGCCTTTAATTTCCTTCAGTTCATTATACTGTAGTTATTTTTTATGAAAAGATGAAAAAGTAAAAGAAAATAAATTGTTACTAAATGGCTACACCGTACCATATAGAGATATTGCAGATATTACATGTTGCAAGTAAAACAGGACTAACAACAACGTCTAAGCAGCTATATAAGCAACTAGATACATATTAAATGCATGTTGTCCATTAGTATTATAACTAACTTGTGTAATGACACTATAATGAAAAATTACTAATTAGAGTTTTAAACATGCATTATTGTATTAGTATTTTATCTGATAAATAAGGAAATGTGCTCTGCTTGCTAAAAAAATAAAAAAGTCCAAACATTCATTATACCAGATGTCAAATATGCAGCAAACTGTTCACGTTACACTTTTCCAATATAGGAACATGAATAAGGATGGGGGATATTGGGGAAAAATGTTGAATGAAAATTCTCTAATCATTTTTCTCATGACATGACTTACTTTCTGCTCTCATGACTTATATTGTAGCTCCAAAAATCACATAAAGGTAGCATAAAAATGATCCATAAGACTCCAGTGGTTAAATCCATGTCTTTTGAAGTGATCCAATCAGTTTTGGATGAGATCAGTCCAAAAATAACTCCTTTTTCACTATAAATCTTGACATCAGTAGTAAATAATAAGATCATTTTTATTTTAAGCTCTCATTTAATTTGCACAAGATGTCAAAACCATGTTTAAATGTATCCACGCTCAAATGAGTTTAGAGAGCTATGGGCGAGGGGAACATTTCAGATAAATAACAACTTAAATTGTGTCTGTTCCTCACACCGCTATTGTAAGACTTTAGGCTTTTTATGAGTTTGAAAGCCCCAGTCCCCTTTCACTTTCAATTTATGGACAGGAGCACAATGAGCATTCTTCAAAACATCTCCTTTTGTGCTCTACAGAAGAAAGTCATGCAGGTTTTAAACAACACAGTGTTAGGAAACAATGTTAGAATATACATTTTTAGGTGAACTTTTCCTTTAAACTTTACACTCTGTCCACATATGACAGATTTTCAGTCGGAGGAAACAAGGCATGACTAATATTAAAGTTAAAAAGAAATCTAAATTTACTTTCTTAATACACGTTCCTGGTCTCATTGTGAATGATATATCCAAGGGGGAAAAACATTCATAAAAAAGCCCTGAGCTTCCCCCTCCTTGCTCCATTTTGGTATGTAACACCCACTTGGTAACATCCAATCAATGAAGTAAAATGGGTTGCAAAAGCATTTCATGTTAATTTTAATGTCCTCTTTGCTCTATAAGAACTGAGACTGGACGGTGCTAGCCTTGAGTATGTGTTTGGAAACAGCAGTGGTGTAAAGACCCGTCATATAAGCAAACGCTGAGATTAGCTATACATTACACTTCTTTTGTCATCACCTCATTAAAGTCATATCTCAGCCACAGAGAAACACAATAACATAATGACGGCTTTAAATAGCACCACACTGTCAAATAAATAAAACCTTTTGCCTGTACACTGGCTTGGAAATATGAAGATATTTGTGTTAAATGAGTAGCTTAATATGTCATCATTTATTCACCCTCATGTCATTTCAATGCCATTTGCTGTTATTTTTGCTGTGGAACACAAAAGGAAAAAAAATCAGAAGAGTTTTGTTGCAGATCTTTTCCATTTCAGTCGTTATTTCCTGAAACTCTTCTCCTCTGCCAATCTTTGAAATCTCATTTACTTCCGCGTTCAGATTTAGTGTGCACGATGCAAAATGCCAACTCATTGTTTTCTGATTGTCTTGAGGTTTTCCCCAGAATCCTGCGAAGGCTTCACATCGTGATTTAACAATGTAATATATCTATTGATCATCATCATCATCATGCTTTGGACATCCTTCCAACATTCAGGGTCCCACACTTCTTTTTTTCAAACAATCTACAGTAGTTTACACTGATTTGCTAATGAATCATTCAGACCGATTTGTAAACCTATTTGATCAATTCACTAAAAAGAATGATTCACTCAAGGAATGACTAACTTAGTTTCCATCCAAGGATTTATTTATTTATTTATTTGCAAAATAAGGTTAAGCACATCTAAATGTTTACAGATATAGCTGCTGGAAACACTAATTATTGATAAAATGTTACAAGTGTAGACATAATCTTTTTAATTTAACTTTAGCACATAAATTCTATGATGACACTTCAAATGTCACAAAAAACTAGTTTGGAAACAGTTTTTGTAGCGAAATATGGCATTAATGCAAAAACATGTAGTGTCACATGACAGAATTTACATAATTTTTATGCTTACCTGTATACATCTGAATTGGCAAAGCACCTCAAATGTTAAATCCTAAAATGTTGCAGCCAGAGACATTCTGTGAAGTGTCTCTCCACCACAACCTCCCAGAACACCCTTCTGTCTGGACTCTCCCAGACCCATACATGAGCTTCATCGGATAAGGGCAGTTACTTGCAGTTTTACCAAATGCAAATGCTGGCCATTTTCATTTAATTATCACAATACACTGGGAAAAATGAATCAGTGGGGTTGTAATTGTAAAAAAAAAGAAAGAGAATCTTTTCAACAAATGAACCTGTTTATTAATTTACTTTGATATTTTATAACTTAATATTATTAGTTGCAAACACATTTTTTTATGGTTAAATATTGAGTAATCTCTATAAGGCTTTATAGGCATGTGGATTTTCGATATATTATTTAAGTTACATTTACTTAAAAGACTTGACTTTTGAATTTGAATGATGCATTTTGGTTTAGAAAGCAGGAAACACGTCTCTACAGTAGACTATGCCGTGAGATACGTGCAATTTTAAAGTAATGTATATAAAATAACATATGAAGCTGCACTTATTCCTGTAAAATACTTAATTTTAATGGAATGTATTGTTTTAATGCTAAGTGATTGTGCACAGTGTGTGTGTATGTATGTGTGCATGTGTGTGTGTGTGTGTGAGAGAGAGAGAGAGAGAGAGAGAGTGTGTGTGTGTGTGTGTGTGTGAGAGAGAGAGAGAGAGAGAGAGAGAGAGTGTGTGTGTGAGAGTGTGTGTGGAGGGGATAGGTTGGGTGGAAATTTTTTTAGGTTACAAACTGGTAATTACAAGGGTATTATGCTATAAATGTGGTTTATGAGGACATTGCTAGTGTCCTCTTAATTCAAATCGCTTAAAAAACAATGTTTTTTTGAAAATGTAAAAATGCAGAAAGTTTTTTGTGAGGGTTAGGTTTAGGGGTAGGGTTAGGGGTAGAGGATAGAATCTATAGTTCATACAGAATAAAATCATTATGTCGATGGAGAGTCCTCATAAGGATAGCTGCACCAACATGTGTGTGTGTGTGTTTGTGTGTGTTTGAGTGTGTGTGCGCGCGTGCGTGTGTGTATGTGTTCAGTCAAGAGTTGCAATGTGCTGCATCAAATAAATGCAGGAGATGTTCTGTTCAAACATTAACTTGTTTCCGTTTCTTATTTTATTATGTACAAGTGTTTAGGCGAACCCGATACGAACGGTTGATTACATTAAAGTTCTAGTCACGGAGGAGTCAAAACAACAGGAAAAAATTAAAGAATCAAATTAGATAACACATTTACTTAACAATGATTTAATGTTGTTACATAAGGTATGTTGAAGCAAAATGCTTGTAAAATGAGTTGATTCATACATTTATGATGAGCCATATATTGTAAGTACATTTTGTTCATGCTACTTTTGCCATAAATCAATGACTGCCTGCCACTTGAGTTGTAAGCAATATAATTTTTTTTTAATTTTATATAAATTTTATATGAATTCAGTTTAGAGCTTTAGTTGTGGACTCTATAGCTGTTTGTTCTCTGTCATTTGTATAAATAATATGCTCAAAATGTTCTTGTCTGTGTTTGTGTCAATGGTTTAGAAATGCAGATTGTACGTTGTTACATACAATTTCAAATCTTTTTCAAGACTGCCATGTGTGAGAACTGAAAGTGGAAAATGTCTCGGTTACGTATGCAACCTCGGTTCCCTGAGACGATGGGAACGAGACACTGCATAGCAATGCATATGGGATGTACCTTCTTATAAGACCTAGTTGAAACCTCTCTACAATAACGCCTATATTCTAATATTGGCTATGGTATTTGAGCCCCACCTGTTTTGGCATGAAACTGTCCGTTATAAAAACAGGTGCACAAACACCATTTCCTCAGAATTTATGACTGAGAACAAGGAGCACATCGCTCATACCTCAAGAACTCTGAGTCTTGTTGTGCAGCTAGCATTCGCAATGTCTCTTTCCTTCGTCTCAGGGAACCGAGATTACGTACGTACCGGAGATGTTCCCTTACGACTCAGTACACTCGACATTTCGTAGCAACGCATATGGGGAACAGAATCCCATCACGCTGCACTACACGACATAACTTCCCAGAGAGGAACATGATGCTGCAGTCTCGTGGGACAGCGTATGCCACAGTATGTGACATGAGTATGCCACAGTAAGTGATCCTCTTGTTGGCCAGGAGGGGGCACTCATAACAATATATGAACTATAGTCATATAGTATGAATTAACTCCTCATGAACCCAGTTGGGAAGGGAGTTTATTTATTATGAAAGTGCTTGTGACTTTATGGTAAATTATAACGCCTGCATGCAGGCGGTTTTGTAATGATGGGGAGCCCATACTTAAAGGGAGGGGCATAAGTTTATATATTTGGCCAATGAATAGCAAGTGCTCTAAACAGAGAGGACTTATGAAGAAAGAGACGTTTCGTCTAGGTTGTAAAATCTTGAGAATGTGTTTTGAGAAGACCATCCTGCTGCAAAACATATGTCTTGTAAGGACACACCATTCGTCCATGCCCATGAGGAGGCCATGCCTCTTGTTGAGTGTACTTTAACACCAATTGGGCAAGTCTTACTCTGCGACTCATAAGCAAGGGCAATTGCATCGACAATCCAGTGAGAGAGCCTTTGCTTGGAGACAGACATTCCTTTTGTGCATCCTCCATAGCATATAAAAAGCTGATCAGACAGTCTGAACTGGCAAGTATGCTCAACATTTGCATGCAGTTCCACACAGGGAATAACAAATGCAATGATTGTTCCTCATCCGAATTAAATGGAGGAGGGATGAAGGCCTGAAGGTGAACCACCAGTGCTTTGAAGGGCGTGGTTAGGATCTTAGGCACATAGACTTCCCTGGGTTTGACAGTGGCTTTTGAAAGTCCGGGGCCAAACTCCAGACATGAACTGTCAACTGATAGTGCATGCAGGTCACCTTCCCGTTTTACTGAGGTCACAGTCAGCAGTAATGCTGTCTTGATGGAGAGCATGCGCAAATCTACGAGTCCAAAGGCTTGAAGGGGGGCCCTGCAAGAGATTTTAGGACTAAAGTTAAGTCCCAAGTCGGGACTGTAGCCAACCGAGGTGGGTTTAATCGTCTTGCTCCCTTAAGGAACTTTATGATTAAATCAAGCTTGCCTATAGAGGTGCTGGCTTCATGTGCATGATACACAGAAATAGTTGCCTCATACACTTTGAGCACTGAAGGGGTGAGTCCTGCATCTAATCACTCTTGAAGAAATATTAGAATTTCATAAATGGGGCAGTTTACTGGGTCTTTCCCATGTAAGAGGCACCAATCAGTGAACACCTTCCATTTTAGCATGTAGAGGCATCTCGTGGATGGTGCTCTGGCCTATAAAATGGTGTTCATGACTGAACGCATCAGTTCTGGCACGTCTCATGCACCCCATTCAGGGGCCACACATGCAGATTCCACAGCTGCTGCTGTGGATGCCAGATTGCGCCTTGCGCTTGCGAGAGGAGATCACTCCTCAGCAGTATTTCCCATGGCGAGCTGTACAGCATCTCCATTTCTGGAAACCATGGCTGGTTGGGCCATTTTGGCACAACTAATAGAACCGTTTCCTTGTCCTCTCGGACTTTGCATATGACAGAGTGAATCAGGCATACCAGGGGAAATGCATATTTGCCTTTTGCCAGCCATTTGTGTGCTATTGCATCCGCTCCCAGCGGGGCTTGGAACTCGAGTACCAGAGTGGACAGTGGACATTCACCACTGAGGCAAATATATCAATTTCTGCTTTGCTGAATATTTCTAAAATCCTCAATAGAGTTTGAGGATGAAGTCTCCATTTGCCCGGTATAACCCCTTGGCTTGACAGTATGTCCGTGCCGTAATACAGGCAGCCACGGACATATGTCGCTCTCAGGGAGAGGAGATGATGCTCGCTCCATAGGAGGAGGTGATGCGTCAGTCTCAACAGTGGCGGTGAATGAATTCTGCCTTGGCGGTTTATATATGCCACAACTGTCATGTTGTCTGAGCGAACCAGGACATGACAGCTCACTATTTCAGACTGAAAATCCTTTAAGGCTAGAAATACAGCCGATAGCTCTAGGCGGTTGATGTGCCACGCTTTCTTCACCCCTGTCCAGGTGCCAAAAGTCAGGAGTCCATCGCACACCGCCCCCCCAACCTGTGTTGGAAGCATCCGTGGTCACCATTTAACACCTGACAACTTGCCCCAGTGCCACACCTCGCTGGTAAAAGGCAAGAGCTGTCCATGGTGCTAAAGCAGATATACAGCAGCAGGATATAGTGATGTGCATGGGCCCTTGGCGCTAAGCATGTTGTGGCACACGGCACTTCAGCCAGCACTGCAGAGGTCTCATGTGTAAGAGATGCCGCTGCAGTAAATCCCAGTGTTTTCTCACACAGCTTCAGTGGAAGTGTTCTCCCCAGTTTGAACTGAGACAGACACTGTAGAATGGCCTGGGCGCTCTCGCTCATGAGGTGCACGTGCCCGCTCGTGGAGTTGAGTTGGATTCCCAAAAAGGAGATTTGTTGGCTGGGGGAGAGCGTGCTCTTCGCCCAGTTCACATTGAGGTCCAAGCTGTTTAGATGCTGAAACAGTAAGTCGCTGTGCTGGCATAAGAGAGCCTCTGATTGCGCCAGTAGCGCTTAGTCTTAGAGGGGCAAGAACCGCATCGATGCACTTCGTGAATGTGTGAGGAGCTAGAGACAGTCCGAAGGGCAGGATTTTGAATTGATACACTGTTCCCTCGAACGCAAATCTCAAAAACATCTTGTGATGTTGAACAATTTGGATATGAAAGTACGCATCCTTCAGATCTATCGACGCAAACCAATTGTGTGGGCATACAGTACTGTGCAAAAGTTTTAGGCATTTGTGAAAAAGGTTGCATAGTGAAGATTTCTTAAAAAATGATGCCACATCATTAATGCCATACAAAGTCCAGTACACATAAAAAAACCTAAATCAATATTTTGGGTGAGCACCTTTGCCTTCAAAACAGCACCAATTCTCCAAGGTGCACCTGGACACAGTTTTTATTGGTTGTTGGCAGATAGGATGTTCCAAGCTTCTTGGAGAATTCACCTCAGTTCTTCTATCTTTTTAGGCTGTCTCAAGTGCTTCTGTCTCTTCATGTAATCCCAGACTGACTCGATGTTCAGTGGGGGACTCTGTGGGGGCCATGCCATCTGTTGCAGGGCTCCCTGTTCTTCTATTCTATTTGTAAAGTAATATTTGGGAGTCTAATATGTATATTTTCTATTGACACACTAAAGCTAAAGATATAAATAACCATCTTAAGACAAATGTTTTTGTGAAACAACTTTTGTGACTAAAACTTTTGCACAGTACTGTACATGCGATAAGATCCGTTTCTGAGTAATCATTTTGAATGGGCGCTTTATAAGTACGCAATTTAAATGTCTCAGATCCAGGATTGGCTAAAGTCCGTTGTCTTTCTTTGGAGCAAGAAAATAACAGCTGTGAAACCCTTTTTGTGCTTGACAATTTGGCACAATCTCTATTGCATTTTTCATGATGAGATTGTGTATTTCGGCTTATAACACTGACACATCTTCGGGTGAAACCGTGGAAGACAGAACACCAATGAAATGGGGTAGCCGGCATGCAAATTGGATCGTATAACCATGTTCGCTCATTTTTTGCACCCATTCTGAAATACCCGTTAGGGCTCACCATGTGTCCGGGTAATGGGACAGAGGACAATGTGGTTTGTGCTGTCTTCTTTTTTGCACTTATTGCATTTTTTATTTGAGTGCAAGACACAGAAACAACATTTTGAACAATATTGTGAACAACAACATTCCTTTCCCGACAACCAGTAGTGGGGAGATGGGGAACAGTGTTTTGTGTCGAGTAATCAAGCCTTTTTTTGGAGCAGACCCAGAGGGAACCGCAGGCTCTGCTTTTTGCTTCAAAGGGTTGTGCCCGTCAGGAGCACTTTTGCTGCACGGGTTGATACGCAGGTGCCGGTGAGGCATTAGGTATAGGGCTTTTAGTTGGGCGCTGGCTCGAAACAGAGCAAGGGTGAACCGGCTGTGATATACTCCATTTGGGCATAAAGTGTCTCATAGCCTGTGACTGCTGCTGAGACTTGACGTAACGCTCAACAAACTTATTCACAGAGCCGACAAAGAGGCTGGCTGGAGACACTGGACCATCCAAAAGAGTGACTTTTCCTTATCACTCATTTCTGTGAGGGTCAGTCATTTATGTCGATCCAAAACTGCCAGGTTGCCCATGGACTTGCCGATGGCCTGCACAGTGACTTTCATGGTATGCAGCGCTAAGTCTGAGCGGAGCTCTTTGAATGTCTCTGGATCGAAGCCGTGCTCGTCCATTTGCCTGAGGTGCTTGGCTTGAAATACCTGGAGCACCACCATTGCATGGAGTGCTGATCCAGATTGTCCTGCTGGTGAGTAAGCTTTTCCCGCCAATGCGGATGTTTGTCGACATGGTTTGGAAGGATGCATGGGGTGTGATTTCCACACACTGTTACTCGCTGGGCAGAGGAGTGCCGCTACCGCCTCCCCCACAGGGGTAATTGGGCATAATCGTTTTCTTCCCCGTGATCCAAATTAAAGAGGATGGCGTCACTGCGCGAGCGCTCCAAGAAGGGTGTGCGCCAGAACTTAGAATAGTTTGTTATGAACTTCGAGGAAGAATGGGGCAGATTTGCGGGATGCTGCCGTTTGACGGCATCCGGACTGCAGGAACCATTCATTGAGGCGAGACTGTTCAGGTTCTTCTGGGGGAGACCACTCAAGGTGAAGCTCTTCGACTGCCCTTGTAAGGACATGGAGCATCTCCCTGTCAGTGGTGCATGCATGTTCCTCTCCCTCAATGGGGGAGGGGCGGCAGCATCTTCCACTGACCACTTGCCTGATGCAGCGAGAGACATGACTTCGTCTTTATCATCCCCAGTGTCAAAACCACTGCACGAGATGAGGCCACCCGCTCTTTCAGAAGGTCGGAGCTCATCATGCACATAGCGTATCAGAAAACATGCACTTCGGAGAGATTGAGGGGCTCGCGAGGCATGTGCCTTCACAAGGACCACCTCAATGTCATCCTGCTCGACCTCGTGGCCCCGCCATGCCTCCTCGTGTGAATCTTTGGGTATCACTGAAGAGGCAGGTGGGAGGGTGTGTGAGGCTGAATCATCCCTCAAACTGAGGATGATTCGCGAGTGAAGCGTCTTGAGACTCATGCCCTCACAGTGAGGACAGTCCATCTCCATGAGAGCTGTCTCTGCATGGGTGTGTCCCAGACAGTAAGCGCAGCAATCCTGCTGATCAGATGGCAGGATGTGCCTCTCGGACAACGAACACTTACGGAATGACATCTTTAAAAAGACGCGAACACTTACAAAGTGACTCTTTTAGATATATAAATATATAAATTAATATATATTTATATTTATATCACACAATATGCAATACACAATATACAATTGCTTTGTAAGGATACACAAACCCTGCCGAAGTGCTGCGGGGTATCAGGATGCTGAGGCCCGCTCACCAGTGAAGCATCAATCGGCGAGGTGATGATCTTCCCATGAAGATTCCGCCCACTGACACGTGTATATCGACGAGGATAATTCTGAGGAAATGGTGTTTGTGCACCTGTTTTTATAGCGAACAGTTTTGTGCCAAAACAGGCGGGGCTCAAACACCATAGCTAATATTAGGATATTGGTGTTATTGTACAGAGTTTTCAACTAGGTCATATAAGAAGGTATTCCCCATATGTGTTGCTGCACAATGTCGAGTGTACTGAGTCGTGAGGGAACTGGAAGATGTAAGCTGTAAGTCATTATTTTATTCATTTATTTAGTAATTTGCGAACATATGAAGGAAGAATTGACTGTCGAATTACTGAAACTTAATGCACGTTCGAGGTGTTAATCCGGACGCGAAGCGCAGAGACAGTTACACCACAGATGTGCATTAAAGACAGTTTTGATTAAGTTTTTCCGCTTTTGTTTGTTTTCTCAACACATTTTCATTTTTTTTATCTTGGGTTGATCACTTTCTGCATACATGTAACTGAGCGATGCTGTGTTGCAGATATGGGCATAATAAAGATATGCCGTGTTAAAAATTCAAAGATTCGTGAAGGCTGAACTGCACGAGAGACAGATGCCGTTGGGGATCTGTAACTGTAAGTACTTCAAACTGGTTTTATAATTTTAAATAAGCAATATTTGATGACGGACCAACGCACCACCGCGTGCTGTGCATTCAGCGGTCTGGAATCAATAATTCCGCTCATCCAGAGATTATCAAATGCATTTATTTTAGCACATCTTTTAGATTGCTCTTCAGGGTTTTACTACAGTTATATTAATTGTACTAGCCATGTCTTTAGTAAGCTTTTATTTATTTATTGTAATTTTTTTTGCTGGAATTTTATTTTATTTTTTTTACTATAACTATATACATAGTAACTATGACTGCAGTAATCATGGTTAATTCTGTGGTTCTGGTTTTACCTCAAATACCATGGTTTAATTATGCTTACTAAAACCGTGGGTAGTTTTTGCAAATATCTGACGGTGTTTGTCTTTTTTTCTGTACTTTGATAAGACTTCTCAGTTTTGAATCCTGACCCCACTTCACAGCTCGAACAGAACTAGTGTGCCTGTGTTCCTGCACTTTGCCAACAGAGAGAAGTGGCTCTTCATCTGCTTTCCAATGTGGAAACTATGACAGCAGGTATTGGGGATAAAGAACATTATCTTTATTTAAGAGAACAGCAAGAATGTGCTTTCATTCAGATTTAACAATTTAAATTATGTAATGGAAATAGTTTACCCCAAAACAAAAATTCTGTCATTACTTACATTTATGCCATTACACACCAAAGTAAAAACTGCTTTTATGTCCATTTTGGTGGTCGACAGACTGGTCACTATGTCCTGACATCGTATGGAGAAAAAAAAAGGAATTTGAAGAACATTCAAAAATGTTACATTTTGGTTCCATTGGAAAATTAACAACATACGAGTTTAGTACGACATGAGGTTAAAGCAAATAATAACTAATCAAGAGTAGGATTCATACAAAGAGTAAGTGATGATAGTTATTTCATTTTGGGGTGAACTATTCCTTTAAGAAACTTTACATAAATTAATTTCACATCATACATCCAAATGCCATTGCAGTCAAATTTTCTTAACAAGACTTGTTTACATTGAACAATTGCATGTTCTCATTTTATTTTAGACAAACAAGTTAACATCGCCTTTCTGGTCCCTATTGTGCTCTCAACATTGATACATGATTGGAATTAAAATGTTCAGACCAAGCTTCACAGGAACCAGGAATGCCTTCATTGACATGCAGCCTGTAAGTTAACAAGGACATTTCTAAAATCATAAGATTAAAATACTTACATGTACACATTTGCACATACACATACCCACGCTCAGTTGCATGATGCCCCACCATCAAAACTGCCCTTAGATCTAGCAATATCTTGAAAAATGCATTGTATGTTCGGAAAAACAATATGCCATTGCTCAGCTTTTTCGAACTTCTTTTTGGCTCGGAGTGAAGATTAAAAAAGAAGTTCTCAGTGGGTATGCCAGGGCCTTTATGGAAGCCTTCAGAAGGAAATTCAGTAACACTACAATAAGGTTCTAGGCCTATTTGTTAACGTTAGTAAATGCATTTCTTGGGTGAACAATTTTAACCACTGTGTGTTAACATTAATGCATTATGAACTAATAATGAAAAAATTTCATAAATTTACATTAACTCAAAATGTTGTTCATTGCTACTTTAATGTAGTTAACTAATGTTAACAAATACAAAGTTATTGAAAAGTGTTACTGAAAATACTAAATACTTTAGAAGAAGCACTTGTAAGGCATGAGTACTGTGTCAGATGCACTGATCTTTTTTCTGCTCCTAAAGATATGTACTTAAAAGTTTTAAACTTAGTCATCATGCACTGATGCACAGTCATTTCTGTTTTAAAGGTTGGTACCAGTGGCTGATTACCTACACCATGCAAAAGATGTCATTTGTTTCAAAGTGTTCTTCGTCCTAAATATTAATTACACTAAACAGCAAATTTGAGTGAATTTCTACGACTGGAAACTAGTTCATCAAAACAGACAATACATTTCTACCTTTTAAATAGTTATTGTAGTCTGCCTGCCTCTCTTTCACTATGTGGTTGTGGTAAAGTGATTTTGATGACCAAGATTTCTGTTTTAAATTTTCAACCCAATTTGGGTATATTTTTACCCAGAATGCTGCAATGACTTTGCAGCAAAGTTACTGACGTCAACAGTCCAACAGTTGGGATAGTCATTAAGGGGGAGTAGAGGTTTATGATGTTTCAGATGTAAAGACAAATTTAGCTTTCACATTTTCTTGCATATGTGGTGGTGGGGGCGTGGTCAAGCATTCATCCGGAGGGAGAGATAGCGGTAAGGGTCAACTAACACAGTAGAATTTGCTCCAAACTCAGGAACGTCAAAGCTGACTGTATAACAGGGGTACTCAGCTACGGGAAGTGGCACCGGGAGATAAAGTGCTCGTATTATTCTCCACATCGAGCTCTAAATTACTCGCCAAGTGGCAAGGGCCCTTTGAGGTCACCCGTCGAGTGGGAGATCTCGATGTGGGGAGTAATACGCCCCTGCCACCACACACACACACACACACACACACACACACACACACATATATACACTACCGTTCAAAAGTTTGGGGTCACTTGCCTGAAATGTTTCTCATGATCTTAAAAACCTTTTGATCTGAAGGCGTATGCTTAAATGTTTGAAATTAGATTTGTAGACAAAAATAAAATTGTGCCAACATATTAATTTATTTAATTACAAAACTAAAATTTTATTTAAAAAAAAAAAAAGTTTTTGAAATGGATGACTTAGACCGAATAATTAAGAAAAGCAGCCACTAAGTGCCCAGCATATAGATGGGAACTCCTTCAATACTGTTTAAAAAGCATCCCAGGGTGATACCTCAAGAAGTTGGTTGAGTACATTTCTGCAAAATCTAGGCAAAGTGTGGCCACTTTGAAGATGCTAAAATATACATAGTTTTGATTTATTTTAGATTTTTTTAGTCACAACATAATTCCCATGTTTCCATTTCTATTATTCCATAGTTGTGATGACTACTATTATTCTAAAATGTGAAAACAATAAAAATAAAGAATGAGTAAGTGACCCTAAACTTTTGAACGGTAGTGTGTGTGTGTGTGTGTGTGTGTGTATGTATGTATATATATATATATTAATTCATTTGTGTTCACAGTCTTCAAATGTATCCTTAGTCATGTTTTATTGTGTTTTAGTGTGGCATATTAGTTCAAAATGTTTTTCTTATGTACAAATCGCTAAATAAATAAGTAGCTAACAATGTTTGCACATTCTGCTTAATTATGTTTGCAAAATGCATTTGTCTTTGCTACTGTCATTTTTGGTTTTTAAATTTGTACGTGATATTGCTGCTACATTGTAAACTTCACAGGTACTATTTTCTAAACTTTATTTAGTGTTTATCATTAAGACCAAATATACTGTAACTGTAGTTCATGGTGAAATAATAGGTACTGTTCCTGTCTTGTACATATTTTGATACCAAACCTGTTTCTTTGTACTCCCATTTGTGTTTTAGTCTATATAAGTTGGTGTGGTTTTGTATTTTTCTTGGATACATTTACAAATGTATTGCTGTTGAAGTGCAATTTTTGCTGTTGTATTGCTGTTGAAACTACATTGTGTAGTTTGATTAAATACGATTATGAAGTGTGTATAAAAATAAGTAATTCAATAATAATTGTATTTAGAACCCCTATGAGCAAGCTGAAGGCAACTGTGGCAAGGAACACAAAACTCCATAAGATGTTGGTTAATGGAGAAAAATAACCTTGGCAGAAACCAGGCTCACTGTGGGGGCCAGTTCCCCTCTGGCTAACAGCAGGAATATAATGCCAAAATTACTTATTTATGTGCAGTGCAAGTCATGGTTTAAAATGAGTAAACTAAGTAAGTGTTAAGGGCCAGTGTTTAATCAAAGATTTTGTAAGAACTGTAAGATTAAAGACTAATGTCTTTGAAGTTCATCCTGGATTAACTGCAGAAGTTCATATAGATGCAATTGTCCTTTGTTAGTTGGCTAATGAAGGCTTTTGTTGGTGATTTATTGATAGTCTATGTAGTCCATTTTAAGAGTAGTCCATCATTAGACCAAGGTGATGCAGGATGAGATCAGTGGGGTGCTTCTCAGTTCAACTGGCTGGTAATTTCGGTGAGGTCTATCCTATATCCAAGGTTCAGGCAATGGCATACAAAGTATCCCATGTCTTATGGTTGGAGTTGGCATCAGTTCATCCTCTGAGGCCCATCATAATAAACTGAAGTGATGTCTAGCTGGCACTGGCTGCATTTTGTCATCATCACTCAGAGACACTTAGCAGTGGAGACTGATACCAAGCAGGAATGGAGCTAGATGGAGCTGGTGACCTCGGGATAGGAGTCCCGAGGTTGAGAAATGGAAACAAATAGAATAATATTAGCAGAGATGCCATTCAATTTTTTTCATGATCATGATCAATGTTTCAGTTTCCAGCAGACATAACTGAAGCAGCCTAATTGTGAGTTGATGGATAAATTAGGTGTATGCCTGGCTAAATAGATGAGTCTTTAGTCTAGACTTAAACTCAGTGAGTGTGTTTGCATCCCAAACAGTGTTAGGGAGCCTATTCCATAGTTTAGGAGCCAAATAGGAAAAGGATCTACCTCCTTTTGTGGATTTTGATATTCTAGGAACTATTAACAGGCCAGAGTTTTGTGATCGTAATGAACGTGATGGAATATAGCATGGTAGAAGGTCACTTAAGTACTGTGGAGCTAGACCATTCAAAGATTTGTATGTAGTTAACAGAATTTTAAAATTTATACGAAATTTAACAGGTAGCCAATGTAACGACGATAAAATGGGGCTAATATGATCATATTTCTTGGTTCTAGTCAGAACTCTGGCTGTTGCATTTTGAACCATTTGAAGTTTATTTATTGAACTTGCTGGACATCCTCCCAGTAATGCATTACAATAATCTAGACGCATGAATTAGTTTTTTGGCATCAGCAACACAGGGCATGTGTCGTAACTTAGCAATATTTCTTAGGTGGAAGAATGCTATTCTACAAACATTGGAAATTTGATTTTCAAATGACATATTGGTATCAAATATAACAGCTAAGTTCTTTGCTGTTGAAGACGATGTAACAGTACATCCATCGAGAGTAAAATTATATTTTAGTGGCTTATTTTTAGAGGTATTTGTTCCAATAACTAATACCTCTGTTTTGTCAGTATTGAGTAGAAGGACATTTCTGGCCATCTAATCTTTGATTTCATTGATACACTCTGCCAATTTGGAGAACTGTGAAATTTCGGTGGGTTTCGAAGAAATATAAAGTTGGGTATCAATGTCATGATAAAACTCTATCTACAGTAACTACTAGATCTGATATAAAATGTGCAAATTCACCAAGGAAATCAGAATAAGACCCGGGGGGATCTATATACTGTAGCAAGGGCAAAAGACAACAGAGATTTTTTATTTACGGTGTTACATTAAGCATTATTAGTTCAAAAGACTTAAACTTATAACCTGTCCTCTGAGTATCACCAAAAACGTTACTGTAAATTGTAGCAACATCTCCTCTTCGACCCTTCAGATGAGGCTCATGTTTATAACAATAACCCGGGGGAGTAGATTCATTTAAACTAATATATCATCCAGTTTTAGCCAGGTTTCAGTCAAACAGAGCACATCCAACTATGATCTGTAATAATCAGAGTTGGAGAGTAACATAATACATGTAGCAGGATTACGTATTTAAAATAAAAAATATCAGTAACTGTATTCCACTACTAATTGGTAATTAGAATACAGTTACATTCAAAAAGTATTTTGATTACTGAAGAGATTACTTTGCATTTTATTGTCATTTTTTTTTCATTTAATGTTTAGTCCTTTCAAATGGAAAACATTTATACATATAAATGATGCGATCCAAAGTGCATTTGAACAGCGGTGAAACACTTTCTTATGATGTGTTACATTCATACGAGCAGACAGAGAAGTACGTTTGAAGTAAGTTTGGAGCAGAAGAAATAGCAATAAACCTTGTGTAAATTGTCAGCTTTACGCTAAGCTAAAATGCTATTTCTAGCCATTTTACATGCACGTTACCTGGCACGATCATATTCTTTTATCAAGAAAATTCATGTTGGATCATAATTTCTTTTTTTCTAGTAAGACCTTTGATATTAGGGCAAAAATCATATTCTTGATAATAATTTTTGTATTGTTTTCCTGTAAAAATATCAAAAAAATCCTTAAAACAAGATTAATTTGATTTATCTTGTTTTAGAAACAACACTGCATAAGATATTTAGGTTTTTCAGATAATGTATTTTTAATGTGTATTTTGTCACTGTACTGGCAGAGTTTTCATAGTCAAAACAAGTGAAAAAATCTACCAGTGCTGAAGAAGTAATCCAAAGTATTTAGAATATGTTGCTGACCTTGAGTAATCTAATGGAATACGTTACAAATTACATTTTACAGCATGTATTCTGTAATCTGTAGTGGAATACATTTCAAAAATAACCCTCCCAACCCTGGTAATAATTTTATTTACAATTAGTGCTTTGGTTGAAAGAGATCTAATGTTTACTAGCCCTGTCTTTATAAGATGTTTATCTTCAGTTTTTTTTTTTTTTTTTTTTCAAGTTTGACCTTAATCAGTTTTTTCTAAATGATTTAGTGAGGGGTTTGTGTTTGGTAGTTCGGGGAACAGACACAGTCTCTATATGATATCTAGGTGATACAGTCTCTATGTGTTGTAGTTTATGTGACCTGTGTGATGTCTCAAGGCAACTAGCAGACGTTTGGATTAGCCAGTTTGTCTGCTTCCTGACCTGGGCCCTAGTTAGTCAAATAGACAAAGGCAAAGACACAGACAAATGCTTACTCTCTACAGGAATTGATGTTTTCAAATAATTTAAGATTTTTGATTTTATGACTTTTCTGGGCCTAGAAAACTCCCTAATATTTTATTTCCGGGTTAACCCTATAGATCTGAAAGAAAAAAGGTGGCCCCAAAATAACAATTGGTTGATTAATAAGAGTCATCATCACAAGCTGAATCACTGATTCCTTAAGAATATATTGAAGAATTGTGGAAAAACTCCTAGAAAGTCCCAGAACAATGAACAACTCATTTTATTTGGTTTGATGGATGTTTATTAGCTGAAGTTTAATAACTGGTCCATAGTTAATGTCTCAAACTACACCTGTAACCTGCTGAAGATGGTCTGCTGGTCTCTCAGCATGTTCAGGCTGGTCTGTTTGTTTTAGAAGAAATTTGGGCATTATTTAAATCATTAGAGCACCAACTTAAGAACCAGTTTAAACCAGCTAAAATCAGCAAAACAAATCAGTCTGGTTTAATTTGTATTTGATTTTATTTTTTTCCAGCAGTGGAGTGAAATGACTTCATAAATCCACTAAAAATAACCTTGACATCAGTTATTGCTCAAAGTCATTGCTCTAAAAAGCGAAGATATTTTTGAGAAAAGCTCAACCATCATTTGTTTGCAGATGACACCAGATTTGACATTTTGTTATCTAATACAATGGTATTCAGATATTTAAATATTTTATTATTTATTTATTTTGCTATGTGAAATCAACTTTCCCAAATATAAAATGCATTTTTATGTTAAAATAAGAATGTTACTACACTGAAAAAAATGATGTGTTGGATTTACTTAAAAATCATGATGCAATGCTGCACATATATTTTAAGTAAATTCAGCCTTTGAATTTACCCATTTTATGTAGCATAACTAGAAACTTTTGTTAGATATATACAAAAGTATCAGTTCATTCATCTTTATTTACATCATATAACTTTATTTTAACAGTATATCACATGAATATGACATAACAACTAATAGCACATTGTTTCAAATTTACATTTATATTATTGTTTCTACATAATTTAAATGGCTCAAAAGAAAATAATGAGGTCAGTCTTTAACCTTTAAATTCCCCAGTAATGCCACATTTTAGCTATTCACATGAGCAAGGAAAAATGATCAGAATTCAGCACTTATCAACCTAATCGTGACTTTACATGAAACAACTGTTTACAGTAATTTCAATCAACAATACTAAAAAGAGCTAAAATCTCTATGAATTCTTATTAACAACTAATTAAATGTTAAAGGTTAAAGTTATTCTTGACAAAACAAACATGCTGAAATTATTCAAGCGGAAGGGCTTATGGGCATTCCCTAAACCTCAGTTCAGAGTTACCTCAGAGTTAGTTGTACTTAAAATCTTAATTTTGTGGATTTTTAAGCCAAAGTTCAAAGAACTCACAATTATTCATTAACTTCAAGTTCACTTTATAATTTATATTTTGAATTGTACACATTTATGCAAATTAAGTCAAGCTAAAAAAGTTTTTTTATATATAGCTATGTTTCTAGCTATATATTTTCATACATTATGGTTGTTGAGCCAACAAATCACTTTTTTTTCAATATAGATAACTGTTGTCTGACACATACACACACGCACACACACACAGACACAGAGACACACACACTCACACACACACACCCACCCACACACACACTCACTCACATGCACACACACACACACACATGTTGGTGCAGCTATCATTACAAGACTCTCCATAGACATAATGGTTTTTATACTGTACGAACTATAGATTCTGTCCCCTAACCCTAACCCTACCCCTAAACCTAACCCTCACAAAAAACTTTCTGCATTTTTACATTTTTTAAAAAAACATCATTTAGTATGTTTCTTAAGCAATTTCAATTATGGGGACACTAGAAATGTCCTCATAAACCACACTTATAGCATAATACCCTTGTAATTACCAGTTTGTAACCTAAAAAAATGTCCTCGTGAACCATTTAAACCTGCCCACTCACACACACAGACACACACATAGACTCACAAGCACGCACACACACACACACACACACACACACACACACACACACACACTCACACACACGCATGCACACATGCACACACTCATGCACACACACATGCACACAGACACACACACACACAGACATACACACACATGTTTGTGCAGCTATCATTATGAGGACTCTCCATAGACATAATGATTTTTAAATGTACAAACTATAGATTCTATCCCCTAACCCTAACCCTACCCCTAAACCTAACCCTCACAAAAAAATTCTGCATTTTTACATTTTCAATAAAACATCATTTAGTACATTATTTAAGCGATTTGAATTATGGGGACCCTAGAAATGTCCTCATAAACCACATTTATAGCATAATACCCTTGTAATTACCAGTTTGTAACCTAAAAAAAGTCCTCATAAACCACTTAAACCTGCCCACACACACGCACACACTCATACACACACACTCACACAGACACATGTACACACTCGCACACACACACTCACACACACACGCACAGACTCGCACACACAGACACGCACGCACACAATCACGCACACAGACACACACACACTCACACTTACACACACATGCATTCACA
Organism: Myxocyprinus asiaticus; assembly: GCF_019703515.2. Taxonomy (NCBI): domain Eukaryota; kingdom Metazoa; phylum Chordata; class Actinopteri; order Cypriniformes; family Catostomidae; genus Myxocyprinus; species Myxocyprinus asiaticus. The sequence goes on along the minus strand of NC_059390.1, from coordinate 29,968,810 downwards.
CAGGCACTCACTCACACACGCACACACACACAGACACACACACACACACACTCCCACGCACACACTCATACACAGACACAGACAAACACACACACACACACACAGACACACACTCACACACACACACACTTACAAACACACGCACTCACACACACACACAGACACACACACACTCACACAGACACACATACACAAACACACATGCACGCATCCTCTAGGGAGCGCTAAGAAGATGAATCCTCCAGTGCACTGCTTTCAAATCTCAGGACGGATCTTGTCTCACTGGTGACATTTGTAAGGTAAAATGAAAAGTCAGGTGAATCTCTTGATTGCAATGATTTATACCTGAGACACATATCAAAATCTTCCAGAGAAATCTCAATAAACTATTGTTTGAAATTGTCTTCTGTAATCATAATTGACTACAATTGGTCCAACATTTGAAGTACCACATGTCAGCAGCAGATTGTTTTCTGCAGGATTAATATTTATGTGCAATGGTGCCATCTTGCACCAAGCATGGAAGTTGACGACACAAGATCCATCGGTTAAATTTATCCACATCTACTTCTTTTGTGAGGGACATCAGGGTCACAAATAATAATAAATAAAAAATCCCACTGAAAATGACAAAAATGTCCAGATATTTAAAATGTAATGCTGAATTCCTGAATTCCTGAATTCCTTTGTTTTTTTCTGTTATGTAACACTGCATGCATTGCTTAATATTCTACTCTGTTCTGTCAGGTGATGTCTTTAGTGCACCTGCAGATGCTGTGGTGAGCTGAATGTAGCTGTCACGTATAGACAGTGTTGTTGAATATAGAGCACATAAAAAAGTGTTTGTTTTTTTCATGAGGGGGAAAAAAAAGAAATTAAATCAGCACAAAAACTTTGAGGACAACTCTGGCATCCTCACGGTGAAAGGGGGCATCGTGTAGAATGGGGAGTGTCCAGAGGAGGATCCAGGACGTAGGCGGGGTCCGGCTGCTGCATGAACTCCTCTCATTGTTCCGTGGCACGTGGGACAGCGGCGGCTTCCTCAGCGGCCTGTCTTCCCAGGGCCGCGGTGGATGCAAGGGGAAAGCGGCCTGGCATCCATGCCCGTCGGCCGCGACGTTTGCTTCAACCCCCCAGCGTCACAATTCGGCTGGAACCCTCCCCGCTCTGCTCCAGGATCTGTGGGCGAATTCCAAAACGGAAGTGAGCATCCCTATACCCTACTCACTCCGAAGGGCTGAGCCCTGGGCTGCGTTCCACTTCACTTTTAACATCCACTCTCTAACTCCCCTATGGACTTCCCCTCGGGGGAATCCCTGCCACCATTTTTGAAGTCCGTTCCACTTCGTTGAGTGAGCGAGGGAAGTTTCTGTTGATAGACCCTCAACCTCTCGATTTTGACCGAGGGAGCGAGTATACTCTGATGTGTGCTTCAGGCAGCTCCATATTCCACAGTGCAACTCGACTGTGACGTGACAGCAGATTGCACTTCATAAACCCCACCCCCACACAACTCTAATGTATGATGGAAGTGAAGTTAGGTCAATTAAGCCATTTAGAAAAGCTGCTGAAAAAGAGTTTATTGAGTGCTCATGGCCAGGTGTCCACAGATCTCCTTTTCTTCCTACTGTTGCAATGAAAGAAAGAATGCAATGGCTATTTTGAACACTTTTAGGCCTTTCCTGGCCTGCTTTCTGCCATATTTCTCTCCTTGTAGGAGGTCGAATGAGTTTCAATGAAGACTGCCCATTCAAGAAAAAACGTATCTACCCTTTCCCTGGTTATATTATATAAAAAATGTTTTTGTTGAATGCAGTTGGTTGCCTTGTTTATTTTGCACTATCGACCAAACTTCTTCCTTGGGTTAAATTGAGCAGTTGCTTGCATTCATTGATATTCACTTGTTGTGCATGCTTATGTGAATGTCTTAAGATAACATTAGGAAGTGAGTAATTATGACCATAGAAGCATGAGAAAAATATTAATACATACATACTGTAATTGTATTCTATGTTATGGGAGCAATCCCACTTCCCTCTGAAAATTGCTGCAAATATAGTCACTGATGCTGTCTGTCCCGCTTAAACCCATTCAAACAGGTTGACAGCGTGGATTTGGTTGGAACTATTGAGAGCTACATGAACCACGTGACCGCGGCGGCGAGATCAAATAGTGTCGCAACTCTCTTTTTCAACGCCGCTGCCGAGAACACGCCACCCAGGGTCACGTGATCATAAACGGTAAAATTACTTCCTCGAAGTGACCATTGCATGTACCCTTCACTAACGTCCTTGTGGAAGGGCCCTTCGTGGAGGGCTTGAGTTGCTCTTTTTTGTTTGAAACACCCCTTTGTGTGGGGTCCCCTTCCCGCAGTGCACTTCAAGGGCGCAAAAACACAGTTTGAAATCTGCCCTATGAATGAGAAATTGATTCCCCCCTGAAAATCGGGTCTCCCTCTGATGTCACAGCAATTCTATTGGCTGAGGGACCTATTAATTGGTACTATATGCAGTGCTTGAGTAGAAATCCTTTAAAATCATTTGATGATGTATGTCGATATAACTTTTTAAATATGACATTTAATGACTTTTAAACCATAATTTACACATAATCGTATATAACTGAAATTATAGATTGTGAAATTAAAGATGTGTTGTTGTTTGTGTTTTTCAGTTAGCCTAGACTTCAATGGCATGCTATCACAAGAACATGATAGGTTTTTGCTCAGGCATTACAAACAGTTACCCACATGGGGACTCGATTTACTGGGCGGACACAATTTATCGAGGCAGCGGTGATGAGGCCAAACACACTTCAGGTGTGCCCAAACGAGGCTTATTAATTATGCACCTCTTCTATCTCCTGCCCACTCCCATCATCAGTCTGGTTGAAGGACAGCCCTCAGAGGTGGGGTGGCGATGACGAGAGGGAGGGGCGGGTCATTCTGCCACACATGTATTCAAGCAGAATGTGTTTTTCATTACAATATCTTTTACATTTGATGTTGATTTAATTAGATGAATAACAGCCATAATTGTTTAGATTCATAATTTATTTCAAGTAAAAGAAGAATTTAAGTATTTGACATTATTGGACTGTGTTAAAGGAATAATTCACCCCAAAATTATAATTATTTCATCCTTTACTCACCCTTATGCCATCTCAAAATCACATGGCTTTCTTTGTTCTGTGGAACACAAAAGAAGGATACTATATATGTGTCACGGATCCACTGGACTCCCTCTCTCATGCCACACTCTGCTCCCTCTCCCTCACTCCACACAACGCTCACTCTCCCCTGAGTTGATTACACGCACCAGCATGTCAGCAGTACTCTAATCATGGACTGCACAAAAACCCCGCTCTCACACTCAATCATTTGTCTGTTCTCGTCTATGTACACACTAAGATTACGGACTCCCTAGCTACTTCAATACTTACCAGTTTGTTTACCTACCTTGCTATTTGTTCCATTCGCCTGAGTTTGGTGTATGTTTCATCCTCCATGTATTCCTCCAGCAATCTGACTCTCCCATTATTTGTCACGATTCCTACAAAGACTGAAAGACTGTTGTGAGTTTTCTGATCATCTGCACTTTGTTAATTACTCTGTTTGGAGTTTACTCACCTGCTGTTTGTGTCATACCTGTGTTTGGATTACCTCACCTGTTTGTTTCACCTCTGATCCCTTTCCTTGTCAATAAACCCTGCGATTGAGGCCATCCCTCTGCCTCTGAGAGTTTTTACCATGACAATATGATGTGTTTATATCCATACAAAGTAAATTAATGGGGTCCAAAACATTCAAGCTCCAAACAGCATATAATGGCAGCATACCATCAGACTCCAGTGGTTTATACATGTCTTTAGAAGCAATATGATCAGTTTGAGTGAGAAACAGACCAAAATGTAAGTTTTAGTCTTAAGTCAAAGTCTTTTATTATTAAGTTAATTTCTGTCACTAAGGGTGATTAACTCAACACAGATTTAACTTAATCAGATATTAAACAAAATGTGAATCACCATGCAACATATGGAAATGAAGGTAAATGACCAATGCAAAGATGATTTTCATTTTCTTTTACATGTAAAAAATTGTAAATGAGATGAAAAATGAGGTTTTGTAAATGAAATGAATATTTCTTTGGGGGGGGGGGGTTATTCATACAAGTGCATTTTTACTTTAAAAACACCTACCGTATAAGACACGGTGTGTAGCAGTAATCTGTTTCAGGTTTTACCTTGGAATACTTGTCTTGTATTTTAGACTTAACCCAGTAACCATAAGGGGTTGCTCAGTCGTTGTGTGCATTTTCTAGTCCTGTTGTTTTATCTGTTCTTATTTTGAAAGTGTCCAATTCTTATTTTTTATGGTTTCTTGTTCTTAAATTTGTCCTGAGTGTCTTGGACAGTGTTTGAATGAACTTCAGTTAGTCTAAATAAACAGCTGTTTTTGGGTTCTGTACAATATGTGTAAGCCTGGGGCAGCATACAGCGGTCCAATATTTCTGAATAATGACGGCATATCCAGGCTATTAAAATAAAGATTCTGGATGTCACTAAACATTACTTTTGTTCATTTTCATACTTTTTTTGGTGTTATTGTCACGAACTCAAGGACTCATCATGCTCACCACCAGAGGTCCCTCTCGCCCATGTTCTGAGGGCACCTATAACTACACTTCCCAGCATGCCAGCCTGGACTGATTACACTCACACCTGTTCCCTATTTCATTGACTATTTAAGTGCTGTTCAAACAGTAATCATTGCGAAGTCTTGTTTTGCTCCTGCTAACATTTCTGAGCGTTTACCTCTGTTTATACTGCCTGCCTGCGTTTGACTTCTGCCTGTTTCCCACTGTCTGATACTCTGCTGCCTGCCTTATTTACCCATTGTTTACCTGGACTCTTACTGTGATTGTCTGCTGCCTGGCCTGACCATTGCCTGTTTATTACTACGTCTCTCATCTGCCTACGCTGTTCCATTAATGGTGATTACCCTGCCTGTCTGTTTATGAGTTGCACATTTACTATTAAACTGCATATGGATCTTAACATCTGTTCTCTGGAGTCTGTGTTACAGAAGACTTCGCCAACTACAGATCCAGCGGTGCTCCAGCAATTGTCTACTGAAGTTTTCGCTCAAGCTAATGTGTTGGCTGCCCACCAACAGCATCTCACCTGTCTGACTGCTTCTATGGAGGAATTAGTAAAGATCTTGCAAAACCTCCACATTCATGCATCGGACCAACCACCACACACATCTCAACCCATTCCGGCGAATATCCTTCCTTCTCCGAACACCTTCACCACCAACCCACGTCTTGATTTTCCAGAGAAGTTTGATGGCACATCAGCTAGGTGTAAGGGGTTTTTGATGCAGTGTTCGATGTTTGTGAAACAGCAGTCCATGCTATATCCCACTGATGACAGCCGCATCTCTTTTGTCTGCTCCTTATTAACCAGAAGGGCTCTGGTCTGGGCTACCGCTATATGGTCTTGTGAGGGTTTGAGGTTCATCACCTTTGATTTTTTTCTCCAACGATTCCAAGAAGTATTCGAACATCCCGAGGGAGGAAAGAACACTGGTGAGCTTTTACTCTCACTCCAACAAGGGAAGGACACCGCTGCCAAGTATGCGCTTACCTTCCGCACTCTCACCGCTCAGACTGTATGGGTAGAGGACACACTCAAGTTGCTTTTCCAAAGGGGGCTCAATCTGGAATTGCAATCCGAACTGGCATGCCGCGATGAAGGGAGAACCCTGGGCCAGTTTATCGACCTAGCCATTCACCTCGATAATCTCATCCGCTCTCGAAGACGGTCCATTTCTCTAATGTCACTTCACAGACCACATCCAGCACTGGTGGAACTGAACCCATGCAGATTGGGCACGCTTATCAGATGTCGGAGGAGAGAGAATGCCGCATGAAGCTCCATCTGTGTTTATACTGTGGTCAGGCCGGACATCTATGAGCCACCTGTCCCTTATAGCCAGTCCAATCATCTAAACTGGCAGTGAGTGACATCTTGACTCCTCTTTTCACTTCTTCCTGTATTAAAGTACCTGTCACTATAACTGGTTGTCAGAACATAATCACCACCCAAGCCATGATCGATTCTGGTGCTGCAGGCAATTTTATTGATGAGGGCTTAGCCAAGAGGTTCGAGATACCACTAATCCCTTGTGAATCTCCTTTGGCAGTGGCAGCGTTAGATGGATGCCCCCTGGGATATTCACTGCACCACTACGGACATCACCCTCCAAGTTGGCACTATTCACACTGAAAGAACATGCCTCTATATCATTCATTCTCCTCACAACCCTGTAATACTTGGATTACCATGGCTTCAATAACACAATCTTCAAATCTCTTGGCATGAAGGACAGATTTCCCGGTGGGACTCAACTTGCTTCTCCAGCTGCCTAAAGCCCATTTCACCTGTTTCCATCGGATCCACTACTATCACGGAGGTTCTCTCTTCAGTGCTCAAACTACCCCAAACTACATTACCACGAGGTAGGATCTTTCCTTGTCTGAACCCGAGTCTGAGGCTATGAAAAACTACATTGAGGAAGAACTGGCAAAGGGCTTCATCTGACCATCCACCTCACCCACAGCAGCCGGGTTCTTCTTCGTAGGCAAGAAGGATGGCGGGCTCCATCCTTGCACTGATTACCGTGCTCTCAATGACATTACAGTAAAGTTCCATTATCCATTACCTCTGGTCCCAGCAGCACTTGAACAGTTACACACCACAAGATACTTCACCAAGCTTGACCTTCGCAATGCATACAACCTCATACGCATCCGGGAGGGTGACGAATGGAAGACGGCATTCTCCACCAGCAGTGGCCACTACGAGTATCTGGTTATGCCTTTCGGATTGGCCAACAGTCCTTTGGTCTTCCAGTCATTCATTAATGACATGCTTAACCGGTGGGTTATTGTCTATATCGATATCCTCATTTATTCAAACTCTCTGGAAGAACACATCACCCATGTTCAAGCAGTCCTTCAGCATTTGATCCACCAACTCTATGCCAAAGCTGAGAAGTGTGAGTTCCATCAGACCTCTGTGTCTTTCCTTGGCTACGTCATCAGCCCAGAGGGGGTCACCATGGATGACAGCAAGGTACGTGCAGTACTAAACTGGCCTCAACCTACTTCCGTGAAGGAGTTGCAATGCTTCCTGGGGTTCGGCAATTTCAACAGGCGATTTATCTGAAATTTCAGTTCAGTCGCTGCTCCGCTGACATCCATGTTAAGGGGAGGGGGCTCCAAACTGTGTCGGTCTGCAACGACCCTCCAAGCCTTCAAGAACCTGAAGTCTCGCTTCACCTCCGCTCCCATCCTGCACCATCCTGATTCCAACACTCCTTTCATGCCTCTAACATGGGAATCGGAGCCATTCTCTCACAATGTCATGGAACACCCCTGAAGCTCTACCCTTGTGCATACTTTTCCCGTAAGCTATCTCCTGCTGAGCAAAACTACGATGTGGGCAACCAAGAATTTCTGGCTATGAAAGCGGCGCTAGAGGAATGGCAACATTGGCTGGAGGGGGCGAGACATCCTTTCCTCGTGTTAACAGACCATCGAAACCTCGAATAATTATGCTCTGCTAAAAGACTGAATCCTAGGCAGGTTAGGTGGGCATTGTTCTTTACTTGATTCAGTTTCACCATTACCTATCGTCCAAGTTCAAAAAATTCCAAAGCCGATGCTCGCTCTCGTCTGTTTGAGTCTGGTACTCGGAACCAGACATCTGAACCCATCATCCCCATGTCTCTAATCTTGGTTCCAGTTCAATGGGATATAATGACCGTGATTGCCCAAGATCAGATTCAGGACCCGACTCCTCCTGACTGCCCTCCTGAGAAAACCTACATTCCACGACTCCTTTGGGAGTGTTACAGTTAGAATGTGTTGCACTCTGTCTTTTTATAACTATGTATAGTAGGCCTACACTGTTGTATGTGCAGGGTTGGTGCTACTGATTATAGGTGATATAACTCTTGCAATGTTAAAATTATCTCTCCTGGTCCAGCTTACAGTAATAAACTGTGCAGAGACAACTATACTGTAAATAAGCCCTTATAGGCTGATTCCCTGAAAAGTATAAACTCTCTTTGAAAACTTTTCTTTACTTTTGAAAGTCAGGTTTATTGCATGACAACTCTCTGAAAGACTGAGCATATAATGTGGGTATGATATATTAAAAGGATTTTGGTGTTGAAGTTTTGTGTTTGTGTTTTCAATTTAGTTTTATGTAGTTTTAATGGTGCATAGATATTTCATTTGTATTTTTTTTTTTTAAATGGCTGTTTATAGTTATTTTGTTTTAGTGTAGTTTTCGTTTTTTTACTCTAAATAAGAGAGAATAGGTGACCCTAATTTTTTCCCTGTGTGGTTTTAATTATGGAGAAAGGAAAACTGTTTCATATATTTGATCAGCAGCATTCAAGATCAAAGCAGGGCCATGCAACTCTGGCTCAGGAGCCTCAGGACTTCTGGGTCAGGAATAGGGTTTTATGTTTATATAAAAAGGTCACAGTTTAACAGTAAGAATTTAAATCTATGGTTAAAATCTGTGACATGTTTATTTACACATGGCAAAAATATTATGTATATAATATATACTATAAAGATTTTTTTTCAGTGTAAGCCTATCTCTTTGCTTATGCCTGGATGGTTCTTGCAGCTATTGCTATGGTTATGGACAGAGTCCGCGTGGCGCTTGGGCAGGTGTCACGGACTGAATGGGAACTTTCAATTCACGTGAAACTGGGGCTACACACAAACTCCAAAATAGAATGGACTCCAGACTCATATCCACTGAAAAAGCAACTTAAAATCGGCTGTTTGGGAGATTTGAAAGACTGACAGGTACACATACTACAAATGGGACAAGATGTTCTATTAGTCGTCCAACAACTACATGTTTTGCACCCACAGTAATCTTACAGCACTCCGAGCACTCCGGTTACATTTAAGCTTTTCTTTTTTTTTGCACCCGGGATGCAGAAAAGTGTTTTTGTGCCCCTTTGGAGCATTTTTTGTTATATACTATACCATTATTTATTTACTGTGCATTTATCAGTTTACCAGTTGTAAGAAACGCATCCACTAAAACCTTCAGTTGTGATATGATGTGTCTTTTTTGCCTCAGTGCTGCTGTTGCATAATAAGAAAATTTGCAAAGAATCCTAACCGGTTGAGTCACGTGCTGCGATGCAAGGAGCATATGTGTGAGCGACGAGCTCTGCGCACTTTGCTAAATTTTTTATTATTCCCACGTTATAATTTGGTGAAATTTGATACACCCAGTTACACATTTGCTCTTTGAGGTAAAACATGGTAAAGAAGTCAAAATCATCAGGCTCTGGAGACATTAAAAGACACTTAAGTGTTCAGGATGAAAGCCCCGACAGACCTACAGACCGGGGACTCGTTTTGGATGGCGTGGCGGGTGAGGAGATCCAGCGTCAGTTGTCCAACATGTCAGTGATGATGACGAAGGTTCTTGCTGACTTGGAGGATCTCGCTGTAATACGGCGATCGATTATGGCAATGGAAATAAAATTATCTGAGCTAGTTACAAGAGTGTCGGATGCTGAGAAACGAATCGATTATTTGGAGTCTTCGGAGAGGGAATTAACCGCTAATCCGCCCACGACTGAAGTTGATCTGGAACGTATTCTGAAAAGCTTGAAGACCTTGAGAATAGAAGCTGCAGGAATAACGTCAGAATTGTTGGAATTCCTGAGCATGAGGAGGGTAGAGATATGGTGAAATTCCTAGACGAGCTCTTTCCGAGTCTGCTTGACATGACAGGCCACAAGCTGGAAATCGAGTGACCTCACAGAGTCCCAGCTCACAGATCTACTGAGGGAGACAGGCCCCGATCGATTCTGGCCAAATTTCTGAGATCATCCGATAAAGATCTCATGTTGCGCCAGGCGAGGAGCAAAGGGAAGCTTTCTTGGAAGAACCATAATATTTTCTTGTTCCCGGACTTTGTGAGTTCAACAAGAGAGAAACATGATCGGTTCAAGGAATGCAAGAAGCTCTTACATCGTTGAAAGATCCTGTTTGCTCTAATTTTTCCGGCCAAACTAGAATAGAAACGAAGAACGGTCACAAAGTATTTACATGCCCCAATCAGGCAATGTCTTTTATTGAATCAATGGGTGAGTAAACCATTGGATGTTTCTCATATGAGTGGGTCTGATTCGCTGTACTTACTCTGGCTTTTGAGGAAGCTGGGCATCATTTTCGTTTCTTTTTGCGTTGGCTCCGCCTAGTGGCTGGAGCTTGTTTTGTGAATAACTCTTTCCTTAAAGAAGTTTTTGCATTGGTGAAAGATTACATTTTCATTGAAGTTCCCGGGCAGTTTGAGAGTGAACACTACAGATGACCGCAAAATATCTACATGCTCACACAAAGGATGTCTTTTATAAAGCTGACGGATTGAGTAAGTCAAAAAAGTGGTATATACTTTTATGCGGCCTCCGAGTGAATTGACTTGACCATCCAGGGAACAGGGATGTCGGTTTTGTTTCTTTTTGTGTTGGCTCCACCTAGCGGCTGGAACTTGTGCCATTTACGGGACACTGGAATGATTACGTCATCCGCTGAACTCATAACAGCTGGCTCACTGAACATTTGTTTGTCTATCTGTGAAACTGAACAGTTTTATATCAGTTGAAATTTGTTTTGTGGAGGATCACACCTTTAAAACAATTCTGTGAATTAATCTACATGTTCTGTGTTCATTCTTCCTTTTGGCTGGGGGTTATTTACATAGTATTTTCTGTTATGTAATTTTGCTTCACAAATTTGTTAGGCAAAATTGAGCAATCCAATGGCAAGGTTGTCGTGGGGGCTCGTGGGCGTTCATGGACCTTTTTAGTTTAGAGGGATTGTCGCCGGTTGGCACTTTCGTGCGCGGGGTTAATGCACATGTTTTCTTTTTTCTGTTTGTTTTGTTTGGGGGGAAGTTTGGGGTTTAATTGTTTCACTAATGGGGAATGTGGTCTGTATAATTTTGTTTTTGACACAATATATTTTTTCTACTATATCAAAATGTCAAATGTTAATATGAGTGTGCTATCTCTCTCCACATGGAATGTGAATGGGTTGGGGCACCCCATAAAAAGAAGGAAGGTTATTACTTTTCTTAAACGAAAGAAATATGATATAGTGTTTCTTCAAGAAACACATCTCTCCCCGCAGGAAGCTGAACAATTTGGGAAGATATGGGGTGGACATGTTTTCTTTAGTGCTGGCTCAAGTAAGAGCAAGCAAGTCATTATATTGGTAAATAAACATTTACAAGTCAAATTTCTCAAACAGATTAAAGATAAATTAGGAAGAGTCATTATTGTTTTAGCTGAAATTCAAAGGCAAAGGTTGATTTTGGCTAATATTTATGCGCCTAACGCTGATGATCAGGGCTTTTTTATAGATCTTGAAGGGATGTTGGAAACCGCTGGCACCCCTCATGATATAATATTGGGAGGAGACTTTAATCTTTTGATGGACTCAGTCCTTGATCACAGTGAAGCAAAAGTGTGTAAGCCCCCTAGAGCAACCTTGACGCTTCACAGGATGTGTAAAAATCTTGGTCTTACAGATATTTGGAGACTTTTGAACCCATCTGGTAGGGACTATAAATTTTTTTCATCAGTCCATAAAATTTATTCTAGAATAGATTTTTTTTTATATCCAAATCCCTCATTTCATCTGTTGTTGATTGCTCAATTGGAAATATCTTAGTCTCAGATCACGCCCTGGTGAGTTTAGAGGTGGTGCCACATACGGAGAAAAAGAAATCATATAGTTGGTGCCTTAATGTGTCCCTTTTGCAAAATCCTGATTTCCAACAAATGCTAAAGGCTGAAATCAGTGTATATATATATATTAAAAATGCCGAAGAAAAGCTGAAGTGCCATTTGTCATCCGATGGCCTCAGAGAATTGACTTGATAGAAATACAGATATAATACTATTTTGCCACGGAAAGAGGAGTTTTGGTTATTCAGGGCAAAGTCAGGGGACAAAGCAGGAAAACTTTTGGCTAGATATATAAAGCAGAGAGAGTCTTTTTCTACCATTACCTCAGTGAAATATGCTGGTGGTGAAATATTTACCTCGGCCATTGGTATTAATAATGCTTTTAAAGAATTCTACTTTGATCTCTATAGTTCCATGTCTTCATCTACTGATGAAGATATTAGAAACTTTGTGGAACCATTAGATCTCCCTAAACTGACGACTGAGCAAAAAAATTCTCTTGATTCTGAGATAAACTTGGAGGAGCTTGGCGAGGTTATTAAGGCCTTACCTACAGGCAAGGCTCCGGGGCCTGATGGCTTTGTTGCTGAGTTTTTCAAATCTTATGCTGCAGAACTGGCTCCACTTTTGTTAGAAGTTTATACTGAATCATTAAAGAATGGAAAGCTTCCGCCAACCATGACACAAGCCCGGATCAGTCTGATTCTTAAAAAGGACAAAGATCCAAGCGAGTGTAAAAGTTACTGTAACACTTCTCAGTGGAAGGAGGAGGCGAGAAGCAGATTTCCTGGTTCAGGTAAGCATTTTTTATTTTCCTCAGTGCAGCACAAACACACTCTCAGGGCTTTACGTTGTTGGCAAACACAGTCTAAAAACATCCACAAACTAGCTTACAAAATAAACTTTCAAATTTGTAATCATCAAAACTTCTGGCTTCATAGTCCGTGCCCAGGCTCTCTCTCCCCTATAACTGCTGTGTTGCTCTATTTATGCCGCTCTCCCCGTGCTCACTGAAATTAGAGACAGGTGTTAGACATAATTTAACTCAGGTGTAAGCGCCCTTACCGCTTTCTCTCTCTCCGGAGAGATGCTTGACCACGCCCCCGCTGCCACATATCCCCATCGCCCGACTCAGGCCGGGGCGGCATCCGGCCTGCCTACCACTCCCCCCCATTCCTGGAAAGGAAGTCGGCGACAGCCATCTGCGCCCCCGGTCTGTGGACCACCTTGAACTTAAACGGCTGAAGAGCCAGATACCAACGGGTGATCTGGGCATTGGTATCTTTCATGCAGTGGAGCCATTGGAGTGGGGCATGATCGGAACAGAGGGTGAAGGCCCGCCCCAGCAGGTAGTATCAGAGAGTGAGGACCGCCCACTTGATGGCAAGACACTCCTTTTCCACGGTGCTGTACTTAGTTTCCCTTAACGAGAGCTTATGGCTAATGTACAGCACCGGGCGCTCCTCCCCCTCCACCACCTGCGAGAGTATGGCCCCCAGCCCCCTGTCTGAAGCATCTGTCTGTAAAATAAAAGGGAGAGAGAAGTCAGGTGAATGTAAAAGCGGCCCCCCGCAAAGTGCAGCTTTAACTTGCTTGAACGCCTGTTGACACTGCTCCATCCACTGGACCGGATCTGGAGCTCCCTTTTTAGTGAGATCAGTCAGCGGGCTGGTGACGTCCAAATAATTAGGTATGAACCTTCTATAATAGCCAGCCAGCCCCAGGAACTGTCTCACCCCCTTTTTGGTCTTGGGTCTCGGGCAGGTCGCAATCGCCGCTATCTTGTCAATTTGGGGACGCACCTGCCCGTGGCCCAAGTGGAACCCCAGATACCGTACCTCCACACGTCCAATCGCGCACTTCTTCGGGTTCGCTGCGAGTCCCGCTCGGCACAGCGATCTCAGAACCGCCCTCAGATGTTGCATGTGCTGCTGCCAATCATTGCTATAAATGATGATGTCGTCTAAATAGGCAGCGGCGTAAGCTGAATGCGGTCTGAGGATTCGGTCCATGAGACGCTGAAACGTAGCCGGGGCCCCAAACAAACCGAATGGAAGTGTCACAAATTGGTGTAATCCAAACGGTGTGGAGAAGGCGGTTTTCTCATGGGAAATTGGTGTTAAGGGGATCTGCCAATAACCCTTCATCAAATCCAATGTCGAATAAAAACGAGCAGTGCCCAACCGATCGAGCAACTCATCAACGCGAGGCATTGAATACGCATCAAATTTAGACACCGCGTTGACTTTTCTATAATCTACACAGAATCGCACAGACCCGTCGCTCTTAGGCACTAGAACAACTGGGCTGGACCAGTCACTGTGGGATTCTTCTATTACCCCCATATCAAGCATCGCATCCAATTCTTCCCGAACAATTTTCTTTTTGTGTTCGGGTAGTCGATAGGGGCAGCTACGTACCACGACCCCCGGCTCGGTCTCGATGTGGTTATGGATGAGGTTTGTACGTCCTGGTAGAGGGGAGAACACATCCGCAAACTCCTGTTGCAACCTAGCAACCTCCGCGATTTGGCTCGGTGAGAGGTGGTCTCCGCAAATGACCGGGGTGAACTGGTTATGTTTTGAACTCACCTCCGGTCCGAGCTCCGCCTTCTCGGGAACTACCGTAGCCAACGCCTCCCTCCACAATTTCAGGAGATTGAAGTGGTATATTTGATGTGCGCCCCCTCTATCGGTTCGTTTAACCTCATAATCGAGATCTCCCACTCATCGTGTGACCTCAAAGGGTCCTTGCCACTTGGCAAGTAATTTAGAGCTCGACGTGGGAAGCAATACAAGCACTTTATCTCCCGGTGCAAATTCCCTTAGCTGAGTTCTCCTGTCATACAGTCGGCACTGTCGTTCTTGAGCTTGGAGCAAATTCTCCTGTGTTAGCTGCCCCAAAGTGTGGAGTTTTGCTCGAAGATCAAGAACGTACTGAATTTCATTTTTACTGTTTGAAGGTCCCTCCTCCCAGGCCTCTCGCAATACATCAAGCACACCGCGTGGGCATCGCCCATACAGCAGCTCGAATGGGGAGAAGCCAGTGGAGGCTTGCGGGACCTCTCGTACTGCAAATAACAGGGGGTCGAGCCATTTATCCCAATTTCTAGCATCATCGTGCATGAACTTACGAATCATGTTTTTGAGGGTTTTATTAAATCGTTCCACCAGGCCATCTGTTTGAGGATGGTACACACTGGTGCAAATCGATTTAATATTTAATAACTCGTACAGTTCGCGTAGTGTCCGTGACGTAAATGTTGTGCCCTGATCGGTGAGGATTTCTTTCGGAATCCCCACCCGGGAGATTATTTTGAAGAGTGCCTCCGCAACACTGCGTGCTGAGATGTTGCGAAGAGGCACTGCTTCCATATATCGCGTTGCATAGTCCACTAGGACCAATACAAAGCGATGTCCGCATGCTGACCGTTCTAATGGCCCGATGAGGTCCATTCCAATTCTCTCAAAGGGGACCTCAATTAGAGGGAGAGGACGCAATGGCGCTTTTGGGGTGGCCGGTGGGTTAACCAGCTGGCATTTGCGGCATGCCGCACACCACCTGCGGACATCGCTGCCAATGCCCGGCCAATAGAAACGGGCTATTAGACAGGTGTTAGACATAACTTAACTCAGGTGTAAGCACCCTTACCGCTTTCTCTCTCTCCGGAGAGATGCTTAACCATGCCCCCGCTGCCACAGTTACCGTCCAATTTTCCTGATCCTGTTATACATATAGATCAGGTGGGGTTTATTCAGGGCCGTAGCTCTTCTGATAACATTAGGCATCTCATCAATATCATGTGGTCAGTAGCGAATGAACAATCTCCGGTTGCTGCATCTCACTTGACACCAAAAAGGCATTTGATATGGTAGAATGAGATTATCTTTTTAAGGTTTTGGAAATATATGGGTTCGGGAGTACGTTTATTGGATGGATTAAGTTACTTTAGAGACACCCAGTAGTGGCGGTACAAACAAATGGACTAATTTCAGATTATTTTACTTTGGATAGGGGCACCCGGCAGGGTTGCCCTCTTTCCTCATTACTGTTCTGTCTTGCCCTGGAACCATTAGCAACCGCAATAAGAAAAGAGGATGATTTTTCAGGGGTGATGGCGGGAGGTATGGCACATAAACTCTTGCTTTACGCAGATGGTATTTTATTATTTGTCTCTGACCCCAGTAGATCTATGCCTTGCCTCCACAGTATTATTAATTCATTTTCTAAGTTTTCAGGATATAGAGTCAATCGGTCTAAATCCGAAGATTTGGCTCTGACAGCGTACTGCCCAGTAACGGCTTTCCAGCCGGGTGCTTTCCAGTGGCCCAAACAGAGCATTAAGTATTTGGGTATTTTATTTCCAGCAAATTTGTGTGATTTAGTTAGAGTTAATTTTGACCCCTTAAAAAAACAGTTTTTGAGTGATGTGGGCAGGTGGGCTTCATTACATTTATCTATGATTTGGAAGATTAATGTTATTAAAATGAATTGTATTCCACAATTCAATTACTTACTGCAGTCTCTCCCTGTAGATGTCCCCCTCTCTTATTTCAAGCAATTTGATAGCATAGCAAAGTCTTTCATTTGGAATGGTAAGCGTCCCAAATTACATTTCAATAAGTTACATAGGCCGATTGACAAAGGTGGGCTAGGCCTTCCCAAGATTTTATATTTATTATTATGCTCAGACATTTGGCTCATTGGTCGCTTCCACCTGAGAGAGCCCCTCCCTGGTTCTGTATAGAACAGGAAGTTCTTGCCCCTATTTCACCACTGCAGAGCCTTTCTATCAAATTAATCGGAGAAGCTAAGTTACATCCCGTTATCTCGCACTTGAACTCGGTATGGACTAAAGTGTCCAGACTGTTAATTCTGACATTTTTTAAAATCTTGCCTCAAGCATATGGCTGAACCCCAAACTATGCATCAACAAGTCCCCTTTTTGCTGGTCAGAGTGGATTGGGAGGGGGGTTACTACACTCAGTGACCTGTATGAGAATGGAGTGTTAAGATCCTTTCAAAATTTGGTTCAACTTTTTGGGATTCTTAGATCTCAGTTCTGTAAGTATTTACAGCTTTGCCACCTGCTCTGTACTGTTTTTGGGAGTGGTTTACACCCTCCTAAAGCGGCAGACACTCTGGGAGAGGTGATTACTGCTTTTGGAAAAGGTCATGAGGCATCGGTGTATTACTCCCTACTAATTCAGTGTCTGGGAGACGGAACTTCAAATTCTCTTAAGAGATTATGGGAGAAAGATCTAAATTTGGTATTGGAGGAGGGAGAGTGGGCTGGGATTCTAAAAAATGCCTGCTGAGTCCAAACAACAGCTCTTGGCTCTTTACATTAACCCCCTTCATATATAGCATCACATATTTGCAACAGTTAATTACTGGGCCCAGCAGAGGAGACTCACATATTTACAACAGTTAATAACTGGCCCAAGCAGAAGAGTGTCACATACTTGCTCTGCGGACTGCTTTTACATCCCCACCAATGTCAAAATCAAACCTACGCCCTTGCACCAGGCATGGCTTATTTAATATTTGGGAAAGTTTGAAATGTTATCTACATGGTTTAATAATTTCTTACTCTTCTTATAAAATAGAAAGCAAAATAGGCTTCTTGACAAATTATCCCACTCAATAGCAGTCAGTGATGATCAATACTCAAAAAGTCCTTCTCCTAAACTCGTATGAAGAACATAAAATATTGCAAACAGAACATGACTTGGTATCGACTGATGAGGCTGAGAATTTACTTCTACATGCCCAACATAGGGTCTATGAGTACGGGGACAAAACTGATAAAATATTAGCCCATCAAATTCGTGAATCTGAGATGTCCCGTTTGATACCTCAGCAGATTATCCTCATGAGCTACTTCTGTTGAGTATAAGGAAATAAACTTTAAACAATACTATTGTGGGGATGGGGGCGTGGTTGTGTATCTGTCTGTAGGAGAGGGAGAGCGGTAAGTCTCGTCACCTGGGCTGTCATTATCTCTAACACCTGTGTCTTGTTATAGTGATGGCGGAGGGAGACCTGAAAAGGCAGACGGACGCATCAGTATGCAGAGAGAGACATCAGAAAGAGTTGAATGCGTGTGTCCACTACTATCACAGTGAACTCTCATTGACCCGTTAGTGTATATATTTGGCCACTACGAGCCCTTTTGTTATGTTTTGCGTGACGCTGAAAGAGTAATAAAAATACTCACATTGACTGTTCCGCTGCCTCCTGACTCCTCCATTTTCCCCGAAAACACCAACATTGTTACAGTGGTGCGGAAACCCGGAGTGGAGGATAACGTCATCATGGAAACTTCACCACTGGGCGAAGTAATCAAGTCCCTCGCCAGCATCCAGCAGAATCAACATTAAGCCCTCAGGGATTTACGCCTGGAGCAGGAACAGCATTTCCAACTCCTGCTCCAGGCCCAAGTGGAGGATCGGTAGGCGTTCCGGAGCCTGATCAACAGAGAGGTGGCTGTAGCTGTGACCCTGGAGCCCACAACCCCTGTTACCCTCATCAAGATGGGGTCGAGCAATGATCCCGAGGCCTACCTCAACTTGTTTGAAAAGACTGCTGAGGTATGGAAATGGCCACCCAGCCTGTTAACATTGCTCTCCGGTGAAGCGCAGCTAGCGGCCCAGCAACTTCCTGCAGCCAGCCTCCTTGACTACAGGGATCTGAAGAAGGCCATTGTGCAACGGTCAGGTGTAGTCCTGAGCAGAACCACAGCGCTTCAGGACCCTGAAGTTTGTGAAGCATGACCGCCCATTTGCTTTCACGCAACAGCTCCGGGATGCCTGTCGAAAATGGCTGCTGGCTG
The DNA here is from genome assembly GCF_019703515.2 of Myxocyprinus asiaticus. Lineage (NCBI taxonomy): Eukaryota > Metazoa > Chordata > Actinopteri > Cypriniformes > Catostomidae > Myxocyprinus > Myxocyprinus asiaticus. Next base: position 29,950,175 of record NC_059390.1, on the reverse strand, counting down.
AGGGAAATCGCGGCGCCGTGGATCTCGTCGACTTGGTGACACTTTAGCAATTAATCACCCAACTTCTTCGGGGGATGGCCAAATGGGTCCAGTGCCACCACCCGGCATCTCTGGAAGGGGCTGTCCAGCTGGAAGAAGACTACATGATGACCCTTCCCCTTGTCTGTGTCTCACACTCCCCCTGTCTCCCTCCGTTCTCCCCCCAGGTTGATGAGACTGCCCCCATGGGCACGGTAGGGAAGCACGCGGACTGTGTGAGCTGCGGGGAAGCCGGGAACAGACAGGATCGGTGTGCAGTGATGGAGGTGGGGACACTGGTCCGGATCCCTGACACTCCGCAGGCCGCCCCCGATCGGGCAGGGCCGTATCATATACCGGTGAGTATAAAAGGGCATACATATCAAGCTTTGGTGGATTCAGGCTGTTCTCAAACCTCTATTCACCAACACTTGGTGCAAGAATGGGCATTGGGCATGGATAAATTGGTGAAGGTGCAAATCAAAATCAAATCAAATCACTTTATTGCCACACAGCCATATACACAAGTGCAATGGTGTGTGAAATTCTTGGGTGCAGTTCCGATCAACATAGCAGTCGTGACAGTGATGAGACATATACCAATTTACAATAACATCAAATTAACACAACACAATTTAAACATCTGTTATACACATAATTACACTCAACTTAAAACATCAAATTAACACAACACAATTTAAGCATCTGTTATACACATAATTACACTCAACTTAAAACATCAAATTAACACAACACAATTTAAACATCTGTTATACACATAATTACACTCCACTTAAAACATCAAATTAACACAACACAATTTAAGCATCTGTTATACACATAATTACACTCAACTTAAAACATCAAATTAACACAACACAATTTAAACATCTGTTATACACATAATTACACAACAATATACAAATTATAACATACACTGTACAGTATACAATATGCTGTTTTTGTTTTTGTTTTGTTTTTTGTCTGTTTTTTTGTTTTTTACTAAATAGATACACATTATTCAATAAAAATTAAAAATTCAAATATATATAAAAAAAAGTATATATATATATGGAATGTACAGTATTGTACTGTATTGACATTCAGGCTGTCGGTTGATAGTCAGTTGTTAAGAGAGACATAATATAATAATAGTAATATGATTTATGACAGTCCGGTGTGAGATAAAAGAGTAATAAAGTGCAGGGCTGATGTATTTTGATCGTGGGAGATCAAAAGTTCAAAAGTCTGATTGCTTGGGGGAAGAAGCTATCATGGAGTCGGCTGGTGCGGGTCCTGATGCTGCGATACCGCCTACCTGATGGTAGCAGTGAGAACAGCCCATGGCTCGGGTGGCTGGAGTCTCTGATGATCCTCCGAGCTTTTTTCACACACCGCCTTGTATATATTTCCTGGAGGGAGGGAAGCTCACCTCCGATGATGTGTTTGGCAGTTCGCACCACCCTTTGCAGTGCTTTGCGGTTGTGGGCGATGCTATTGCCGTACCAGGCGGAGGTACAGCCAGTCAGGATGCTCTCCACAGTGCAGGTGTAGAACCGTGTGAGGATGTGGCGGTTCATTCCAAACTTCCTCAGCCGTCTCAGGAAGAAGAGGCTCTGATGAGCCTTCTTCACAACGACTTCAGTGTGGACGGACCATGTGAGTTCCTCAGTGATGTGGACACCCAGGAACTTGAAGCTGCTGACTCTCTCCACTGGTGCTCCATTGATGGTGATGGGACTGTGTTCTCTGTCTTTTCTTCTGAAGTCCACCACAAGCTCCTTTGTCTTACTGACGTTGAGGGAGAGGTTGTGCTCCTGACACCAGTGTGTCAGAGTGTGCACCTCCTCTCTGTAGGCTGTTTCATCATTGTCAGTGATCAGACCTACCACCGTCGTGTCATCAGCAAACTTAATGATGGCATTGGAGCTATGTGTTGCCACACAGTCATGTGTGTACAAGGAATACAGTAGTGGGCTGAGAACACAGCCCTGCGGGGCTCCAGTGTTGAGGGTTAGTGATGAGGAGATGTTGCTGCCTATTCTAACCACCTGGCGTCTGCTTGACAGGAAGTCCAGGATCCAGCTGCACAGCGAGCTGTTTAAGCCCAGAGCCCGGAGTTTCTCATCTAGCTTGGAGGGCACTATGGTGTTGAATGCTGAGCTGTAGTCTACAAACAACATTCTCACATAAGTGTTCTTTTTTTCCAGGTGGGAGAGAGCAGTGTGTATTGTAGATGCAATGGCATCATCAGTGGAATGGTTGTTGCGGTAAGCAAACTGCAGCGGGTCAAGATTGAGTGGCAAGACAGAGCAGATGTAATCTCTGATTAGTCTCTCAAAGCATTTGCTGATGATGGGGGTCAGAGCAACAGGACGCCAGTCATTTAAACCAGTTATTTTTGATTGTTTTGGAACAGGCACAATGGTGGATGTTTTAAAGCATGTGGGGACTACAGACAAAGAGAGGGAAAGGTTGAAAATGTCCGTAAAAACACCAGCCAGCTGGTTCGCGCACGCTCTGATGACACGGCCCGGAATGCCGTCTGGACCCGCGGCTTTGCAGATATTCACCCGTCGGAAGGATCGGGTTACATCCGCTACAGAGACGGAGAGTGAACTAACCTCTGTAGCTTTGGCCGTGAGAGCTCTCTCTCCACGAGGGCGGTGTTATTTCCCTCGAAACGAGCATAAAATGTATTTAGCTCATCCGGTAGAGAGGCAGCGGTGTTCATGGCGGAGTTTTTATTCCCTTTAAAGTCCGTGATGATGTTAATTCCCTGCCACATGCTTCTAGAGTTGGTGGTGTTAAACTGTCCTTCAATCTTGCTCCTGTACTGGCGTTTTGCTGTTTTGATAGTTTTTCGGAGGGCATAACTGGCTTGTTTATGCTCCTCCGCGTTCCCGGAATTAAAAGCGGAGGTCCGCACATTAAGTGCCGCGCGAACATCGCTATTGATCCACGGCTTCTGATTCGGATAGATTCGTACAGTTCTGGTCGGAATCACTTCCTCTACGCACGTTCTGATGAAACACATTACGCTATCAGCGTAAAGCCCGATGTCGTCATCAGAAGCGGACCAGAACATCTCCCAGTCCGTGTGATCAAAACAGTCTTGTAGCGTAGAGTCTGATTGGTCCGACCAGCACTGGATCGTTCTGAGGGTGGGTGCTTCCTGTTTCAATTTCTGCCTGTAAGTGGGCAGAAGCAGAATGGAAGAGTGGTCCGATTTGCCAAATGGTGGGCGGGGGAGGGATTTGTAGCCATCCCGGAACGGAGAGTAGCAATGATCCAAAACCCAGTCCCCTTGTGTGTTGAAACTAATGTGCTGGTGATATTTTGGTGCGACTGATTTTAAACTGGCTTTCGTCACAATGAACGTGGCCTCAGGGTGCGCGGTTTCCTGCTCACTTATAATCCCATACAGTTCCTTGAGTGCCCGGTCTGTGTCGGCTTGTGGGGGAATGTACACAGCAGTGATAATGACCGCTGTGAATTCCCTCGGTAGCCAGAATGGTCGACACAGAAGCATAAGAAATTCCAGATCAGGAGAACAGAAAGACTTGATAGAATGTACGTTCCTCTGATCACACCAGGATTTGTTGATCATAAAACATATACCACCTCCTCTAGTTTTACCTGAGAGTTCTTTCGCTCTGTCCGCTCGGTGCATGGAGAACCCCGCGGGTTCAATGGCTGAGTCTGGAATCTCCGCAGACATCCAAGTTTCCGTAAGGTAGATAATGCAGCAGTCCCTCGTCTCTCGTTGGAAAGAGATCCGCGCTTTCAGCTCGCAGAGCTTGTTATCCAGAGACTGAACATTTGCCAGTAGAATAGTGGGTAGCGGGGGTCGATTTGCGCGGCGTCTTACTCTGATGAGAACGCCGGCTCTGTTTCCCCTTTTTCTCCTGCGTTTCCGCGGCCGTGCTGCCCAGACAAAGGGCTCCGCTTGCGTGTTTGTAAACAGCGGGTCGGCATTGAGGAATGTGAAGTCCGGTTTTCGGTGTGAGATCGCTGAACCAATGTCCAAAAGTGTTTGTCTGTCATAGACAATAAGGCAGACAACATCCAAGACAAAAAACATAAAAATTGTAAACAAAACAAACAAAACATTGCTATGTTGTGTCGGAGCTCGCAACGCAGCAGCCATACTCGGCGCCATCTTGAGTCCATCCAAATTTCCATGCAGTGTGTGCATGGAAATTTTCACATGTATCCGTATGTCGTCTTGGTGTGTGATGTGCGATACTGTGGCTGGAGAGGCGGTGCCAGGGCCATCCACGTCTGCGCCATGTCAAGATGACACAAGAGGGAGTTCCCTTCCTCAGGGGGTTCCCTGAGGGGGATTTCCCTCTAGAGCAGTCATGTGACGTGTCTCTCAAACACGTTTGACCAAGTGAAAGTCATCGATGGTCAACAGCTTCAGCCTGACATAACATTCACATACCCATATTTTTTAATTATTAAAGATCGGTTGTATCAAGTGACACAGGACACTCAATCAATAGAAAATGCAACACAATTATTAGTACCGAAGAGCCGTCAGGAAACCCTCTTCCAGGCAGCTCACCATAATCCAATGGCTGGCCATCTAGGTCACGAAAAAATGCTCAACCGATTAATGGCCTGTTTCTTTGGCTGGGCATTCACAGGGACATTCGCAAGTGGTTTGCTGTGTATGTCAGTTGGTCAATCCACCGGCCACCCCAAAAGCGCCATTGCACCCTCTAACACTAATCGAGGTCCCCTTTGAAAGAATTGGCATGGACCTCATTGGGCCATTCGAACAGACCACACGTGGGCATCGCTTTGTATTAGTTCTGGTGGACTATGCAACGCAATATCCGGAAGCAGTGCCCCTGCGCAACATCTCAGCATGTAGTGTTGCAGAGACACTCTTCAGAATTACCTCCCGAGTGGGGATTCCAGAAGAAATTCTCACTGCTCAAGGCACTACATTTATGTCATGAACATTATGCAAACTGTATGATTTGTTAGGTATTAAATCGATTCGCACCAGTGTTTACCACCCACAAACGGATGGGTTGGTGGAACTATATAATAAAAACTTTAAAAATATGATTTGTAAGTTCGTACACAAGGATGCTATAAATTGGGATAAGTGGCTCGATCTCCTGTGATTTGCAGTGCGAGAGGTCCCACAAGTCTCCACAGGGTTTTCCCCATTCGAGCTGCTGTATGGGTGTTGGCCATGCGGCGTGCTCAGCGTCATATGGGAAGCTTGGGAGGAGGGACCTTCAAACAGTAAACATTTTATTAGATACGTTCCTGATCTTAGGGCAAAACTCCACACTTTGGGTCAACTAACACAGGAGAATTTGCTCCAAGCTCAGGAACGTCAAAGCTGACTGTATGACAGGGGCACTCGACAATGGGAATTCACACCGGGAGATAAAGTGCTTGTATTACTGCCCACCTCAAGCTCTAAATTACTTGCCAATTGGCAAGGGCCCTTTGAGGTCACACGGCGAGTCGGAGATCTCGATTATGAGTTTAGGCGAAAGGACAGGGGCTGGGCATGTCACATTAACAACCTCAACCTTCTAAAATCATGGATGGAGGTGGTCCCTGTGGCCTTAGCGATGGTAGTCCCAGAGAGGGCAGAGCTCGGGCCAGAGGTGACTCTCAAACCTAGTTCATTCACCCCAGTCCCGTATGGAGACCACCTCTCACCATCTCACAGACTTGGCCAGGCTGCAGGTGGAATTCACAGACGTGTTCTCACCTCTCCCCAGTCGCACGAACCTCATAAAACACCATATCGAGACCACCCTGGGGGTGGTGGTTCGTAGCTGCCCCTATTGCCTTCCTGAACACAAGAAAAGGGTTGTTCAGGAAGAATTGGAGGCAATGCTCGAGATGGGAATAACAGAATAGTCGCACAGGAATTGGGCCATCCCGGTGGTTCTGGTACCTAAGAGCGATGGGACGGTCCGGTTCTGTGTAGACTATTGCAAAGTGAATGCGGTGTCCAAATTTGACGTGTATCCAATGCCTCGGATTGATGAGTTGCTCAATCGGTTGGGCGGAGCTCAATTTTATTCGACATTGGACTTTAACCCCTTTAACTCCAATCTCCCAAGAAAAAACAGCTTTTTCCACACCGTTTGGCTTACACCAATTTGTGTCCCTTCCATTCGGGGCCCCCGCCACGTTCCAGCGTCTCATGGATAAAATTATCAGACCACATACAGCATATACCACCTCTTATTTAGACAATATTATTATTTATAGTGATGACTGGCAGTGGCACATGCAACATCTGAGAGCTGTCGCTGTGACAGGCGGGGCTCACAGCCAACACGAAGAAGTGAGCAATTGGGTGGGTGGAAGTTCGGTATCTAGGTTTCCACTTGGGTCAGGGCAGGTGCGACCCCAGGTTAACAAAACTGCAGTGATTGCGGCATGACCAAGGCCCAAGACCAAAAAGGAGGTGAGACAGTTTCTGGGGCTGGCTGGCTACCGAAGGTTTGTGCCTAGTTACTCTGACGTCACCAGCCCACTAAATGATCTTACTAGAAAGGGGGCCCCCGATTCGGGCAACAGTCATGGCAACAGGTAAATCCACAAGTAAATGTCGTGCGCTACGTTCAGGAGTGGGTTTGGTTATTAGCAATAATTAATAATTATCAAAGATAATTATCAATTATTATAATCAATAGAACATTGATTTGAATCAGTGTTAGCTCTTTTAATCCTTCACATCAACAATCAAAGATAACCATCAAATTCAATAGAATATTAATTATCAAAGACAATCATTCCTTATTAAAATCAATGGAACATTGATTAGAATTAACACTAGCTTATTGATCCTTCAAATTCAACAATCATCAAAGATAATTATCAATTATCAAAATCAATAGAATATTAATAAGGATTAATCTCGCTGGGCACCACCCTGGAATCAGGGACTAATAACCAGACAGTATAACAGTCTCAATATTAGATTGTTCTCTTAAGAAAATCAACATTCAAAAGGAAACAATGAAGGCTTGAATCCGAGCATTGACATCCCCTGCCAGCATTTGACACAGGTGTATGCAAAACAAACCAAAACACTTCTCTTTGAAATATAACAAAGTTTATTTATGCAGAAATATAAATTAATAATCAATACAATGCAGTCAATAAACGTCCGACTTACAACTACAAACTAAACAGTGACATTATTAGATATGGTAACCAAAATAAGCCTATAACACATGAGAGGAATGTGTGTGTGTGTGTGTGTGTGTGTGTGTGTGTGTGTGTGTGTGTGTGTGTGAATGGGTGTGTGTGTGTGTGTAAGGAGTGACGTGCACAAAATGGCAGACGTGACTCTCGTGGAGAGTACGTCATGCAAGATTTCCGGCTAGAGAATATGGCCGCGAATGTGAGCGGAGAGAAGCCGGTTAATGGCGTCTGCCCATTTACCGCGTGTCTCTGCTTGTACGATAACTTAGGGACAAAGCAGAGCTTATCACGAAGTTATATACTAGCCAAAAGTGTGTGTGAGAATGTTTGTGAGGGGTCGCGTGTGTGTGTGGTTTGTACGAGAGAGAGAGAGAGAGAAAATAAAATGGCGGCACCAAAGCCGGTTTCGTGATCGTGGGAGAGAAAGCAGCTGTTAGTTTATCATTCAGAGATGCGGTGGACGGCTCGTAAACCGTCCCACGGTCTTTGGTTCTTTAATGGATAAACTCGGTGTGCCGGTCTCACCCGTGATGGCGGATATACACAACAGTCAAATGTGGTTGGACTACAACACAGCAGATCTCATTCGTGATAACAGTACATTACAGTAATACCTTGAGTATTATTAGCAGCAATGAGTGGACTCGGCGGTCCGTAAACTGTACAAGCAATAACCTTGAAACACAAGAATAACACACTATAATATTCTATCTCTGCCCAGACGTAAACCTCTTACTTGAATCGCATGAGGACACAGGTAGAATGTGTGTTCATCCGTCGTTTGACTCCGACTTGTTTCCTCGAGGCTCGGGTGATGACGGGAGGCCGTTTCCTCGCTCTTTCGGCGGATGGTACGGCTGCTGATTCTCGGCGGGCTGGTGGAGAAATCAGCGACGATGTGGACTTGATTGAGGAGGGAAGAGAAATCTTTTTTTTCTCTTCACTTCTGCAGGCAAACGGATGAAGATGCGGATTGCTCGGTGGTCTCCTTCGGATCCGTTAGAGTGTTCAGTGGGATATGGAGAAATCTCAACTCGTCCAGCGAGGTGGAGATTGTATGGCCACAGTTTCAAGTCGGACGTTACTTCCTTGTGCCATGAGTCTACACTTAAGAGCAGCGATGAGCTGCGTCTACACATGGTGAGCAAAGTTGCTGGAAGCAATGCCCAAATGGATCTCAGAGGTATTTCTACTCCTGATGACATCATGGTTGAGGGGCGTTCTGTCGTGTGCCTCATCCAATAGGAGTTGAGAGTTCGAACCTTTAGTGAGCAAGGCTTCATGGGATTTGTAGTCTGATTTTGGACTCCCTTTGTTTGATTTTGGCGCAGTTTTTATCAGTAAGATTTATGACTTTGTGTATGGGCCTCAGTCAGGCTTTTTATGATGTGTTAGGCCTGCCTTTGACTTATATCTGAATACATGAGGCCCAACATCCTCAAGAAAGATAAAAACCCACTGAACTGCGGCTCATATCATCCAATATCACTTTTAAACTGTGACTATAAGGTATTAGCTAAAATACTATCAATTAGGCTTGAAAAAACTCTAAATAAAATAATTTCACATGATCAAACTGGTTTTGTTTTGGCTTTTTTCAATATTAGGCGCCTTTTTAATGTCATGTACTCCCCCGCTCTAAAAGCACAGAGGTTGTAGTCTCACTTGACACAGAGAAAGCATTTAACCGCGTTGAGTGGGACTATCTTTTCAATGTTTTGGGAAAGATCTGGATTTGGTCATATATGTATTTCTTGGGTAAAAATTATCTGTGCAGCTCCCAAAGCATTTGTATGCACAAATAACATTAATTCTGGTTATTTTTCACTTTGTCGGGGAATAAGATGTCCCCTCTCTCCCTTGTTGTTCGCAATCGCTATCGAGCCTTTGGCATTAGCATTGCTTGCCGACCCGGGGGTGCAGGGTATTTCCCATGCTGGCCTGGAGCAGAAGGTGTCTTAATATGCCGACGATCTTATTCTGTTTTTATCTAATCCCCTTGTTTAAATTCCCAGAGTAATTTCAATTTTAGACATATTTAGTATCTTTTCAGGAAACAAGCTGAAACTCTCATAGAGTGAATTATTTCCAGTAAATTCAGCTGTATTGAAAATTAACAGTCAATTTAGATACATGGGTGTTCAAATGACTCGTAAATATGCTGATTTATTATGGAAACCCCTTCCTCTTTCTTTGATAGTGAGGGTAAATGTAGTTAAAATGAATATTCTTCCCAAATATGTATATTTATTTCAATGCTTACTCATATTCATCCCTAAATAATTTTTTACTGATTTGGAAAAAGCATGTAATCTTTTATTTGGAACAACAAGCCCAGACGAATACATCCAAAACACCTATCTGGGGCAACAGGGGCACCTGCAGGATTTAATCTGAGGGTACGCACAGAAATCTGCCTAATAAACCTTATATCTAGGGGGGTCCGGGGGCATGCTCCCCGTGAGATTGTGTGTGTGTGTGTGTGTGTGTGTGTGTGTGCAAAAAACAACACCAAAGCATTCAATTCTGGTGACTTTGAGATAAGCATTTGTTTTATTTTCTTGAGGATGAGTAGCATTCATGTAACTATTGGCTACAGCATTTCTTCAAATAACTGTTCAGACAGATGCATTTTCATGCTAAAAAAGCAAAACGCACCACAACGAATAGAGCAGAACGTCATGGTTACTTGTGTAACCTCCATTCCCTGATGGAGGGAACGAGACATTGTGTCGATGTAGTGACACTAGGGGTCACTCTTGGGAGCCCGAGACACCTCTGGTCTTTAATAAAAGGCCAATGAAAATTGGCGAGTGGTATTTGCATGCCCCTCCCCCGGACATACGGGTATAAAATGAGCCGATATAAGGTCCAGCCATTTCAGCGGGTAGTTCAGCGTTGTGGCAGGAGGGACACAACTTCTCGTTCCCTCCATCAGGGAATGGAGGTTACACAAGTAACCATGACGTTCCCTATCTGTCACTCACTCGACATTGTGTCGATGTAGTGACACTAGGGCTCCCTATACGAAACGCCACAATTGGCTGAACTGTGTTACGTGAACTGGCGGTGTGTGGTGGGCAGACTACTGTGCGCCTCATAGCCAGCACACCAGGCTGACACGTAACCTCCCCCAACATAGTTATGAGTGTCGAAAGGCCCTTTGGGGACAAGTCGACTACTCAAGAGATAGAGACAGGCTTAACCCAGTCGTGGCCTCTTTTCCCCTTCTCTTTTTACACTCCCTAAAAAAAAGGGGGATTATCTGACTGGGCCGCCAGGTCTAGTCGGGGGGTGTCCCTCCCAAGGGGAAGACACCGCAGAGACCACACCTCGTCCAAAGAGAGGGGGGGATATTTAAGTGGAAGAATACATCACATGGTCTTTCCAACCATGTAGAAAGTCTTCAAGGTAGATCCTACCCAACGGGGGAGTTGTTACTACAAACATGGAGACTGGCGCAGAGGGGCTCTGCCCAAGGAAGACGCAGTTTGCCAATAGGGAAACGAATTAGCGGAAGATATATATCCCATGGGGTTAGCCTTACAGGGAACCGCCACATGCAGAGGACTTTATACTGATACACCTGACCCGGACGCTCGCCAGAATGCGTTTTTGCGTCAGCATCTTGAACGGGAGTCTGTGTAAGGCCTGGTTCAGTACTCACAGGTCCAAGATTGGCCACAACCCACCGCCTTTTTTCGGTACGATGAAGTAGGGGCTGTAAAACCCCTTCTTCATCTCTGCTGGAGGGACAGGTTCTATCGCGCCCTTCCGTAGGAGGGTAGCGATCTCCACGTGCAAGGTAGCAGCGTTTTCGTTCTTGACCAAGGTGAAGTGAATACCGCTGAACCTGGGCGGGCGCATGGTGAACTGAATCGCGTAGCCGAGTCGGATGGTCTGGATCAGCCATCGCGATGGATTGGAAAGCGAAATCCATGCATCCAAGTTCCGCGCAAGGGGGACCAAGGGGACAATGTTGTCGGACGTACCGGCAGGTGAGGCCTCGCGGTGGGGCGGAGCTCGAGGTGCCACACCACGTCATGGCCGTGCTGAGTCAAACAAAAAGGCAACAAAAGATTTTCCACCCGGCCCTCCACCGGGGGATGGAGTGGTCTTCTTACCAGCTCCAGGTGAGTGGGTTCCTTCGTCCTTGGGTCGCCCATCTCAGGGGCACTTTGACGACCTCTGTGGGTTCTTAGGCGCCGACTGTGAGACGGGTGGCGTCTGCTTCCTGCGGTGGGCTCCACGCCGGGGCCGGGCCAAAGGGGCGGGCTGTGGCAGATCCGGTGCAGTCACTGCAGGGGGACGCCCTTGGCGACGAGCAGACGGGATGCGGATTCTTGAGCCACGCCGGGGCAGGATGTGCCGGATAGCCTCCGTCTGCTGCTTCACCGCCGAGAACTGCTGGGCAAAGTCCATGACGGTGTCGCCGAATAGCCCAGCCTGGGAAATGGGGGAGCAAGAAACCGTGTCTTGTCGGCCTCACCCATCTCGACCAGGTTGAGCCAAAGGTAGCGCTCCTGGACCACTAATGTGGCCATCGTCCGCCCTAAAGACCGCGCCGTGACCTTCGTTGCTCGGAGAGCGAGGTCGGTCACCGAGCGCAGTTCCTGCATCAAATCTGGGGCGGAACTACCCTCATGCAGTTCTTTCAACGCCTTGGCTTGCTGAAGAAATTATTTTTAACTTGACACAGTGTCTAAAAATGAAGCGCTCCCGTGAGAGATGCTAAAAACACAGTGAAACGTGATGAACTTTTCGAAAGACATCTATTTAGCTAATGTTTATATGGAAAACAATTGAAAAACAGCGTGTGCAGACGCAAAAACACATTCAGTTTGAACAGCCCCTTGTTCACATGACACAGCACTAGCTGAAGTTTCTCAAAGTTACCTCTCAAAAAGACAGACTTTTGTTTCAGTTGATTGTTAGTACATTTCTACTGTATCTAGCGCTGTTTGTTCTCTGTATTTGTAAATATCCAGAAACTGTTTTACTGTGTGAGAATCTGCTCCAGACAAATTATACTGAATCACAAATCGATTCAGACCGTTTTGCAAACCCGTTTGGCCAATTCACTGAAAAGAACCGACTCAAAAGAATTATTCATTCGCAAATTGGGCATTGCTAGTTTTTTTAAACAGCCAACAGAAATACGGGACACATTTCATGATTGATGAAATATTCTGAGAGTAAATATTTCTCAGGGCAGTCGGAGTGTTCATGGTACGCACAGTACGTACGTCCATACAACTGCAGGCGCCCCTGTGGGGCAATGCATCTTTCTCACCATCTCTTTTTGATGGAGCGTTTAATATTTGGAAAGCACAAGGATTAGTTACAATTAATCAGCTGTTTATAGATGATAACTTTGATTCGTTAGAACAACTTAAAGAAAAATTTAATTTGCCCAACACATTTATTTCGATATCTTCAAGTTCGGACTTTTATTAGGAGACACTTCTCAGATTTTCCCTCTATACCACCCAACAGTATTTTAGAGTGCATTTTAGATCAGCACAAATGTATAATGGGTGCTATTTCTAGAATTTACAATACAATAAATAAGAAACAAGCCCCTTCCAATAAGGCTCTAAAATCTCTTTTGGAGAAGGACTTCAATATGACATTAGACGATGCAACCTGGGATGATGTTGTGAAAAGAATATATACTTCTTCAATTAATTCTAGGCACAACCTTATTCAGTTTAAGATAGTACACCATATTCACTGGTCAAGAGCACAATAAAATATTTCCTGATCTGGACCCCACCTGTCCACGTTGTGCAGTTGAGCCAGCTTCCTTGCTCCATTCTTCTTCTTGGTCTTGTTCTAAACTGTTAGGCTTTTTGGGGACAATGTTCTGCTGTTTCTTAGAAATGTTTGCTACAGCAATAGACCCCCATCCCTTGACAGCTCTATTTGGCATTCTTCCAGAAAATATTAAACTAAGAGCATTGAAAGTTGACAGTATAGCACTTTCCACACTGTTGGCCAGGCGACTTATACTTATAGATTGGAAGTTAACATCCCCACCTTCATATCGCCAATGAGTTTTGGACCTACTATTTGCCCTCAAACTTGAAAAAATTACATTTGTAATTTGGAAGTAACCCAATCTTTTTACTAAGTCATGTGGCCCTTTCTTATGTTACTTTAAGGAGACAGGCACTGGCTAAAATGTGTTCTTTTCTTGTTTTATTTATTTTATATATGTTTAAGTATGTATGTGAGTGTATATGAATTAAATACTGGTAAATGTATCGATATATACATATACTATATGTATATATCGATACATTTACCAGTATTTAATTCATATTTAATGCTTTATATACTATACGTATGTATATATGTATGTATACAAGGCTGTAAGGAGATCCATCCAATACTAATGTCAATTGTAGAATTTGTTGATTTTATGAAGTTTTGTCTTGAGATATTCAAGTGTATTTTTCTAATTTACAATAAATAAATAAAATGATGCACAAGTAAATGTGGTCATTATGACAGTAATATTGTTAATTGTTGAAATTGTCAAAGATGTAGCAAAAGCATTTGTTCTTGTTCAACACAGTGTTACATGTGCTATACGTATTCAGAGTGCAGACTATTAACATTTATTAATGTTTAAAAAGTTGCAACTTTAAAAGCATCAGCCCATGTACATTTCAGAATCCATCCAGTATACTACAGCATTTGCTCAGTATTTAGACCGCTACATCTGCAAAATAAGGACATCTCTGCAAAGCCCGGTGGATTGAAACACAGACTGTGTTATCTGTAGAAAACACATGGAAGGACAGCCGTATGCTCTGCTATGATTTACTCTCTCCTGTTGCTCCTCTTAATTCCTAATCTGAGGGTAAAGCTGTCTATCTAGGGGATTTGTACAGCTGTCAATTAAAATCCCTTGACACAATCAGATGCCAAGTGTTGTTTAGAGAAAAAAAAACAAAAAAACCTGTCCTGTTCACTGACATGATGAAGGGATGACTCAAGCATCTGTGCTGTGCTGAAGGGTTTAACCCTTTTATGAGCATCAGAAGGCAGAACGCACAAGAGCTCATATTACTGATGATTTATATAATGCTCAAATGAGACAGCAAACCACTAAACAAGAAAAACAGCATCAAAAACTGAACTGTAGAGACTGGTATGAAAAATTATAGTAATAATAATAATATTTTTTTGTTGTCGGGTCATTTGTAATAGTAACACAAGCTACCCAGAGAGGATACATATACTGTTTTTCTTTCTTTAAAAAAAAAACATCTTTAAATAAATCTGGAGAAGAACGTATTATGGATTAAACTGTATCAAATCAAATCAAATCACTTTGTCACACAGCCATATACACAAGTGCAATGGTGTGTGAAATTCTTGGGTGCAGTTCCGATCAACATAGCAGTCGTGACAGTGATGAGACATATACCAATTTACAATAAACATCAAATTAACACAACACAATTTAAAATCTAATATACACATAATTACACACAACAATATACAAATAATAACATACACGGTACAGTATACAATACGCACTATATAGATACACATTATTCAATAAAAATAAAAAATAAAAATATATAAAAAAGTATATATAGTATATATAGAATGTACAGTATTGTACTGTATTGACATTCAGGCTGTCGGTTGATAGTCAGTTGTTAAGAGAGAATATAATATAATAATAATATAATTTATGACAGTCCGGTGTGAGATATAAGAGTAAGGGTAATAAAGTGCAGTGCTGATGTATTTGATCGTGGGAGATCAAGAGTTCAGAAGTCTGATCGCTTGGGGGAAGAAGCTATCATGGAGTCGGCTGGTGCGGGTCCTGATGCTGCGATACCGCCTACCTGATGGTAGCAGTGAGAACAGCCCATGGCTCGGGTGGCTGGAGTCTCTGATGATCCTCCGAGCTTTTTTCACACACCGCCTTGTATATATATATCAGCCCTCATTCCCAAATGAATATACAACATCTGCAACGACACCTACATTTACTCCAAGGTAAATTAAAGCTAATAACTGAACATTAATTCATTTATGTCTTGATTCAAGTCATAGTAAAAGTGATCATAAATAAACAGTTCACAGCATCAAAATGAGTGTTATCAGACGTTATAAACAGCTCTGTTCACTTACGCTAATGTTATTAGATGTGTAATTGCTAGAAAATCATGCATTAACAGAAAATTAAACTATAATATCTATAAAGTCTTAGAGTCATCATTGTGTAGTTTGATTAAATATGATTGTAAATTGTGTTTAAAGATAAATAAGTAAACAAGTCAATAATAATTGTATTTAGAACCTCAGTGAGCAAGCCAAAGTCGACTGTGGCAAGGAACACAAAACTCCATAAGATGTTGGTTAATGGAGAAAAATAACCTTGGGAGAAACCAGGCTCACTGTGGAGCCCAGTTCCCCTCTGGCTAACAGCATGAATATAATGCCAATATGAGTTATTTGTGTGCAGTGCAAGTCATGGAAACTAAGTAAGTGTTAAGGTCCAGTGTTTAAAAAAATATTTTTTATGAACTGTAAAATTAATGACTAATGCCTTTGAAGTCCATCCCGGATTAACTGCACATAGATGCATTGATCATCTTTACATAGATGCATTGCCCTTTGTTAGTTGGCTGATAAAGGCTTTTGTTGGCAATTAATTGATTGTCTATAGCCCTGTCCCAGTACCCACACTTGCAGTCTTTGCCACTTGAGTGTGTGAAAGGAGTTAAGTGTTCAAGACTGTCCCATGTATAAACCATGCCAAAGCTCAGTGCACTTAACCCACACTAAATCCACACTAGCGCGAATACCGCTTTGGAGTGGTCTTTCAGGCTAAGTGTATCCCAGAGTTCATCACGATCAGGGGCCACACCCCACCTACCCAAGCGATCATTGTATTTTCGCCATGATGACGTCAAGGAAAGCTTTTCAACATAAGTTATTTATTATAATCAGATAGTGAAATGTAAGTGAAGCATATATTTATTTTAGTATAAATGAATATATTCACATTATGTAATGTGTTTGGGATGACTTAATAGCAGAATCATAATTACAAAATATTATTTATGTGTATATTTATATACCTCTTTGTTATCCTTCTCACCCAATAATCACATTATTTTGTTTGTTCTTGCCTAATACTGCTGGTGATTTTGGAAATTTATCAGCCAGTGTGGCATTTATCAGCCAATATATGGTCTAGTAAATGTTGTTTTAAAAATAAAAAAATATTAACTACTACCACGGTTTCTTTCTCATGTTTATGTATTTAAAATATATGTTGTAATGCTTTTTATTTGTTGTATGAAACCACATACTGATAAGTTGTGCAAAGCAGTCTTTGGTTGTCTTGTATAAATGACAAGCAAAAGCATATAATTTAAATAGTTTGTATTAGTAGCTATTAATGAATCACACAAGTTTATAGAATAAAGTTTTTTTTATTTATTTTTTATTAAGTTTATACAGTGTATTGAGAAACAAAGTAGAAAGAAATTGCTTATATTTCATATTTTACAGCAATTATGGACAACGCAATTTTACAGTTAAACAGTTTTTAATGTGCAAAGTATTGAAAATCAAAATGAGTAAAATTAATGAACTTTTACAATTATTTTCACACAATAAAAACATTATAATAAATGTACTTGCATATTTTCTACAGCACAATACACTTCCAACAACCAGTATGTATGTACCAGTGTATTAATAAATGAAAAGATGGGTACAATTTTAAGTTATTTATTATTTTAAGTAGGCTATAACAGTCATCACTACCAAAAACAATCAGTTACAATACAAAAACAGCTGTCACAACCAGCACCAACATCAAGTCTACAAATGTCCCAATGTGCAGTCAAAAGTCATACACACACTCTTAGTCTTCACATCTACACACTAGTGGCCAAACACCGGAAATACATAAGTCATGTGGGTAAGTAGGCAAGACAAAAACTGCAAGTGGGGGTACTGGGACAGGGCATATGTATTCCATTTTAAGAGTGTAGTCCATCATTAGACCAAGGTGATGCAGGCAGAGATCAGTGAGGTGCATCGCAGTTCAACCAGCAGGTCATTTTGGTGAGGTTCGGTGAGGTCTATCCGAAGTCCAAGGTTCAGGCAGTGGCTTATGAAATATCTGATGTCTTATGGTTCAAGCTGGCATCAGTTCATCCTCTGAAGTCCATCGTAATAGACTGAAGGGATGTCTGTCTGGCATAGGCTGCATTTAGTTGCCATCACTCAGAGACACGTAGCAGTGGAGTCCGACACCAAGCAGGAACGGAGCTTGTTGTCAGCAGGTAAGCAGGTAAACATTCACGCTGTGTCCCAAGCGACATACTATACACTCTGCACTTACACCATACACTTTGCACTTGGTCATGTAGTGTATTAATTTTTAAAGTGTAGTGTTGGGCCACATGGAACACAATAGTTTTTTTTTACTACATGGAATCATTCAGTGTTTCTCAGCTGAGAAATGACATTTTAATCACATTCGATGTGTTGCTGCTAGCTTTAACATGTTAGCCAAACTCTGTTCAATGCTTTATCTCAAATAATGTACATATTCACACAGTGTGGTGTGATGGTGAAGCATTTAACTCAAATTTGTAATTAGGTGCTGTCTTAATAGACATTTCACTAGGTGCAACATTCATCATTAATTACGATTGTTTCGTCAGGCCAGCATTGCGGTCAGGCAACCCCGCCCCTTCTGCTACGTATAAGCCATAAGCGCTGAGTGCATGAAGTTTCCAACAGTCCACAAGAAGTACATCATTTGGTGTGGCAGCGGGGGCGTGGTCAAGCATCTCTCCGGAGAGAGAGAAAGCGGTAAGGGCGCTTACACCTGAGCTAAATTATCTCTAACACCTGTCTCTAATTTCAGTGAGCACGGGGAGAGCGGCATAAAAAGAGCCACACCGCAAGTAGACGAGAGAGAGAGCCTGGGTACTCGAGATCATATTGTGAAGCCAAGAATTTATTATTGCGAAGTTGAGAGTTTATTATTGTGAAGAAGTTTGTTTATTTATGAGAGTGAATTATTGAACGGAGTGAAAACCCTGAAGGAGTGTATCTGCTGCAGTGAGGAGAATAAAATGCCTACCTGAACCAGGAAATCTGCTTCTTGCCGCCTCCTTTCATTGAGAAGTGTTACACTGGTGCCGAAACCCGGTAAGAGGTTTGAAGATGGATGGAAGTCACCCCGTAGAGTCCTCCCAGTTGGCTGAGATCCTCCAAGCCCTCGCTGGCTTACATCGGAGCCACCAGCAATCCCTGCTTGAGCTCCGGCAAGATAAAGACTGCCGGTTTGTGCAGCTCATGCATGCTCAAGCAGAGGACCGACAGGCGATCCGGAGCCACCTCAGCCAGGAGGCATCCCCAGCCGCGACCCCGGACACCCACACGCCGTTACCCCCGCCTGCGTTACAGAAGATGGGGGTGGCAGACGACCCAGAGGCATTCCTGGATCTGTCCGAACGCACCGCCGAGATCTGGGGCTGGCCGCTCGGCCAGTGGGCAGCCCGACTCATCCCTCTACTGTCCGGGGAAGCCCAGCTCGTGGCTCAACAACTGCCAGCGACGAGCCTCCTGTCTTATGGAGACTTAAAGAAAGCCATCCTGCAACGGGTTGGTCGGAGTCCGGAAGAAAGTCATCAACTCTTCCGGAGCCTGAAGCTGGAGAGCTCTGACCGCCCATTTGCCTTCGCCCAATCCACGACGCCTGCCGAAGATGGTTGCTAGCGGGGGACTGCGGCGTCGACGGGATCATCGACCAGATGGTACTGGAGCAACTAATACATTGACTGCCAAAGGGGACGGCAGAGTGGGTCCAGTGCCACCGCCCAGCGTCGCTGGAGGAAGCCATCCGGCTTGCAGAGGACCACATGGCAGCGATCCCGAGGGCGGAAGAGCCCTCCCACTCTCTATCTCTTCCCCCTGTCTCATTCCCCTCCCCTCTCTCCTCTCGTTCTGCTCTCTCTCCAGGTCCCATTCCTGCCCCATGCAGACGAGGAGGACTTCAGCCACTGAGACCAGTTCCCCGGGTGTGGGAGGCGACACCTTCCCCTATCCCGATGCCCCGCCGCTCTCCTCCTCAGGGGGGGTGCCCGCTGACGCAAGTGCGGGCGTAGCGCCTGGGCCAGCCTGCTGGCGATGCGGGGACCCAGACCACTTCCAGGATCAGTGCCCTCTGATGGAGCTGGGGATGGTGGTGCGGATCTCTGACCTCCCACAGGCTGCCCCCGACCGGGCCGGAGCGTACTGGATACCGGTAAGTGGACAGCTCCACGTCATAATGACGAGAGAGGGGGAGAAGCTGCAGCCCCTCCCCTTCTCAGGGGATTCCCTGAGGGGGATTTCCCTTTGGAGCAGTTGCGAGACGAAACCCTCAAACACGCCTTCGACCAAGTGAGAGTCATCGATGGTCAACTACTCCAGCCGGACATCGCCCCTTTCATACACCTATTTTGCGATTATAAATGAGCGGTTGTATAGAGTGACACAGGACGCTCAGACTAAAGAGGATACAACCCAACTTTTGATTCCACGGAGCCGTCGGGAAATGGTATTCCAGGCGGCTCATTATAATCCCATGGCGGGTCACTTAGGAGAAAGGAAAACACTAAACCGCCTAATAGCCCGTTTCTATTGGCCAGGCATTGGCGGCGATGTCCGCAGGTGGTGTGTGGCATCCCGTGAATGCCAGCTGGTTAACCCACCGGCCACCCCAAAAGCGCCATTGTGCCCTCTTCCGTTGATCGAGGTACCCTTTGAGAGAATTGGAATGGACCTCATCGGGCCATTAGAACAGTCAGCATGCGGACATCGCTTTGTATTGGTCCTAGTGGACTATGCAACGCGATATCCAGAAGCAGTGCCTCTTTGCAACATCTCAGCACGCAGTGTTGCGGAGGCACTCTTCAAAATAATCTCCCGGGTGGGGATTCCGAAAGAAATCCTCACTGATCAGGGCACAACGTTTATGTCACGGACACTACGCGAGCTGTACGAGTTGTTGAGTATTAAATCAATTCGCACCAGCGTATACCATCCTCAAACGGATGGCCTGGTGGAACGATTTAATAAAACCCTCAAAAACATTATTCGTAAGTTCATGCACGACGATGCTAGAAACTGGGATAAATGGCTCGACCCCCTGTTATTTGCAGTACGAGAGGTCCCGCAAGCCTCCACTGGCTTTTCCCCATTCGAGCTGCTGTTTGGGCGACGCCCACGCAGTGTGCTTGATGTATTGTGAGAGGCCTGGGAGGAGGGACCTTCAAACAGTAAAAATGAAATTCAATACGTTCTTGATCTTAGAGCAAATCTCCACATTTTGGGGCAGCTAACACAGGAGAATTTGCTCCAAGCTCAAGAACGACAGCGCCGACTGTATGACAGGGGAACTCAGCTAAGGTTGGAATAACATAAGGGTAAGCATATAGTAGATTTTTTTTTTGGGGTGAACTATCCCTTTAAGAGAGTAATAAGCATAATGCTGTGTTTTGTCAGCATATGCCCTTATGTCAGTGTAGGTTGACTGTCAGGTCGCCTTACTTACATACCAGTGCACTCAAACAATCCCATACCAGCTCTTTCTCTCTCAGCACATTTGCCACAGGCTCTCTCTGTTTTCTAAGTGCATTTTGGTCAGTGCTAGTCATGTGCACTTCTGTTCCCTGCAGGTGCTTCAGAGACTCTTTTTCTTTCTTTTGCTCTAATTTCCTGATTCTGAGCACTGAATGGTGCTTAAAAAAAGTCTTAAAGAAATAGTTCACCCCAACATGATCGCACAGAAAATCGACATGTTGCTTCCGAATGATCGTGTACTCTGAAATCAACCCCATTCTGCAGAATTACTGACAAGCAACATTTGCATCAATTCAGATGTGGTCATCTTTTCCTCTGGCGCTACTGATTGCATGTCGCACAAGCAACTTCTGAGACATGAGTTCTGGTCTCATGGAAACCAATGGTGAAACAGTATCGTTAATGGAGAATCAGTGATGTTATATTGAGTAATTTATCTTCAATAATCTTCTCATTGTTTTGCTAATTGCCAATTGTTCATGATTTCTGACATTAAGCAGGTGTAGGGCCTTGGCCCACTTAAAATGGCAGCAGAGACCGCATGGCCCTTTGTTCTATGATCAAAAGGAGAGACATTGAACTCAGTTTCACAGGATCCTTCACAAATTCACAACTGGATGCGAAGTCCCGCCCATAGACCCAGTCTTAAACGCCATTGGTCGAGCGGCCTACGACTGATGATGTCATCTCCTCAACAAAACCCGCAGACAGATGAATTTCAGCCTCTCTGTGCTAAGCTCTGCCTGGCTCTAAAGGGACATCTGTACTGTGCACGTACTGAGTTTTCCCTCCGTTTGGACTGAGAACAAAGAGACCACGTTTTTCTAACCTCGCCATTTGGCCACGGTAGAGTAAGATTAACTTAGCTTTGTTCAAGTCTTATAGTTTACTTATATCAACCGGTTCAGTTGCACTGTAAAGCAACAGTGAATTTATTTTGAAAAATGGAAAGGCGACCAGTTTCCCTTCTCCCTCTTTTTCATTCAACGTTGACTACTTTCTGCATTCTTCCCCATCGCTGGATCTGAAGAATAAAGCAGAGACGCATCTTTTCGCTGACGAGCGTAAGACAAGGAACCATCCAGACTGTTTCTCCTGACCGCTCAATGCAACAGGAATTCCAACGGACAAACCTACTGAAATCACACAGGATTTCCCAAGTAAGGCTTGATATCTGGGCAGATTTAGTTTAGAAACTGTGATTTTTCTTGTGAATCTAAATCGTATTTTTGATTCTAAATGCTGATGTTTTGAGTGTATATATTTGTATGTTAAACTCTGCTCGCTGTTTCGAGTTGGGAGATTTGTTTTAGTTTCTTTTGAGGTTACGTTTGTTTTGTTGAGTGATTTGAACTAGTAATTCAGTCCCGCTGTTACGAGCGGTTACCCTTAACTAAACTGCATGCATTTTTCCTCGCTCCCGCTCGCTCTCATTCTCTTTCTCTCACTGATATTCATTGAGTGAGCGGCGCCTCGGTTCGTGTTCGACTCAGGCTGGTGAACCAAATTCTCCCGCCTGTTTCGTCAGTTCCTTTGTGTGTCTGCTCATTTCCATCCGCACGTGGGATCAGCTCCATTTTGGACTTAACCCTCCATTCTGAACCTGATCCTCCATTTTGATTCCTTTGTTACCACACCTGGACACACACACACACAC
Source organism: Myxocyprinus asiaticus (assembly GCF_019703515.2). Taxonomy (NCBI): domain Eukaryota; kingdom Metazoa; phylum Chordata; class Actinopteri; order Cypriniformes; family Catostomidae; genus Myxocyprinus; species Myxocyprinus asiaticus. Next base: position 29,927,680 of record NC_059390.1, on the reverse strand, counting down.
ACACACACTCACACACACACACACACACACACACACATACTAGCATATAGCTCCACTGTTAGCTTAGGATATCCTTGATTTTATTTTTGGATTATATTCGGATAGTATTGGCTGTGTTCACTACTGCTTGATTATAATAAATCTTGTTATATTATAATAAGTACTCCTGTTTGTTTTTGTTTGAATGTTGTGTTGAAGCCAACCTCTGCCACGTGAAGAACTCCCAAGTTACCTCAGAGTACTATTATGTTATTGGTGTTAGAAACTAACTGTAACTAGATTACTGTTGGATTTGTATACCAATAATTTAACTAGTTTTCCCCCTTTATTGATTATTTTGATTAACAATTAAGATACTCAACCTACAGGGTAGATTTTGTTTTATGAGACTCAATCAGTAACTTGCTATCATTTTTCTCTTTTCAAAGAGTGGTGCCCCGAGAATAGAGTTTAATGAATTAAATTCTATTTAATTACTATTTAGTTATTTAATTATTTGATTATTCCATAATTAATAACAATTAATTATTGATCGTTTCTGGAGAATAGTTTAATGAGTTAAATTCTATTTAGTTATTTAATTGTTATTTGATTATTCCATAATTAATAACAATTAATTATTGATTATTTCTGAGAGTAAAACTGATTTAAACAACCAGTAGCACCTACACAAGTGTAAATCCGGTGTGCGAAAGCAAGTCTATGATGCATCAGTACTGGATATTTAAACTTTAAAACCACTGAGTAAACATTTGAATTTGACAAAACTGAGAAGGAAGCTTTCCGGAAGTCTAAAATCGAGCACCATTCTAAACACTCTCTTTTGTTCTAAACACTCTCTTTTGTTCTAAACACTCCCCTTTTGTGTTCTAAACACCCCTCTGTCATATTCACCACCCACCTTGCATTTAACGCTGAGGCGTCAACCCCCACTATGAACTGCAGAGCCAGATCAGGGAACACTAGGAAGGGAGCCAATGTAAAACAGGCCTTGAAAACGGGCCTTGAACCTTGAATGCTGCCTGAGCCAGCTGGCATCAACGAAACACAGACTTGGTGAAGGTTAGACTAGTCAGAAGGGTGGCAAGTTGGATATAGTTTCTAATGAAACATCTATTGAAATTGGCAAACCTCAGAAACCTCTGCAGGGTCTTGTGAGAATCTGTGGTTGGCAACTCAGAGATGGTCCTCACCATGGCTAGATCCACGCGGACCACCTCAAAGGTCATGACAAACCCCAGGAATTAAACCAACTGCACATGCAAGGCACGCTGCACATTTCTCTGCCTTGACGAAGAGTTGGACCTCAAGAAACTTAACTGGTTTACCATGTTTCATAGCACGTCATGATGTCAGGATGGCAGGACATTGGAAAAACCGAATGGCATGACCTGGTATTCAAAGTGCTACATGGTGTTAAAGGTTGTGTCTTCCAGTCATCACCTCTTTTATATGCAAAAGGTAGTAGGTGTTCCAGAGGTCCCCACTGCAGTCTGGCCAGAAGGAGAGGGCAGTATGCAGGGGCATTGCAAAGTAACCCACTTCCTACTTGTGAGCATTAGCTTTTAATGGACATATCGCAGAAAAGCGACCCGACTTGACACAATCCCAGTGTCAGATGTCTCTCTTCTGGAGAAAACCAGGTTCTGTCAGTCTGTATGGGCTCAATGAGGATGTCAAGGATACTGCTGGACCACATGGTGTTATCAGGCCAAATGATTGTCTACAGGTCCACGAGGTTACTGAGCCGTGTTGGAAAATCCAATGAACAGATCTCATCTTTAACCTTGTCGGTGAGAAACCAGTCCCCTTGTGTGCCCTCATTCCAATCACACAATGCGACGGTGCAAAACTTGATGGAATAATTTGAAACAGCACAGTCTTCCTATTGAAGATCTTATCACAAATGTGCAGCTTCTTTCCCTAAAGCAGCGTGATGAAACACCTTCCTTACATCAGCCGAGAATTCTTGGAATTATAAACAACAAAGATGCCTGCTGTCCCACACTGGTGTGTGTGTGTGTGTGTGTGTCGGGGTGGTGGCGGGGAACACAGAGCTGTTGAATCTTGGCTGAAAAACAAGAGATCTGGGCCGCCAAATGTTGCTATTTTAAAAACTAATGGCAGGTGAAATTATGAGACATGTCTTTCCCAAGTCTCAGGATTCACTGAATATGAAGTTAGACATTGCTCGTTCTTCTGGAAATCAACATGCTGATCTCAACAACTGAATACTTGCACTGCAATTAGAGGTGCTCACCAGGTGCTCAACATGATGAACGCTCATTGTTAGTGGTTATCTGTTGTTGTGGTTACCATTTTCCTCATTCCTGGCAGCACATTCTCCCAAGAGATCAGTGTAAGCTGCAAGACACTACATATGAACGTCACATTCGTCCCTGAGCTGCATATCACTCGTAAACAGGGTTGGGGAGTAACAAAATACATGTAACGGGATTACGTATTTAAAATACAAAATATAAGTAACTGTATTCCACTACAGTTACAATTTAAATAATTGGTAATTAGAATATGGTTACATTCAAAAAGTATTTTGATCACTGAAGAGATTACTTTGCATTTTATTGTCATTTGTTTCATTTAATATTTAGTCCTTTCAGATGGAAAACATTTATACATATAAATGATGCGATCCAAAGTGCATTTGAACAGCGGTGAAACACTTTCTTATGATGTGTTACATTCATACGAGCAGACAGAGAAGTACGTTTGGAGCAGAAGAAATTGAAATAAACCTTGTGTAGGCTAAATTGTCAGCTTTACGCTAAGCTAAAATGCTATTTCTAACCATTTTACATGCATGTTACCAGGCACGATCATATTTGTTTATCAAGAAAATTCACGTTGGATCATAATTCCTTTTTTACTAGTAAGACCTTTTGATATTAAGGCAAAAATCGTTTTCTTGATAATAATTTTTGTATTGTTTGCCTGTAAAAATATCTAAAAATCCTTAAAACAAGATCAATTTGATTTATCTTGTTTTAGAAACAACACTGCATAAGACATTTAGGTTTTTCAGAGAATGTATTTTTAACGTGTGTTTTGTCTTACTGTACTGGCAGAGATTTTATAGTTAAAACGAGTGAAAAAATCTACCAGTGCTGAAGAAGTAATCCAAAGTATTTAGAATACGTTAAATACGTAAATTTAAGACTACTTAATGTAGTGTCAGGTTATAACATTAACTTGCATGCAAATAATAAATAGGATGTATAAGAAAGCCTAGCTAGTCAAAACAAATATATTATTATGTTTCAGCATCTGCACTTGTACCGTAAAAAAGTATAACATTTACAGTAAAAAATGGCAGCTATGGGTTCATTTTACCGTTAAAAAAAAATACAACAAAAATACAGTGACAATGTTTCAGACATTATGGGATGGCATTTACATATTACAGTTTATAACCATATACAGTATATATATATATATATATATATATATATATATATATATATATATATATATATTACTAAAAAATGTTTACAGTGTATGCTGCTGTATACTGCTTTGGGTTGCTAGAAAAGATGCATGAGATTTGAAAACATTGTATCTAGAGCATGAAATTTCTATGCGGCCAGAGGTCAGTTATGCTGCTGTGTTAGCTGCTGTTGTGTTAATATTAGCAGAGGCTTATGGACAAAACCTTTATCTGAGTCAAGAACATGCACATTCTATTAATGAGATAGATCATCATTTACTCTCCCCCCATATTGTACCAAACCCAAATGACTTTCTTTCTTCTGTTGAAAACAAAAGGAGATATTAGGCAGGATGACGGCCTCAGTCAACATTCACTTTTATTGCATTTTTTTTTTTCATACAATGAAAGAGAATGGTGACTAAGGCTAACACTCTAGCACTGGTTTGGAACAACATAAAGGTGAGTAAATAATGACAGAATTTACTATCCTTAAGATTAAGCCGGATGAAGAGATACAAATGAAATAAACATATAACTATCACTGTCATCCAAAGCAGCACATGAACTCAAACCTTCTAAATAGGACATGCATAAACAGGAAAGAATTTATTTTAGTTTGAGCTGCAGTCATCTCTTCGTCATAACCCAAGCTCATGTCTTTATTCATTTGCATTTCAGTGCAACTGAAGACTCGCATTATTGCTCCAGGCACGCTCTTCTGACAGTTAACGCAGAGACAAGAAGAGCTGCATCACGTGTGTGGCAACTCATGCACATTAAAGCCATGCATTCACCCTGCAGTCCTGAGCTGTGTTTAAATACTCCTTATCCATGCACATACAGAAAAGAGCTGATTTGAACCACCTTTGCTTTATTTCACTATTTATCCTAAATGCCTGCAGGTAACTAATGCAAAAGAAGACTAAAGCTCTTTTGTGTGCAAATGTAAATGGTTTGAAGATGCAAAATGTGTCCATGGACTTTTCTTTTATACACTTCAAGATTTAAAATTTAAATTAATTGGGTGAAAAGAGGTAAAGTGGAACACTTTAAAAAAAATGTGTAATCGATGTTGCTTTTAATGGATTCAAATTGCTACATTAATTCAGAATTAACATTTATTGGTTATTTAAGTTGCACAAGAATTTCAACATACAAATATTCATGATATAATATGAAACACAATAAAAATATATACATAGAATACAAACAATACCACATCATTAGTGTAGCTTACATTCAAATAGTTACAAATGAAACTAAATTATTTACATTGATTATTTCCTAGTTTAAAAGAACTACTGACTTGTTAAGCATTATAAAATGATTGTTAATGACTTATGACAGGTATAGTGTTACCAAAACAGGTATATTTATTTATTTACATATTTATTTGAGAAGTTATTTGATTTAGTATGAGTAGGCTGAAGCCGATGCCAATTACACCTACCCTACTCAAATTTCTAGATTTACATTCATTCAGAATATTTTTATTAACAACTCGCTATACATTCTGTATCAATAAGAAGAGCAAAGTGGCGATACAACATTTACCTAAAGGCAATAGCCTTTGATTAAACAATGTAATGTTCATATACATAAATACAGTGTATTATCAGACCATTATTCCATAGTTTTGAAACACAGTAGTCTATAAATGTTAGATATTTACACATTTTTAGTTCAGTTTCAAGCTTATTTTATAATTTCACCCCTTTAACTGAAATGCATACATTTTTTAAATCTGTCCTACAACCTTATTTTTCTTGAATATGCAGATTCAAGGTTGTAATGACTCTCTCTCATTACACACATTTTCTAAATTCTAAATTTAGTAACCGCAATGATAATATATGGCAGTAGATATTAAAAAGACACTCAAAAAAGTCATTAAAGTCATTAAAGGGATTGTTCCCCCCAAAATTACAATTCTCTTATCATTTACTCACCCTCATGATATCCCAGATGTGTATGACTTTCTTTCTTCACCAGAACAGAAGCATGATTTAGAGTAAAAAAAAAAAAAAAAAAAAAAAAAACAGTACTTAAATATTGATATTTTTTCACACCAAAAGCGATTGTATCACTTTAGAAGACATTAATTTAACCGCTGGAGTTGTATCAATGACGATTATGCTGACTGTCTGTGATTTTTGGAGCTTCAAAAGAGAAATCTCCATTCACTTGCATTTTAAGAGCCTACTGAGATAAAAATAATTTTTCGTCAAATGTATTCTGGTGAAGAAAGAAAGTCATCCCAGAGACTATTTTTGCAGAGACAGGCCACTTCTATTAAATTGAATAGGAGAAATTTAAATGCCCACCCAAGAAGCTCTAGCACCCAACGGTCAATGGATGTAGAAAGGAAGTCCCTCCTTATAGGTAAAAGGCCAATCACCTTTTAGATACAGACATCGCCTGTCAATCAACTCGCTAACACACATACGCATTCCTTTAATTTAACTTTATCTAATAAAATACTAATAAAAGACAGATTAGAGTCGGTTTAGCTACAGAAGCGAGACAATAACAGAAGCAGTAAGCAGTGTTAATACAGAATAGGGATTAGACAAAAGTCCTGCTTTTCATATCTCTTACAGTTCCACATTACCCCACTCTCACTGCTGAAACATAAATCATATAATCTCCTCACCTCTCTTAACTTCCTTAATGATCCTCACTTACAATATCTGTTATAATTTCTCTTCTTGCTCTCTTCACTGCCAGCAGACTTTTATTTGAGCACTGGCAGATTGTTCAGCATATGGGGAGGGCAAATAAGTCAGAGTTTGAGGGATAAAGCGGTTCTTTCAGCTTCCCAGCTCTAAAAATCTCATGATAACTGGGACATGTCTGGCACAGTGTCAGTGAGAGAGTGTGTGGACTCTGAAGATGTCTGCTTTTCAGTCTGAAGTGACTTTTGTTGGCAGTTGTTATCATGTCATATATTCAGGGCATGGGACAATGCCCACATCCCTGGACGAAGTAAGTCCGAAATCTATTACTTAGCGCATGCATACCTCAAGAAGGTACTCTTTTACCAGCTGATACGTACGTCCATCATTAAAAATAGTACTTACTCTGACAGTACGCGATTTCAGACACAGAGTTTGTTTAGCTGTCGGTTTGTTGTCAGAACAGCTATGTGTTGCCTGTACAGCTGGAGTTGCACTTACTGCCCCCTGCTGACTGAGACTCGCAAAAACATAGTGGTTTTCCGTTGGTAGGAAAATTCCATACTACAGTGGCATGACTAATTGTGTTACAATCACTGAATTAACGTGTTAAATTCTACAGCCTTAGTGTGTGTGTGTGTGTGTGTGTGTGTGTGTATATATATATATATATATATATATATATATATATATATATATAACTCAGCAAGAAAAGAAATGTCCTCTCACTTTCAACTGCTTTTATTTTCAGCACACTTAACATGTCTAAATATTTGTATGAACATAAAAAGATTCAACAACTAAGACATAAACTGAACTAGTGTGACAAACTGAAATGGAATAATGTGTCCCTAAACAAAGGGGGTGTCAAAAATCAAAAGTAACAGTCAGTATCTGGTGTGGCCACCAGCTGCATTAAGTACTGCAGTGCATCTCCTCCTCATGGACTGCACCAGATTTGCCAGTTCTTGCTGTGAGATGTTTCCCCACTCTTCCACCAAGGCATTTGCAAGTTCCCAGACATTTCTGGGGGGAATGGCCCTAGCCCTCACCCTCCGATCCAACAGGTCCCACACGTGCTCAATAGGATTGAGATCCGGGCTCTTCGCTTGCCATGGCAGAATACTGACATTCCTGTCTTGCAGGAAATCATGCAGAGAACGAGAAGTATGGCTGGTGGCATTGTCATGCTGGAGGGTCATGTCAGGATGAGCCTGCAGGAAGGGTACCACATGAAGGAGGAGGATGTCTTCCTTGTAATGCACAGCATTGAGATTGCCTGCAATGACAACAAGCTCAGTCCGATGATGCTGTGACACATCGCTCCAGACCATGATGGAACCTCCAAATCGATCCCACTCCAGAGTACAGGCCTCGGTGTAACACTCATTCGACGATAAACGCGAGTCCAACCATCTCCACTGGTGAGACAAAACTGCGACTCGTCAGTGAAGAGCACTTTTTACCAGTCCTGACTGGTCCAGCGAAGGTGGGTTTGTGCCCATAGGCGACGTTGTTGCCAGTGATGTCTTTTAAGGACCTGCCTTACAACAGGCCTACAAGCCCTCATTACTCGGGCAGTTATTGTTGCCATCCTGTTCCTGTCCCGCAGGTGTGATATTCGGATGTACCGATGCTGTGCAGGTGTTGTTACATGAGGTCTGCCACTGCGAGGACGATCAGCTGTCCTTCCTGTCTCCCTGTAGTGCTGTCTTAGGCGTCTCACAGTACAGACATTGCAATTTATTGCCCTGGCCACATCTGCAGTCATCATGCCTCCATGCAGCATGCCTAAGGCACGTTCTTTTGGTGTTTTTCAGAGTCAGTAAAAAGGTCTCTTTAGTGTCCTAAGTTTTTATAACTGTGACCTTAATTGCCTACCATCTGTAAGCTGTTAGTGTCTTAATGACTGTTCCACTGTTGTTTATGGTTACATTTACATTTACTCATTTGGCAGACGCTTTTATCCAAAGCAACTTACAAAAGAGTAACACATAAGCGAATCATCTTAAGGAGACAGTGGTACGAAAAGTGCCATATTACAAAGTTTCACTAGCATCAGAATAGCATTCAAAACAGATTAAAGTGAAACAAATTTTTTTATTAATTTTTTTTTTTTTTTTTTTGTGACTGGTTAAGTGCTCATGGAAAAGTGCCAGTGATGTTGTGTAGAAGTGGCCCAAGCACTGAGCCCTGAGGTACCCCAGTAATTAGCTGATGTGACTTGGACACCTCACCTCTCCAGGCTACCTTGAAGGACCTACCTGAGAGATAGGAATTAAACCAGTCAAGCACAGTTCCTGTGATTCCCAGCGAAGAGAGGGTGGAGAGTAAGATCTGATATTTGACTGTGTCGAAGGCTGCAGAAAGGTCCAGTAGAATCAGGACGGATGATCTGGATTCAGCTTTCGCCTGTCTCAGCGACTCAGTGACAGACAGCAGGGCAGTTTCGGTGGAGTGTCCACTTTTGAAGCCTGACTGATTGTCATCCAGCAGCTTGTTCTATGAGAGATAGGCAGAGATTTGATTGAAAAATGCCCTTTCAAGTGTTTTTGCCATGAATGGGATGAAAAAGACTGGTCTGTAGTGTTCAATTGAGCCTGTTTAAATGTAGTGGGAAAAGTGCCTGTAAGTAGAGATGTGTTGATTATGTGAGTGAGTGCAGGTAAGATGGATGGAAAGATGGCCTGGAGAAGGTGAGAAGGAATGGGGTCAAGGGAACAGGTGGTGGTGTGGTTGGAGAGGAGTAGTTTAGAGAACTCAGTGTCAGTCAGAGGAGAGAACATAGAGACAGAGGAGTTGCATACAGGAGACGGGTGTTTGACAGGGTGAGGTGCTGAGAATGTATTGCTGATGGTTGTAATCTTATTAGTAAAAAATATGGCGAAGACATTTGCTATCAGTGATGTGTCAGGCGGTGGAGGGGGAGGACAGAGAAGTGTGTTGAATGTTCTAAACAAGCTGCGAGTGTCTGTGGTGCTGTTGATCTTGTTCTGGTAATAGGAAGTTTTTGCAGATTTAATGTTATCTGAAAAAGTTGCAAGCAGAGACTGATACTTACCTAGATCTGCTGGATCTTTAGATTTCCGCCATCTCCTCTCAGCTGCCCTGAGGTCAGTCCGATGTTCACGAATGACGTCAGAGAGCCAGGGGCTGGGTGGTGTAGAACGTGCTGGCCTTGAGGAGAGTGGACAGATGTTGTCTAGACAGGTTGTTAAAGTAGAGCTTAGTGTGTCTGTGGCAGTGTTTTCATCAAGGGTGGAATATACATTTTGTGTGGGAAAAGAGGTAGAGACAGCAGTGGAAAGGCGAGAGGGTGAAAGAGAACGGAGGTTTCAGTGAAAGGAAACCAAAGGTGGAGTCTGTTTTATTGTAGATGGGAGAGTCATGTTGAATTGAACAAAATAGTGATCAGAGACATGTAAAGGAGTAACAAGAATATTTGAGTTGGTACAGTTACGTGTAAAAATGAGGTCCAGCTGGTTACCCGATCTGTGAGTTGCTGTGGTGCTTAGTCTTTCCAAGTCAAATGAGGCCATTAAAGCATGAAGTTCAGTGGCCTGGGACTTTTCTTGGTGTATGCTGAAATCACCAAGAACCACAGCAGGACATCCAACTCCTCGAGAAAGTTTGCCAGCTGACCTGGAGGGCGATAAATGACAACAACATGTATTTTTGTGGGTTGCATTGTAGTAATAGCATGGAATTCAAAAGTAGTATTGTTACATAGAGAAGAGTGTGGTGAAAAAGTCCAGTTGTTATGAATGAGTAAACCTGTTCCCCCACCCCTACCGGTGTGTCGAGGGGTGTGAGAGAAGGAGAAGTTGTTGGAGAGAGCAGCAGGTGTTGCTGTATCCTCTGGACGTATCCATGTGTGTATACACACACACTGGCAACCAAAAGTTTGATTTCAAGCATTGTATAGCCTTAATTCCTCAAAACAATGGTTAACTGATGAGTTTGTAGAGAAAGCTGTTTCTTTTTTGCCATTTTTATAATGTAATCACACACATTAACCTCTATACCGCTCTCCACTGTACGTCCCCAAGAGCCCTCCAAAATTGCCAGATATTTGCCCCATTTCCCCACAAACAAGTCAAAATTCCCCAGCCTTCTGGATGACCCCTCTTCAAAAGCTGCCACCCTCCCCACCTCCAAGCACCACTCCTGAAATGGGGGAGCTCCGGATGACTTCCATCCCCTTAAAACTATCTGTCTGGCAATCATGACATTGATTAGGACCCAATTTTTTTATGTGCTTCTTCCCTATATTGATGACCGCCCCATTGCCTAAAATACAGAGTCTGGGGCAAAATAATATTTGAGTGCCCAATACATCAAACATAAAACTCTGAACCTTCAACCAAAATTCTTGGATCTTAACACCCCCCAAAAGACATGGGTTGTGTCTCCATCTTCTGACTGACATCGCCAGCAGGTGGGTGTGTCTTTAAGACCAAGCCTATCCAATCTAGATTATGTCCAATAGAATCGATGTAAAACCAGCAAAAAGGGGACTTAATTTGGGGTTAAGCCATATGCTTGAGGCAACATTTAAATAAATGTCCGAATTAAACACTCTGGACTCTTTTGTCCATACCGAGTGCAAATGCGAGATTACGGGGTGTAACTTAACTTCTCTGATTAGTTTCATAGAAAGGCTTTGCAATGGCGAAATAGGGGCAAGAACTTCCTGTTCATTACAAAACCAGGGAGGGGCTCTTTCAGGTGGAAGCGACCAATGAGCCAAATGTCTGAGAACGAATGCATAATAATAAAACAAAATATTGGGTAGGCCTAGCCCACCTTTGTCAATCGGCCTATGCAGTTTACTGAAATGTAATCTAGGATGTTTACCATACCAAATGAAGGACTTCGCTATGCTATCAAATTGCTTGAAATAAGAGAGGGGGACATCTACAGGGAGAGATTGTAGCAGGTAGTTAAATTCTGGAATACAATTAATTTTAATTACATTAACCTTCCCAATCATAGATAAATGTAATGAAGCCCACCTGACTCATCGCTCGAAAACCTTTTTATTAAGGAGTCAAAATTACCTCTAACTAAATCAGACATATTTTCTGGGAATAAAATGCACAAATACTTAATGCCCTGTTTGGGCCACTGAAAAGCCATTACCGGACAGTACACTGTCAGAGCCAAAGCTTCGGATTTAGACCAATTGACTCTGTATCCTGAGAACTTAGAAAAGGAATTAATAATTCTGTGGAGGCAAGGCATAGATCTAGTAAGGTTTGGAGACGAAAAATAAAATATCATCAGCGTAGAGCAAAGGCTTATGCACCATACCTCCCGCCACCTCCCCTGGAAAATCATCTTCCCTTCTTATCGCAGCTGCTAATTGTTCCAGGGCAAGACAGGACAATAATGGGGAAAGAGAGCAACCCTGCCGGGTGCCCTTATCCAGAGTAAAATAATCTGAAATGAATCCAATTGTTTGTACCGCCGCTACCGGGTGTCTATAAAGAAACTTAATCCATCTAATAAAAGTATTTCCGAACCCATATATTTCGAAAATCTTAAAAAGATAATCCCATTCTACCATATCAAACGCCTTTTCGGCGTCAAGTGAGATTGCAGCGACCAGAGTCTGATCATTCGCCACTGACCACATGATATCGATGAAACGCCTAATGTTATCAGAAGAGATGTGGCCCCGAATAAACCCCACCTGATCTATATGTATAAGAGATGTCATAACTTTATTTAATCAGTTAGCCAGAATTTTTGACAATATTTTTACGTCTAGCTGGATCAGGGAAATTGGATGGAAACTCTTACACTTGCTTGGATCCTTGTCCTTTTTAAGAACTGGACTGATCCAGGCTTGTGTCATGGTTGGCAGAAGCTTTCCATTCTTTAATGTTTTCGTATAAACTTTTAGCAAAAGTGGAGCAAGTTCTGTAGCATAAGATCTAAAAAATTCAGCGGCAAAGCCATCTGGCCCTGGAGCCTTGCCTGTAGGAGAATTTTTTTGCTCAGCCGTCAGTGTAGGGAGCTCTAATGTTTCCACAAAATTTCTAATATCTTCATCAGTAGACTAAGACGTGGAGCTATAGAGATCGCCCTGGTTACTTTCGTAACCTCCGTTCCCTGATGGAGGGAACGAGATGTTGTGTCGATGTAGTGACACTAGGGGTCACTCTTTGGAGCCCCAAACACCTCTGCTTTTTGAAAAAAGGCCAATGGGAATTGGCGAGTGGAATTTGCATGCCACTCCCCCGGACATACGGGTATAAAAGGAGCTGATATGCAACCACTCATTCAGTTTTGTGCTGAGGAACTGAGACAAGGTCCCGGCCATTTCAGCGGGTAGTTCAGTGTTGTGGCAAGAGGGACACAATGTCTCGTTCCCTCCATCAGGGAACGGAGGTTACGAAAGTAACCAGGACACTCCCTATCTGTAACTCACTCAATGTTGTGTCGATGTAGTGACACTAGGGGTCCCTATACAAAATGCCACAAATAGCTGAACTGTGTTACGTGGACTGGCGGTGCGACACGGACAGGCTAGCCCAGCCGTGGCCTCTTTTCCTCTTTTTTCTCCCCAAAAAGAGTGGAATTTGTTAACCGACTGGGGGCCAGAAATGTCTACGTCGGGGGGGTGTCACTCCCAAGAGGAAGACACCGTGGAGACCACACCCCACCCAGAGAAAAGGGGAGAGGTGGGGGGTATTTTGAGTGGGAATACTTCACATGGTCTTACCGAGTCTTGTCGGAAGTATGTCATGTGGAGAAGTCCCATGCTAGGCCCTGCCCAAGGGGGGAGGAGTTTCTACAAACATGGTGACCGGGGGTAGAGGAGCCTCTGCCCAAGGAAGAAGCAGTTTACTGACAGGGAAATGATTTAGCGGAAGATATCACATGGGGTCACCTACGGAGAACCAGCGCATGTGGAGCACCTACCTCAGTACAGGGCCTAATTAGCACACGTACTGGGCCGGCAGCGAGTTTCTCCACAAACTCTTCTGCCACAGGGCTAAGGAGGAAAGACATCCAGGGATCACAGCTTGTGAACACGACTGGGAGTCAAAAGCGCAAATCTTCACCTCAAGGGAGGGGAAAGGCGCTATGCGCAAGTGGTACACCCGGCCAGCTGTCCCAAAACTTACCTGCTCGTACCTGAAAATACACGGGACGAAACCGGCTCAACCCGGAGATTGTAGAACCTCGCAAAGGTGTTGGGTATTGCCCAGCCCACTGCTCTGCAGATGTCTGCCAAAGAGGCGCCACTGGCCAGGGCCCAGGAAGCCGCTACACTCCTAGTAGAGTGGGCTCGTAACCCCACAGGGGGGCGGCACGTCCTGAGTGTGATGTGCCATCATGATGGCGTCAACGACCCAGTGGGCGATCCTCTGTTTGTAGACAGCACTTCCTTTCCGCTGTCCACCAAAGCAGAAAAAGAGCCGCTCGGAGCTTCTAAAGCTCTGCGTAGGATCCAAATAGATGCGTAAAGCACGCACCAGACACAGCAACGCCAAAGCTGGGTCTGCCTCCTCCTGGGGCAGCGCTTGCAGGTTCACCACCTGATCCCTAAAAGGGGTCGTGAGAACCTTGGGAACATAGCCCTGTCGGGGTCTCAGGATCACGTGAGAGTAACCTGGACCGAACTCCAGGCACGATTCGCTGACAGAGAACGCCTGCAGGTCCCCTACCCTCTTGATGGAAGTGAGCGCAGTCAGGAGGGCAGTCTTCAAAGAGAGTGCCTTAAGCTCAAAGGGAGCTCCCTGTAGACCCTGAAGGACTACAGAGAGGTCCCATGAGGGGATGAGGCGCGGTCTGGAGGGATTCAACCTCCTAGCGCTTCTCAGGAACCTAATGAAGAGGCGGCGACAGATCAGCGTGATGACCACATGATGTGTCCCACGGCACCATGCCCATCTCGGGACTCGAGTCTGAAACCAGTGCTGAAGCGGTCTCATATGCATCAACCCGAGCGGTGTGGCCACCGCTGAGGATGCCATATGCCCCAGGGGCCTCTGAAAATGTTTCAGTGGAACCGCTGTATTCTGTCCGAACACCTTCAGACAGTTCAGCACCGACTGTGCGCGCTCGTACGTGAGGCGTGCCGTCATTGAGACTGAGTCCAGCTCCAAGCCGAGAAAAGAGATGCTCTGAACTGGGGAGTGCTTGCTCTTTTCCCAGTTGACCCAAAGCCCCAGTCAGCTGAGGTGCGTGAGCACCAGGTCCCTGTGTGCACACAACACATCCCGAGAGTGAGCTAGGATTAGCCAGTCGTCGAGATAGTTGAGGATGCGGATGCCCACTTCCCTTAGCGGGGCAAGGGCTGCCTCTGCTACCTTCGTGAAGACGCAAGGGGACAAGGACAGGCCAAAGAGGAGGACCTTGTACTTGTACGCCCGGCTCTCGAAAGCAAACCGCAGGAAGGGTCTGTGTCGAGGTAAGACTGAGACGTGGAAGTATGCGTCCTTCAGGTCTATAGCCACGAACCAATATTGATGCCGGACGCTCACTAAAATGCGTTTTTGCATCAGCATCTTGAACGGGAGTCTGTGCAAGGCCCGGTTCAGTACTCGCAGGTCCAAGTTTGGCCCACCGCCTTTCTTCGGTACGATGAAGTAGGGGCTGTAAAACCACTTCATCTCGGCTGGAGGGACAGGCCCTATCGCACCCTTTATTAGAAGGGTAGCGAACTCCGCACACAAGGTAGCGGCGTTCTCGCCCTTCACCAAGGTGAAACAGATGCCGCTGAACCTGGGCGGGTGCCTGGGGAACTGAATCGCGTAGCTGAGTCGGACAGTCCGGGTCAGCCATCGCAACGGGTTGGAAAGCGCGAGCCACGCATCCAAACTCCGGGCGAGGGGGACCATGGGGACAATCATGTCGGACGTACCGGCAGGTGGGACCTCGCAGTGGGGCGGAGCCTGAGGCGCCACGTCGAGGGGGCTCGAACCCCGTGGCCGTGCTGAGTCCAGGGATATCGAAGCACTTACCTGGCTCCTGATGCCCACCATAAGGTTGGTCGAGGAGGGGGGAGGAGGAATATCGTCCCCGCAGTACGTTGGAACCAACCCGGTGTGGGCATGTTTGTGCCACAGCTGGGTGCACAGAGGCAGGGGGTCCGCCAAGGACATGTGAGGCGTCTATTTCTCAAACTCTGTTGTTACTATCCTCTTGTTTAGTAGTATCTGGGCCTTCCACATCTCTTTCTGTCCTTGTTAGAGCCAGTTGTCCCTTGACGTTAAAGACTGTATTGTACACCTTTGCATGAAATCTTCAGTTTTTTGGCAATTTCAAGCTCTGTATAGCCTTCATTCCTCAAAATAATGATTGACTGACGAGTTTCTAGAGAAAGCTGTTTCTTTTTTGCCATTTTTGACCTAATATTGATCTTAAACCTCTGGGGTCTGAGGGTGTTTTGGGCCCTGGAGAAGTTTTGACATGCCTTGACATTTGTGCTTTTTTCAGTTGCTTAAGAACATATTAATGGCTAAAGTCTGATAACACTGTATTCAGCACAAACTGGGCTACAATAATATGTGAGCAACATGTATGTACATGTTTGTATTTTTGAGAAAATAAAGTTTATGTGTGTTTTTGAAAAAACAAAAATTTCAAGTCACTGAAATAAGGCCATATACTAAACATTTGCTCACAAGACTTTTGAGAACTAGATCTTGTAGCCTAGAGTTTTTGCTACAAAATGATGTGAAAACCATCCTGATCACTCATTCGTACAAAACAATATAGTCATTTAACTTTTGTAAGACACTTTTATTGTTAGAAAGGCCATATGCGAGGAGGCGTGGATGATCATGAAAACTGATGTGATTCAAACCTAAGGAGACAAAGACCCCTCCCCTGGGCCTATCAATGAGGAATGTGACTGAGATAGAATGAATGTGAGGAGACTTAATGATTGAATGTATTGTTTGTAGCTTATTCACAAAATCAAGTTTAAGTTAAAAGAAGTAATCTGACTATACATTTTCTTTACATAAAGACTTTACTTAACTTTAGACCTACACTACTGTTTAAAAGTTTTAGATCGGTAAGATTTTTTAATGTTTTTAAAAGAAGTCTCTTCTGCTCACCAAGGCTACATTTATTTGATCCAAAATACAGCAAAAACAGTGATATTGTGAAATATTTTTACAATTTAAAATAACTGTTTTCTATTTGAATATATTGTAAAATGCAATTCATTCCTGTGGTCAAAGCTGAATTTTCAGCATCATTACTGCAGTCTTCAGTGTCACATGATCCTTCAGAAATCATTCTAATATGCTGATTTGCTGCTCAAGAAACATTTATTATTATTATCAATGTTGAAAACAGTTATATACAATTTTCTTTTCAGGATTCTTTGATGAACGGATTTACACATGAAACAACACATAGAGCAGTGGTACAAAAGAAAGTGCAAAAGAGACATTCAGAGCATTTTTATATCATATTACATATCATATTTATATCATACAGCATACAATTTAAATACCTGCTTTAGCCGAAACAACATTTAAATGTAACTAATACTTGCCTATTAGCACATATCTCAAATTTCAATACTCTGAATAATGGCTGGCAATTCTGGAAATACTCCAACTAGTAAAATATGTATGTTTATATAAAATAGCATGTCAACTAATGTAAGTAAAAACGTACTCATCCGAAATTGTATCCTCGGCTGGATCAAGTCACTCTTCAAAATGCAAACATTCATCGTCAGAGTCCCACTCTTCTTCTGAGGAAAATGTGAACTCTTCGTCATTATCCAGGACCATCTGTAGAGCTTCCTCACCTGTGTAACGTGTCATCTTTCAAACGCACAGGAAAGTGAATGAATCTGATGATGAACTTGATGCTTTTTAAGGTTTTGTTGGGGGCGTTTACCATTTGCATTGATCGCCTCAACACATTACCGTATGAATAGCGCCCCCTGCACGTGGGTGGGATCACATTAGCGATAATTAGCTGAGCCAGGAGAAACTGTACATCTCTTTAGTTTCATATAGATTACATTGCAGGAGAATATTTGTTTTAAATTTGAATTGTTTTATTTAAAAGTAGACATTTTAAGCTTTCTTTAGACATATGTTTCATGTTTGTCTGATAAGTATTCGCAGAGTTTCAGTTCATTTTTGTGACGTGTTTCAGAAAGATGCTCGCAGCGAAAGAGACGGCTAAAGCGCATCCTGTTTATTTTCTTTATTTTACAAAAACACAAGGTTTTATTGTTATTGTGAGTGTACACAAAAAAAGTAAACCCTTTATAGTCTCTAATGATGTCTTACACTTGCCCAAAAATAACAGAGTATTTTAAGTTGTTTCCGCTGTTATGAGGAAAAAAATCCAGCAGGATGCGCCGGCACGTCTGTCGACCCCAGAGGGTTAAGACATGCCAGTCTATTGCATACTGTGGCAACTCAAAAACAAACACGAAGACAATGCTAGCTTCATTTAACGAACCAAACAGCTTTCAACTGTGTTTGATATAATGGCAAGTGATTTTCTAGTACCAAATTAGCAATTTAGCATGATTACTCAAGGATAAGGTGTTGGAGTGATGACTGCTGGAAATGGGGCCTGTCTAGATTTGATCAAAAAATGACTTTTTTCAAATAGTGATGGTGTTGTTTTTTACATCAGTAATGTCCTGACTATACTTTGTGATTATTAGAATGCCACTTTGGTGAATTAAAGTACCAATTTCTTTCCAAAACAGCAAAATTTGTGCACTATTCCAAACTTTTGGCCACCAGTATATATATAATAGCATGAATATGATACCAATATTAGTCATCTGTGTAATACAAGTCTTGTTTTATGTGAGTAAACTAAGTAGATGTTGGTGGCCAATGTTTATAATTTAAGGATTATGTATGAACTGTAAGATTAATTATTAAGTGTCTTTGAAGTCCAATTCGAAAAATAAATTAATAGATCCGGCCAAACAAAAATATTAAGTTGAACATCTGTATATATATATATATATATATATATATATTATTCTTCTGCAGGGGTGGGTTGTGGCGGAGCCGGTGCAGTCACCACAGGGGGACGCCCTTGGTGACGAGCAGGCGGGGTGTGGGATCATAAGCCGCGCCGGGGCAGGATGTGCCTGATAGACTCCGTCTGCTGCTTCACCGCCAAGAACTGCTGGGCAAAGCCCTCAACGGTGTCGCCGAATAGGCCAGCCTGGGAAATGGGGACAGCAAGAAACTGTGCCTTGTCGGCCTCTCCCATCTCAACCAGGTTGAGCCAAAGGTGGTGCTTCTGGACCACCAAAGTTGACATCGCTCACCCGAGAGACCGCGCCATGACCTTCGTCACCTGGAGAGCGAGGTCGGTCGCTGAGCACAGCTCCTGCATCAATCCCTGTGCGGAACGACCCTCGTGCAGCTCCTTTAGCGCCTTGGCTTGGTGGACTTGCAGGAGAGCCATGGCGTGCAGGGCAGAGGCGGCTTGTCCAGCGGCACTGTAGGCTTTGGCCGTCAGGGACGACGTACACCTACAGGCCTTGGATGGGAGCTTTGGGCGCCTGCGCCAGGTGGCGGCGCTCTGCGGGCATAGGTGCACCGCGAGCACCTTATCCACCGGGGGAATCGCCAAATAGCCCCTGGCCGCCCCACCATCGAGCATAGTGAGGGCGGGGGAGCTGAAAGATCGGGACCGGGCAGTAAAAGGTTCCTCCCACGACCTTTTCAGCTCCTCGTGCACTTCCGGGAAGAAAGGAACTGGGGCGGGGCGTGGCGTGGCTGTGAGTGGCACCACGAGCCCAGGAACCAATCATCGAGCCGCGAGGGTTCAGGGGAGAGCAGAGGGTTCCACTCTAGCCCGACGCTTGTGGCTGTCCGGGAAAGCATGTCCGTCATTTCCGCGTCAGCCTGTGACTGGGCGACCGTACCCGAGGGGGGGAGCCCAGCTGAGGCTTCCGTGTCTGACTGGATGAGCCCGCTCTCCAATGCTGCGCTCAAGAGCTCATCACCTTCGCGGGCTCCGAACAAGAGGTCGAACTCGCCGTGAGACGAGCCGGCGGACTCATCCAGAAGCCTGATCGGGGTAGACGAGCGTGCTGGGGAATGGGAGGTCCGTGGGGGGATACCCGGCGGAGGTGGTCCCATTAGGGTCCCCAAATTGCCCCCAGTGCTAGCCTCATACCTGTAGGTAGAAGGACCGAGGCGGGGAGCCGCTGGGGTGGCTTGCTTTCTTATGAAGGCAAGCCGCGACCGCAACGTTGCCATGGTCATGTTCTTGCAATGAGTACATGATCCATCCATGAACGCTGTGGGTCGCACCCAGACACGAAAGACAGCGATCGTGTCCATCAGAAGGCGAGAGATAACGACCGCAACCAGGAATAACACACAAACAGAAAGGCATTTTTAAAAAGACATGTCTTTAAAAAGACGTTCCGTGTGTGCCGGTCTTTTAGAGAAATAAACTCTTTTATTTCTGCTGAAGCACTCAGGGGTGTTCTCTGCAGTGCACCAGTGCAGAGGAGGGAGAAGCCGCTGAAATGCGCCGTCAGATCCAGCAGAGATAAATGAACAGTCAGCTCAGTGAACATTGACCGTTCGGCTCCGAAGAGAAAATCTGAATGAGTGGTTGCATACCAGCTCCTTTCATATCCGTATGTCCGAGGGAGTGGTATGCAAATACCACTCGCCAATTTTCACTGGCCTTTTAACAAAGACCAGAAGTGTTTCGGGCTCCCAAGAGTGACCCCTAGTGTCACTACATTGACACAGCGTCGAGTGAGTGACAGATAGGGAATAATGATTATGATATTTATGGTATTTAAGGTAATGGAAATTTTACACGTGACAATTTTTCAGTAAACAATCTTGTTAAAAATGGTAAAGGATCTAAAGATCTAATTTGAGTTTTGAAGGCAACCTGAGTGTGTTTACGGATTCAAAAGAGCAAACATCACCTGCGTTGTACTTCAGTTATGTTGTTTCTTTATTTCTTTCATAATACTTTCTTATATATTTACTTACATATGAAAATTTTATATATTAAATCAGAATTCTTTTTATTTTTATATTGTTTCTTGCTCTTGCTATGCATTACTATTTCTGTTTAATCTTATGTTGTCTTCACAAGTTACAGATAAAGAGTTGTCCATTTTCCATTGTCTTTGCTTTGTATAACACTTGTGCTGGCCAGACGAAGTAAGACTGAGCTTTGAGCATTGTGGTATTGGTAAAAAAAGAAAAGAAAAAAAAAGCTTGATTTTACCTCAAAGTCACTTTCTGTGAGTACTTTATTGACTGGAGTCATCAAGCCATGTTGATTTCATAGCGCTCTTGAGGAGTCAGTCTGTCAGAGGTGCTGTTGCCAGTTTAATCCCTGTGGGAAGAAACAAGGATAGATATAAAAAATTAACTAAATCAGTGCTGTGTTTGCTTATTCATTTGGTATGAATAATCTCATCTTTTGGTTCAGTCCATCAATTTCCAAATAAAAAGAGAAAATAATAATATGCGATAAAGTACCTTTCATTTGTGAAGTATTTAATTCACAGGATAATACAAAAAAAACACATGGTTATATAATATATCTAAAAAAAAATTTTTTTTCAGTTGAATTTCCAGCTAAAAATAACTATTGTGATCTGTACCAATAGCATGCTATAATATTACTCACACTATAAAATATATATTATGGTTACACCAGCCACCCCTATAAACAATGCAAACTCAAACACACATGCACGCACATAATATGGTGACGCAACTTAGACAGAGGCAAAATTATGTCAGCTCATGTGTAAATATATGTTTTTTTGTTTTGTTTTTGTAATTTAAATTTTTTATTGATTCAAAAATACACAACAGAGAAAAACACAACACATACACAACAAATCAACATTTAACATTTAACCCCCACAAATATCCCTCCCCAATCACCAACCCCACCCTAACCCCCAGTGAACACCCCTGTGGTCACATATAATACACACACCCACAAAAATAATAATAATAATAATAAATGATTAAATATATAATAAACATACATAATTAAACTAGACTTCTCTCTCCCCATCCCCTCCCTGAGAGTCCCCCCAAAACGCTAAATAATTACCCCATTTCCTAAAAAGCACATCCCCAAACCCATGCCATTTATCTGCCACCTCCTCGAAAGCTGCCACCCTCCCCATCTCTGCACACCACTCCAGAAATGATGGCGCACCGTCCGACTTCCAAGCCCTTAATATAATATGTCTGCCAATCATGATACTGGTCAGAACCCAATTTCTTACATGTTTATCCCCCAAATTTATGACCGCCCCATTGCCCAAAATTTAAAGTCTGGGGCAAAGTAAAATTTGAGTGCCCAAAATGTCACACAAACAATTCTGAACCTTCAACCAAAATTTTTGGATCTTAACACACCCCCAAAAGACATGGGTTGTGTCTCCAACTTCTGATTGGCATCACCAGCAGGTGGGTGTGTCTTTAAGACCAAGCCTATACAATCTAGAGGGGGTTCAATAGAATCTATGTACAATCTTGAATTGCATAAGGCGAAACCTTGCATCTCTAGATGCAGACTTGACATTTTTTAGAATCCTAGCCCACACTCCCTCCTCCAATACCAAATGTAAATCTTTCTCCCATTATCTCTTGATAGAAGTTGAAGCTCTGTCCCCCAGACTCTGAATTAGCAGGGAGTAAAACACTGATGCCTCATGACCTTTTCCAAAAGCAGTAATCACCTCTCCCAGAGTATCTGATGCTTTAGGGGGGTGTGTGCTACTCCCAAAAACAATACAGAGCAGGCAGCACAGCTGTAAATACCTATAAACTGAGATCTGGGAATCCCAAAATGTTGAACAAAATTCTCAAAAGATCTCAACACTCCACTCTCAGATAGGTTACTGAGTGTAGTAACTCCTCTCACAATCCACTCTATCCAGCAGAAAGGGGACTTATTTATACATAATTTAGGGTTCAGCCATATGCTTGAGGCAACATTTAAATAAATGTCCGAATTAAACACCCTGGACACTTTTGTCCATACCAAGTGCAAATGCGAGATAACGGGGTGTAACTTAACTTCTCCGATTAGTTTAATAGAAAGGCTTTGCAATGGCAAAATAGGGGCAAGAACTTCCTGTTCAATACAAAACCAGGGAGGGGCTCTTTCAGGTGGAAGCGACCAATGAGCGAAATGTCTGAGACCGAATGCATAATAATAAAAAAACATCTTGGGTATCTAATCGACCTATGTAACTTATTAAAATGCAATCTAGGATGCTTACCACTCCAAATAAAGGACTTTGCTACTATATCAAATTGCTTAAAATAAGAGAAGGGGACATCTACAGGGAGAGATTGTAGCAGGTAGTTTAATTTTGGAATAAAATTCATTTTAATAACATCAACATTCCCAATCATAGATAAATGTAATGAAGCCCACCTGCCCACATCACTCGAAAACCTTTTTATTAAGGGGTCAAAATTAACTAAATCAGACAAATTTGCTGGGAATAAAATGCCCAAATACTTAATGCCCTGTTTGGGCCACTGGAAGACGTCCGGCTGGAAAGCCGTTACTGGGCAGTACGCTGTCAGAGCCAGAACTTCAGATTTAGACCAATTTACTGTATCCCAAGAACTTAGAAAATTAATTAATAATTCTATGGAGGCAAGACATAGATCTAATGGGGTCGGAGATGAGTAATAAAATATAATCTGCGTAAAGCAAAAGCTTATGCGCCATATCTCCTGCCACCACCCCTGGAAAAATATCTTCCCTTCTTATCATGGCTGCTAATGGTTCCAGGGCAAGACAGAACAATAATAGGGAAAGAGGGCAACCCTGCCAGGTACCCCTATCCAGAGTAAAATAATCTGAAATTAATCCATTTGTTTGTACTGCCGCTACCGGGTGTCTATAAAGTAACTTAATCCATCTAATAAAAGTATTCCCAAACCCGTATATTTCCAAAATCTTAAAAAGATAATCCCATTCTACCATATCAAATGCCTTTTTGGCATCAAGTGAGATGGCCGCGACCGGAGTCTGACCATTCACCACTGACCACATACAGGTGCATCTCAATAAATTAGAATGTTGTGGAAAAGTTCATTTATTTCAGTAATTCAACTCAAATTGTGAAACTTGTGTATTAAATAAATTCAATGCACACAGACTGAAGTAGTTTAAGTCTTTGGTTCTTTTAATTGTGATGATTTTAGCTCACATTTAACAAAAACCCACCAATTCACTATCTCAAAAAATTAGAATATGGTGACATGCCAATCAGCTAATCAACTCAAAACACCTGCAAAGGTTTCCTGCGCCTTCAAAATGGTCTCTCAGTTTGGTTCACTAGGCTACACAATCATGGGGAAGACTGCTGATCTGACAGTTGTCCAGAAGACAATCATTGACACCCTTCACAAGGAGGGTAAGCCACAAACATTCATTGCCAAAGAAGCTGGCTGTTCACAGAGTGCTGTATCCAAGCATGTTAACAGAAAGTTGAGTGGAAGGAAAAAGTGTGGAAGAAAAAGATGCACAACCAACCAAGAGAACCGCAGCCTTATGATTGTCAAGCAAAATCGATTCAAGAATTTGGGTGAACTTCACAAGGAATGGACTGAGGCTGGGGTCAAGGCATCAAGAGCCACCACACACAGACATGACAAGGAATTTGGCAACAGTTGTCGTATTCCTCTTGTTAAGCCACTCCTGAACCACAGACAACGTCAAAGGCGTCTTACCTGGGCTAAGGAGAAGAAGAACTGGACTGTTGCCCAGTGTTCCAAAGTTCTCTTTTCAGATGAGAGCAAGTTTTGTATTTCATTTGGAAACCAAGGTCCTAGAGTCTGGAGGAAGGGTGGAGAAGCTAATAGCCCAAGTTGCTTGAAGTCCAGTGTTAAGTTTCCACAGTCTGTGATGATTTGGGGTGCAATGTCATCTGCTGGTGTAGGTCCATTGTGTTTTTTGAAAACCAAAGTCACTGCACCCGTTTACCAAGACATTTTGGAGCAC
Organism: Myxocyprinus asiaticus; assembly: GCF_019703515.2. Lineage (NCBI taxonomy): Eukaryota > Metazoa > Chordata > Actinopteri > Cypriniformes > Catostomidae > Myxocyprinus > Myxocyprinus asiaticus. The sequence continues at coordinate 29,903,563 of NC_059390.1, read as the reverse complement.
TTCATGCTTCCTTCTGCTGACCAGCTTTTTAAAGATGCTGATTTCATTTTCCAGCAGGATTTGGCACCTGCCCACACTGCCAAAAGCACCAAAAGTTGGTTAAATGACCATGGTGTTGGTGTGTTTGACTGGCCAGTAAACTCACCAGACCTGAACCCCATAGAGAATCTATGGGGTATTGTCAAGAGGAAAATGAGAAACAAGAGACCAAAAAATGCAGATGAGCTGAAGGCCACTGTCAAAGAAACCTGGGCTTCCATACCACCTCAGCAGTGCCACAAACTGATCACCTCCATGCCACGCCAAATTGAGGCAGTAATTAAAGCAAAAGGAGCCCCTACCAAGTATTGAGTACATATACAGTAAATGAACATACTTTCCAGAAGGCCAACAATTCACTAAAAATGTTTTTTTTATTGGTCTTATGATGTATTCTACTTTTTTGAGATAGTGAATTGGTGGGTTTTTGTTAAATGTGAGCCAAAATCATCACAATTAAAAGAACCAAAGACTTAAACTACTAAAGTCTGTGTGCATTCAATTTATTTAATACACGAGTTTCACAATTTGAGTTGAAGTACTGAAATAAATGAACTTTTCCACGACATTCTAATTTATTGAGATGCACCTGTAATATTGATGAAACGCCTAATGTTATCAGAAAAAGCTGCGGCCCCGAATAAACCCCGCCTGATCTATATGTATAAGAGATGTCATAACTTTACTTAATCGGTTGGCCAGAATTTTTGAAATATTTTTAGATGTGGAACTATAGAGATCCAGATAGAATTCTTTAAAAGCATTATTAATATCAATGACTGAGGTAAATATTTCACCACCAGCAGATTTCAATGAGGGAATGGTAGAAAAAGACTCCCTCTGCTTTATATATCTAGCCAAAAGCTTCCCTGCTTTGTCCCCCAACTCAAAATATGACTGTCTTGCCCTGAATAACCAAAACTCCACCTTACATGACAAAATAGTATTATATCTGTATTTCAATCAGGTCAATTCTCTGAGACCATCAGAAGACATTCGGCGCTTCAACTCTGCCTCGGCACTTTTAATTTTCCTTTCCAGGTCCACGAGTTCCCTTGCTTTGGATTTTTTGATGAATGAGGCATACTGTATGATCCGACCCCTAAGAACCGCCTTAAGTGTCTCCCAAGTCACACCCACGGAGGACACTGAGGACAAGGTGGTCTCCATATAGACACTGATTTCAGCTTTTAGCATTTGTTGGAATTCAAGATTTTGCAAAAGGGATACATTAAAGCACCAACTATATGATTTCTTTTTCTCCATATGTGGCAACACCTCTAAACTCACCAGGGCGTGATCTGAGACTAAAATGTTTCCAATTGAGCAATCAACAACAGATGAAATGAGGGACTTAGATATAAAAAATAAAATAAAATAAAAATCTGTTCTAGAATAAATCTTATGGACTGGTGAAAAAATTTATAGTCCCTACCAGATGGGTTCAAAAGTCTCCAAATATCTGTAAGACCAAGATTTTTACACATCCTGTGAAGCGTCAGTGTTGCTCTAAGGGACTTACACATTATTGCTTTACTATGATCAAGGACCGAGTCCATTAATAAATTAAAATCTTCTCCCAGTATTATATCATGAGGGGTGCCAGCGGCAACATCCCTTCAAGATCTATAAAGAAGCCCTGATCATCAGCATTAGGTGCGTAAATATTAGCCAAAATCAACCTTTGCCCCTGAATTTCTGCTAAAACAATAATGACTCTTCCTAATTTATCTTTAATCTGTTTGAGACATTTGAATTGTATATTTACATATCAATGTAATGACTCCCCTGCTCTTACTTGAGCCAGCACTAAAGAAAACATGTTCACCCCATATCTCCCCAAATGTTTCAGCTTCCTGCGGGGAAAGATGCGTTTCTTGAAGAAACACTATATCATATTTCTTACGTTTAAGAAAAGAAATAACCTTCCTTCTCTTTATGGGGTGCCCCAACCCATTCACATTCCACGTGGAGAGAGACAATCCACTCATATTAACATCTGACATTTTTACATATAAAAAAAATAGATTGTGTGTCAATAAAATGATAAAGACTACATTCCACATTGGTGCAACAATCAACCCCCGAACTTTCCCCAGAAAAAAAACGTGCACAGGGTAGCGCCAACTGGCGTCCATCCTTCTAAACTCAAATAGTTATGTACGCGTATGTGTGCCCCTGCAACAACTTTGCCGTCGGATTGCTCAAGTCCGGTGCTTCTATACAAAAATTTGTAAAACAGAATTACACAACAGAAGATAATCTATAAAACAAACTCCAGCCAATAAGTGGAATAAACACACACACACACACACACACACACACACACACACACACACACACACACAAAAACATGTAGATTCATCCAATTAACTATCTCAAAGGTGTGTACCTCCACAAAACAAGCTCCAGCCGCTAGCGGGCCATTCAGTTCTTTGGGCAGTCAAACTCACTCCAATATCCTGCAAGAAATATTCCACAAAACCAACTCCAGCCAACAGGAGGCATAAGCACCCAAAACGAGCAGATTTATCCACAAGCTGTCCCGAAGAAATGATACTATACAAAACAAACTCCAGCTGCTAGGTGGCACCAGCACAAAGCGAAAGAAAAAAGACGCCCAGTTTCCTCGGACAGTCAAGTGTATGTTCAGTGAGTCAGGCCCACTAGGTGGCAACATGAAAATCACCAAATAGCTTACTCACTCCATTGTCTTTATGTAGGACAATGCTTGCTGTGGGCATGTAAATTCTCTACGGCCATCCTTAATATCTATTCTCATTTTGGCCGGAAACATAAGAGCAAAAGCAACCTTCCATTGATGTAAGTGTTTCTTGCATTCCTTGAATCGATCACGTTTCTCTCCTGTCGAATTCGCAAAGTCTGGGAACAAGAAAATGCTGTGGTTCTTCCAAGAAAGCTTTCCTTTACTCCTCGCCTCGCGTAACACAAGATCTTTATCGGATGATCTCAGAAATCTGGCCAGAATTGATCAGGGCCTGTCTCCCTCCGCGGATCTCCGAGCAGGACTCTGTGAGCTTGCTCGATTTCCAGCTTATGGCCTGTTATGTTGAGCTGACTCAGGAAGAGCTCGTCTAGGAATTTTACCATATCTCGCCTTCCTCATGCTCAGTAATTCCAACAATTCGGATGTTGTTTCATTGATTACAATTCTCCAAATCCTCCAGTTTTTCTCAGACGCATTGCAAATCTACCTTGGTCGCTAGCGGGTTAGCAGCTAATTCCCTCTCCGATGACTCCAGATAATCGATCTGTTTCTCAACGTCCCCCATTCTTGTAACCAACTCAGAGAATTTAGTCTCCATGGAAGTGATCGTTTGACATATCACAGCAAGATCCTCCAAGTCTGCAATGACTTTCGTCAGCATTGCCGACACATTCATCAATTCACGCAGGATTTCTTTCAGTTCACCATCCGAATTAAGTCCGGGGCTTTTGGCCTGCCACTGAGGAGAATCAGCTTGAGCACGTAAGTGTCTTTTAAAGTCTCCAGAGCCCGAGGATTTTGAATTCTTTGACATATTGTCTTCCTAGAACAGTTAATAATCAGGGTGTATCGAATCTCACTGGTTTATGACACAAATAGTAATTAAAACTAGTAAAGTGTGCAGAGCTCGCCATTCACACGTCCAACCCTCGCATGGTGTCATGTCAAAAATATAAGTGTAAATGTATGTTAATTAAGCACAGATACCAGAAAAGAAATTACATAAAGATTCAGAAAATAACAGTGACAGTAGCCGTAATTAAATCAGACCCCAGAGAGTGATGACAACTCTTTGAACATACACCGATCAGCCACAACATTAAACCACACTGCCTAATATTGCGTAGGTCCCCCTTGTGCCGCCAAAACAGCGCCAACCCACATCTCAGAACAGCATTCAGAGATGATATACTTCTCACCACAACTGTACAGAGCGGTTATCTGAGTTACCATAGACTTTGTTAGTTCGAACCAGTATGACCATTCTCTGTTGACCTCTCTCATCAATGAGGCATTTCTGTCCACAGAACTGGCACTTACTGTACGTTTTTGGCACCATTCTGAGTAAATTCTAGAGACTGCCGTTTGTGAAAATCCCAGGAGATCAGCAGTTACAGAAATACTCAGACCAGCCCATCCGGCACCAACAATCATGCCCCGGTCCAAATCACTGAGATCACATTTTTACCCCATTCTGATTGTTGCTGTGAACATTAACTGAAGCTCCTGACCCATATCTGCATGATTTTATGCTTTGCACTGCTGCCACACGATTGGCTGTTTAGATAATCGCATGGATGATTGTTTGTGCCTGACAGGCTAGTTTTAGTATTTCTGTAACGCTGATCTCCTGGGATTTTCACGAACAACAATCTCTAGAATTTACTCCGAATGGTGCCAAAAACAAAAAACATCCAGTAAGCGGCAGTTCTGCGGATGGAAATGCCTTGTTGATGACAGAGGTCAACAGAGAATGGCCAGACTGGTTCAAACCGACAAAGTCTACAGTAACTCAGATAACCGCTCTGCACAACTGTGGTGAGAACAATATAATCTTAGAATGCTATTCCAAAATGCGGGTTGGCGCTGTTTTGGCGGAATGGGGGGACCTACACAATAATAGGCAGTTGGTTTTAATGTTATAGCTGATCGGTGTATAAATATGAGAATACATTTCATAGACAATAATACAGATTATATGGATATAAAAAAGCTTAGTGAACATGATGAAAAGTCTATTGAAGAGTCACATTTTATTTTTAATAATACTTATTACACACAATCTCTCTCTCCCTCTCTCACACACACTCACACACGCACTCTCTCTCTCTCTCTCTCTCTCTCTCTCTCTCACACACACACACACACACACACACACACACACACACACACACTCTCTCTCTCACACACAACCACACGCGCGCGCGCAGAGTGACGGGAGGAGCTTTGGATTATAATGCACATACATCTTTATCCGAAGCACATCCGTCTAACAGCAAAGCATACGAGCGTGGATATATCGAGGGCTCTTTTTGTTTTGAATTCTACAGGTTTTATTTTATTTTATTTTTTATTTTATTTTTTTTTTATAAATATTTAATGGCTTGGGAATGGAGATAGCTTTGGTGAGTTTTGAGAAAATGGGCGATGGAGGCAGTGATGGAGAAACCTACCAAAACCAAAACTCGTTGGATCATCCACGTTTGGTCCAAACTGGACACAACAAAGAACTCTACAGGAGAAGTCCACAACAGAGCTCCTGGAAAATTAATGACATGAACAACACAATGATGGGCTCCACTGAGAATACACTGTATTATTACAGTCCTCATCGGTTTGACGAGGACATTCTGGACTTGGACCTTGATCATGAAAGCAACGAGCGAGTTCTCATCAATATTGCCGGACTGAGGTTCGAGACCCAGTTGGGCACCCTCAACCAGTTTCCCGACACTTTACTCGGAGATCCCGACAAGAGAATCAAGTATTTCGACCCCCTGAGGAACGAGTATTTCTTCGATCGAAACCGACCCAGTTTTGACGGGATTCTCTATTTTTATCAGTCCGGCGGGAAAATCCGGCGACCAGTCAACGTGTCGATCGACGTATTCGCCGACGAAATCCGATTTTACCAGCTCGGTGAAGAAGCGATGGAGCGTTTCCGCGAGGACGAAGGTTTTATCAAAGAAGACGAGAAACCTTTGCCCCAGAACGAGTTTCAGAAGCAAGTATGGCTCATTTTTGAGTATCCCGAAAGCTCCAGTCCCGCTCGGGGCATCGCCATCGTCTCCGTGCTCGTCATCACTATCTCGATCATCACCTTCTGTCTGGAAACTTTGCCCGAGTTTCGCGACGAGCGCGAGCTGCCGGTGACGATTCGCGCGATCAATGGCACTCAAGATAGCCCGTCGCTCACTTTTAGCGACCCGTTCTTCGTCATCGAGACCACCTGCGTGATCTGGTTCACCTTTGAGCTTTTCGTACGGTTCTTCGCCTGTCCAAGCAAGTCCGAGTTCTCCAAGACCATCATGAACATCATCGACATCATGTCTATCATGCCTTACTTCATCACTCTGGGCACGGAGCTGGCGGAGCAACAGGGACAGGAGCACAACAACGGGCAGCAAGCCATGTCGCTGGCCATCTTGAGGGTCATACGTTTGGTGCGGGTGTTCCGCATCTTCAAGCTCTCCAGACACTCCAAGGGGCTCCAGATCTTGGGTCAGACTCTCAAAGCCAGCATGCGAGAGCTCGGCCTCTTGATCTTCTTTCTTTTCATCGGGGTCATCCTGTTTTCCAGCGCCGTCTACTTCGCGGAGGCTGATGAACCCGAGTCTCACTTCTCCAGCATCCCAGACGCCTTCTGGTGGGCGGTGGTCACCATGACAACCGTTGGCTATGGCGACATGAGGCCGGTGACAGTGGGGGGCAAGATCGTGGGCTCTCTCTGCGCGATCGCAGGGGTGTTGACCATTGCACTACCGGTGCCCGTCATCGTGTCTAACTTTAACTATTTCTATCACAGGGAAACCGACCAAGACCAGGCGTCCCTCAGAGACGAGCCCAGCCCCGCGAGCCAATGTGATGAGCTTCAGTTGCTGAGGAAATCGTCCCTTAACTCGAAAGAGGATGCAAACACGCCCATCGAGAAGACAAATATTAAAGCCAACAGCAGAATGGATATTAAGCGTTCCCTTTATACATTTTGCTTGGATAAAAGAAAAGCAGATCTCTAGTCTGTAGAGAAATAAATCTAAAGTTAATGCGCCTGCACAATCAAAAGATCATCGCGCTGCTAAAATCCTGGAAAGTTGCATGGAGTTATTTTTTTAAAGCACATTTTAATCCTTTGATCTCGCATCAGCAGCTTTCAAGCGTTTTTAACGATTTTGGAAAGCATAACGTTTCATTCCAAAGAGGACGTCATACGTTGTTGGGATGCTTTAAAATGTGATTTGATTCACAGCATCTCAGGCCTTAACTCATCTCTTGTACATGTTTGCCCCATCTCTCCCTCTTATGTGAAAAGCCATATTAGGTATTTTGCATAATATAACGGACTATAAAAAAAAAAAAAAAAAAAAAAAGTACATATGGGCTACTGTATTTTGGGAACACCAAAAAGTGATTTGGTGTTAAACACATCAGGAACACTTTCGTTGTTCGTCTAAAACACTGTTTATGTGAGTTGTGTGACTGTCAGGATCATTTCAAATTAATTTATAGCATAAGCAATATCTTTTCACTCTCATGTTTCAAAATGACTGGTGTATGAAATTTAAGGAGGACATTTATTGAGAAGTTTAAAGTATTTTACTGCTGAATTCATAATGAGACTGTCTTGTCGGCCCTACAACACAATTCTGGAAGTTTGAAGTCAACGCATTCAAGCAGAAACTGACTGTACAGGAGAAAAACTACTGCACCATGATGATCTTCTGAAACCAGAGGAGAACATGAAGAAAACAAGTGATCCAATCTGTTATAAGGTAAGTCTCGAAATGAGTTGTCCATGTTTTTGTTTTTGTCTGCGTTTGAAATTTACTGATAAAACAGAGGTTATTATAATTGTTTGTGGTTATAAAAAAGTTATATTGATCAGCACTTAGACAGGTGGTCTCAAATATTCAGCAGGTGGTGTGAAATGTGGGGGTCTTTTTTTATGCAAATTAGTGCATTCTTGTTTTAGACATGTCTTAAATTTAGAGATACAGACAAGCTTATACGTGCTTTTATGTTATCTTGCTTGGATTAATGTAATGCCCTGTTTTCAACTTTAAAGCAAAATGCTGCAGCTCGATTTTTGACACAAACCAAGCTTTCCAGTCATATCCAGTTCTTAATTCTTTGCATTGGTTACCAAGGTGATAGAGCTTTTGTTTTGAAATCTGCACGATTATGGAACAGCCTGCCCCAGGATAGGAGATCTGCTGAATCTGTTTTTGAATCTCGTATAAAAACGTATTTTTATTGACTTGCATTTACCTTTTTGTGAATGTGTTGGGATATATTTTTTATGTGTTTTTGATTTCATGTTTTGTAAAGCACTTTATATTGCTAAAAGGTGCTATACAAATACAATTTATAATGGGGTGATGCATATTTGTATTGATGCAGGCTTATTACAGGCACATAAATCAATATATGAACAGAAGAATTAATGATATGACATTTCTATTCAATTTTACTGCATTGCATGATCTACAAATCATAGTACTAGTCTAGAGGGTATAGATATTTGTTTTTCATATCTGTCAATAACAATGATAATGCAGTAGATACTGTAACAATGGCCAGGGAACTTCAATTCCATGTATTAACATTGGATGAAGTAGTATGCATGTTCTAGAAACACTTTAAAAAGAGAGTTGCCATCAGGTGCCAGGAACCAAAAGATGTGTGTGTGTGTGTGTGTGTGTGTGTGTGTGTGCCAGGCAAGATCATGGACAAGGTTGTGCTATGAAGAGTAACATAACCTCTTTAACAGAGGATTAGATAATTCCCCTGCTATAGGTTATAGCAGATAACCTTTTAGTATGTGTGTGTGTATGTGTGTTTGCATGCTGCATACTTGCTTTGGTTGCATAGATACATGAGACAGCTGCAACTGGACAGTGAGTAATTTAGGTCAGTACTGACATGAACAAATACTGTGATACCAGTGAAAAGGTATAAGCACATCAAAATGGGATATTGCATAAAAAAGTACTTTTATGTTGCCCTTACACTGTAAAAAAAAAAAAACATAAAAATACGGTCAAATGACTGGCAGCAGCGGCTGCCAAACAAAAACTGTAAAATTAAAATATCTATTCAAATAAAGTGCAAAAACAATACTGTTATTTTACAGGTATTTCCTGATTATGATCAAACACCTTCAATTATGAGATGGCACTAAAAGTTCTACAGAGAAACACCATTATTTTACATGAATTTCCTGAATTATTATAAACAAACACCTTTAATTAAGAGTTAACACATGCTAAAGATTGTAAAATACTAGTTTTATTTTGGAAGACAAAATAAAAATTATCTAAAAATACTGTATAAAACATTAAAATCATCTCAAACTTGACTGGCAGTGTTTGTGTTTAGATTGAATAAATATGTAATGGTAAAAACCTGTAAAAGTACAATCTAAATACAATATTTAATGATTCAGTTTTTATACTACACACTAAGATTCACTGAAAAGTCCTTAAAAAGTAGGATTTCATTTACCATTGCTTTACACAAGTTTAAACAAACTTTATTTAAATTGTTTGTACCAAAATTTGCCATTATGAGACAATCTGGCAATGTGAATAAAGAGTACTGTCAGCTTTGAGAGTGTTGGTTATTAAATGTTTACCAATTTAACCATACACCTAATGCATGTCTTAGCACCCCCGTAATAAAAATGTAAACCACCAAAAGAAGGAAGATGTGGATTCACAACAATGGACACTTTTCACATATGTTTCATAGCGAGGTAAACACAGTTATAGCTAAAAATATTGCCAATTGGTACACCAAAATCAAACCAACCATCTAATAAATGTATTAACTGCAGCTGCGTTTACCCTGTTATAACATGTCTGAGGGTCATGAGGGTCTTTCCCTTAATGTTCTCCTGAAAATTAAATAAATGATTGATGATGATGATGACTAAAATCTTACCTTATATAGTACTGCAGTTGATACTTACTAGTGATGGACTTGTCTCTCTGTTCTTCCCCGTAAACCGCAAGTTTCTTATCATTAGCAGTTATCAGTGTTGAAAATGGGAATGTAAAAATTGTTCAAAGAAACAGGCAGCTACACATACACTACCGGTCAAAAGTTTCGAAACACTTGACTGAAATGTTTCACATGATCTTAAAAATCTTTTGATCTGAAGGCGTATGCTTAAATGTTTCAAATAAGTTTTGTAGACAAAAATATATTTGTGCCACCATATTAATTTATTTCATTATAAAACTAAAATTTAATAAAAAAAAAAAGAAACGTTTTTGAAATTGATGACTTGGACCAAATAATAAAGAAAAGCAGCCAATAAGTGCCCAACATAGATGGGAACTCCTTCAATACTGTTTAAAAAGCATCCCAGAGTGATACCTCAAGAAGTTGGTTGAGAAAATGTCAAGAGTACATGTCTGCAAATTCTAGGCAAAGGGTGACTACTTTGAAGATGCTAAAATATAACACAGTTTTGATTTATTTTGGATTTTGTTTAGTCACAACATAATTCCCATAGTTCCATTTATGTTATTCCATAGTTTTGATGACTTTACTATTATTCTAAAATGTGAAAAAAAAAAAAAAAAAACGTAATAAAGAATGAGTAAGTGTTTCAAAACTTTTGACCGGTAGTGAACATAACAGATTTGGGCCAAATATAACATCTCTACAAGACATTTACAAGCCATAGCATATATTTCTGTGTAGTTAAAGGAAACATTTGTAAAAAATAAAAAATAAAATAAAACATAAAATATATTTTTTTATAACCTGCTAATTTGCATTGATGGACATGACAATGACTTATCCAGATCATAATTTACTCACAAGGCTACCTGTCTGATAGTTTTAACATCCATTGGTGCCACGTTATGTCAAGAGTTTTATCATGTCTATTTTAATTCAGCTATCAAATGTGCATATTTTGAAGTTTAAAAGAGTCCAAGTTACAGGTTTTTACCCAGAATACATATTACAGTGGCCATCGGATTGCAGAGCTACTTCCTGGATAATTTCGTGGGAATGACCAGCCTCCATACCCCATAATGACAAAGCAAAAACCAGATTTGTGATAACTTTGCAAATGTATTAAAAAGAAAAAAAAGGGGTCCTGGGTACCTCAGCGAGTATTGACGCTGACTACCACCCCTGGAGTCGTGAGTTCGAATCCAGAGTGTGCTGAGTGACTCCAGCCAGGTCTCCTAAGCAACCAAATTGGCCCGGTTGCTAGGGAGGGTAGAGTCACATGAGGTAACCTCAAAACAGTTCATTTCATCAGACCAGGGAATCTTGTTTCTACTTTTTTCAAATTCCAAGTGTGCTTTCATGTGTGAGGAGAGGCTTCCGTCTGGCCACTCTGCTATAAAGCCCAGATCGGTGGAGTGTTGCAGTGATGGTTGTCCTTCTGCAAGTTTCTCCCATCTCCACACATGATCTCTGGAGCTCAACCAGAGTGACCATCAGGTTCTTAGTCACCTCTCTTACCAAGGCCCTTCTCCCCGACTGCTCAATTTGACCAGGCGGACAGTTCTAGTAAGAGTCTTGGTTGTTCCAAACATCTTCCATTTAAGAATTATAGAGGGGGGGGCCTAGGTAGCTCAGCGAGTAAAGAGGCTGACTACCACCCCTGGAGTCACGAGTTCGAATCCTGGGCATGCTGAGTGACACAAGCCAGGTCTCCTAGCAACCGGGCCAATTTGGTTGCTTAGGAGACCTGGCTTGTGTCACTCAGCATGCCCTGGAGTCACATGGGGTAACCTCCTCGTGGTCGCTATAATGTGGTTCTCGCTCTCGGTGGAGTGCGTGGCGAGTTGTGCGTGGATGCCGCAGAGAATAGCATGAAGCCTCCACACGCGCTACAGTTGTGCTCAAAAGTTTGCATACCCTGGCAGAAATTGTGACATTTTGGCAATGATTTTGAAAATATGACTGATCATGCAAAAAAAACAGTCTTTTAGTTAAGGATAGTCATCATACAAAGCCATTTATTATCACATAGGTGTTTGGCTCCTTTTTAAATCATAATGATAACAGAAATCACCCAAATGGCCCTGATCAAAAGTTTACATACCCTTGAATGTTTGGCCTTGTTACAGGCACACAAGGTGACACACACAGGTTTAAATGGCAATTAAAGGTTCATTTCCCACACCTGTGGCTTTTTAAATTGCAATTAGTGTCTGTGTATAAATAGTCAATGAGTTTGTTAGCTCTCACGTGGATGCACTGAGCAGGCTAGATACTGAGCCATGGGGAGCAGAAAAGAACTGTCAAAAGACCTGCCTAACAAGGTAATGGAACTTTATAAAGATGGAAAAGGATATAAAAAGATATCCAAAGCCTTGAAAATGCCAGTCAGTACTGTTCAATCACTTATTAAGAAGTGGAAAATTCAGGGATCTCTTGATACCAAGCCAAGGTCAGGTAGACCAAGAAAGATTTCAGCCAAAACTGCCAGAAGAATTGTTCGGGATACAAAGAAAAACCTACAGGTAACCTCAGGAGAAATACAGGCTGTTCTGGAAAAAGATGGTGTGGTTGTTTCAATCTGTGCCTTGACACAGTTCTGTCTCTGAGCTCTGCAGGCAGTTCCTTTGACTTCATGGCTTGGATTTCGCTCTGATATGCATTTTCAGCTGTTAGACCTTACATAGACAGGTGTGTGCCTTTTCAAATCATGTCCAATTAATTAAATTTGCCACAAGTGGACTATAAATCAAAGTGTAGAAACATCTCAAAGATGATCCAGAGAAATGGGATGCACCTGAGCTAAATTTCAAGTGTTATAGCAAAGGGCCTGAATACTTATCTCAGTGTGATCCTTCAGTTTTTTCTTTTTAATAAAGTTACTACAAATCTTTTTTTTATTATTAATAAATTCCATTCTGTTGAGAGATCAGTAACTGCACACCACACCTTAGATATACATATCTTTTTTTCTGATCTAATAAATGCAACAGTACTCCTCAACAGTCAGATGTGTATACCTATTGTAGTTGTGCTGTAATCTGTTTACAAATTAAGTGACTGTCAACTTACCATACCACCAGTCATTGTACATGGTGGCAATGGTTGCCAACTATGTACATTTAATTTCTAACAGTATACACAATGTTTATTGTCTCTCACACACACATGATGCGTTCATAAATGTAAGTTAGACTACATTAAAACTTTTCAGTGAATTGACAGATTTACTTAATTACTGGTTTAAAACAGATAGCAAAACTGCTATCGTTATAACACAATCAAGTAAACATTAATGTTACTTTACCTCTCAAATTCATACAGAGTTCTTTGAACTTTAAAGTAGCTGACAACATTAACACATACTAGCAACACAGCAACACTGGCTACTACTACATTGAAATATGTACTAATATCTCAATTAGCATCTCACTTTAACACACGACATCTTGATGAAGAAGTGTATTGTGGCAGGGCGGAGGGCAGGGCCGGGTTGTGATTCCACACACCTGGCCCCTAATAAGGCTGATTAAGCCCGAGAGGGATAAGGCCAACCGGAGACGGCGGTGTGTCAGAGAGAGAGTTACGGACAGCTGTCTGACACCTGTGTGTGTTTGTGTCTTTTGGTTTAAGTTCATTATTAAATTATTATTTATATTGTTAAGCCGGTTCTCGCCTCCTCCTTTCCACTGATGTGTTACACTGGTGCTGAAATCCGGGAAGGAGGAGGGATGCGATGTAGTAGAGTCCTCGCCATTACCATACACCCCAACGGAGCAGCTGCAGCTATCCACCGGGGGATGGATGAGCCCGGCCGCCTGAGAGCGGAGGAACGGCCGCCGACTGCGAGGGGAGGAGGGGCTCCTAACCAACCGCCTGGAGCGGTCAGGGCTGCTGCCAGGGGTGGAGGAGTCCCCTACCAACCGCTGAAACACGGCAAGGTCTGAGACCGCCGACCGCAAGCGGGGAGGGGCTCCTGGCTGACCGCCTGGAACGGGAGAACCGCTGCCAGGGGTGGGGGAGACCCCTTTCATCCACCGAAAACGCGGCAGGGCATTCCGTCCACCAGAGGCCAGAGGACTGCCTCCAATCTGCCCGGGGAGGGGCGGCTGTCATCCACGAGAGGGTGGAGGAGTGGCCGAGGACCAAGCTACGGCGTATCAGAGAACTGGTGAGAATATTTTTTTCTTTTTTTTCGTCTCTCTCTCTCCTCTCTCTCTCCCACTGCCACTCCGCTTTGGCCTTTCCCTCTTTTTTTAAATATTATTTATATTATCTTAAGTTGGTACAGGCACCGTTACGGTGTGAATGTATTTCCCTCCCCTTGTCCCCTCTCTCATCCAGGTAGGCGGGGATGACCTGCCGGCAGACGGGGCTGAAGACATGTACGTCACGCCGGGGACAGACTCCCTGGCCTGAGAGAATGAGGGAGGAATGTGGCAGGGCGGAGGGCGGGGCCGGGTCGTGATTCTGCACACCCGGCCCCTAATAAGGCTGATTAAGCCCGAGAGGGATAAGGCCGACCGGAGACGGTGGTGTGTCAGAGAGAGTGTTACGGACAGCTGTCCGACACCTGTGTGTGTTTGTGTCTTTTGGTTTAAGTTCGTTATTAAATTATTATTTATATTCTTAAGCCGGTTCTCGCTTCCTTCTTTCCATTGATGTGTTACATATATACACATACAGAGGTATTTACCTTCTGCAGATTGCGATATGTCTGTTACCCACTGGTGAAACTCTTAATGGGCATAATTACACTCCGGCAGGTTTTACAACTTTCACACGTCTCGTCTGTTTTCCCCATTTTTAGACTGGGCTACATAAATTAAGGGTATGAAAACAAAACATAACGTTATGTTAAGTTGTTACAGAAAATAACAGGGAAAATGTTTTCTTATATAATATCGGCATATTTTTGCAAGATATAAGTTCACTTAACTTACGTGATCAAACAGCTCCCATCTATGTCTTCCTCTGTAACCATATTCCATTTTTTTGTTCTCGGTTGACATCCAACAACTAAAATTCGCTCAAAATAAAAATTTAGCAGGAAGATGTCAAATAATCCAGGTAACAGCCATTACTAGTGGACCGTGGCAAGTAGCAGTGGATGGCAGCAGCAGCACACACCCACTCAAACAGACGTATTTTCAAACAAGACCGGTGAGAGGTGCGAACAGTTCTCATTGGCTAGTTTCCTGAAAGACAGTCATATTAACCAGTCGTTCTCAAAGCAACATGATGAGACAGCCAATAGCAATTGTTTCAGCGTGGTAACATCAGCTATAGGGAAAGACAACTTGTTTTAAAAGAAAGAAAATAAATGTGTGTAATTACATTTATTTGTAGGCTGTTGTATTTAATTTATTTCTCAAATGGTGTTTTCTTTGAAGTGTATGAATACAAATTTAATAAGTATGGTAAAGTTATTAATACATATGCTTACACACACACAGACATGCACACACACACGCGCGTGCGTGCGCACACGCGCATACACACACTTGTTTCACAATAATAGCGAGGACATCTCATAGACTTCCATTGATTTCATAGAAGGCTAAAAATATTTTATATCCCCTTACCCTCACAGAAACCTGTGCATCCTAGTAGACTTAAAGCTAAACATGATTTGGCCGATTTATGAGCCTTTTTTACAAGTAAGGACCATCTAAAATGTCTCACTAGTTCTCACTATGTCACACTATATTAGTGAGGACATTTTAGACATTGTGGCTATTGTGAACACATTCAATAGAAAGTACACACTAAATCACAGATGGGAAAATGTTTATACTGCTCTCTTGGGGTTAAAACTTTCAAGCATGTTGCTGCTCTATAGGACTTAAAGCATATCAATCTTGCTTCTACTCCTTCCTGCCTAGACTATTGCAATGCATTGTTTTCCTGACTTTGCCTTTACCTGTTTTACTTTTGTCAGATTCATTGGTATGTATATGCTTTTACTCAATGTGACATCACTGATTTGGTGTGGCCATAGAGGTAATATGACTGAAAGTTTCAACCTTGAGAGCAGTGCAGCTTTGTACTCTTTCAAAAAGGCAATGGATTATGTTTGATGTAATGAAAAAAGTTTGCTAAATTTGTATTCAGAATTACAGAGTTTGAATGTAAAAGTACACATAAATATAAAACAAATAAGATTTACCTTAAAATTACAAAGAAAAACGTCAAGTTGTTAGTATGGACATAAACCTTTATGTAATGAGCTACATATTTAATTACAAATAATTATTGTCATTTTACATAAATTTGTCTGTAATTTTAGAAAGCAGAAAAAATTTGAAATACATGTAATTTGTCATTATTGTCATAAAACATCAAATGCCAATTGGGTTGTTAATTTGCAGATAATGTCTGTAATTTGACAGAGTTTTGAATACAAATAAAAAAAAAACGGAAAACTACTGTAAAAATTTAGAGTTATTTTCTGTAAAATTAGGATATTTTTTTTTACAGTGTATGTGGATTTTCAAACTTAAATGTTTTGGCACCGATTCACTTCAGTAGTAGGTATTATATACCGAATGACAAAATATGATTTATGACCCTATGATTTATGACCTAACAGGTGTATTGTCACATTTGATCTTTGCTTCCTCTTCCTCCCTCCGGCTGTTGTACAGGATGGTATGATGTGTTTGGTCAGCTGTTATGATATTCCCACGCTGTAGCCGAGACCACTCCTCTGTACCATCTGTGTAATTAAAAGGGTAAAATGATGTATCATTAATGGTGTACAATGCTTAGTGGAAAACTGAGGTGACAAAATAATGCATGGTATAAGACTTTTTTCCTTTCAACTCAAACTCAAAACAAGTGATTGATTAAATAATACAATGATGTAATCACCAAGATGTTATCAACAATGACGACGTAATATGGGGTAAATAATATTATCATTATTAATGTAAAAATAAAATGTAGTATTACCATGTTAAGGAGCTGTGGTGTGTTCCAATTCATGGTGATGTTTATCCTGGCCTTAAGATCAGGAAATATCTGAAAAAGTTTGTAAATGCAAACCAGAGGATTCCTTACAGTTTGTGTGTCAAACAGCGATAGTGGATAGTGGAAACTAACTCTTGGAGGAAATTGTGTGGATTCATGTTAGACACACCCCACCCTGGCGATATTCTGGAACGATTTCTTAAGTGTAAACAGGGGGTATCACCATCCCTGTGGGGAAAATATTTCAGCCAAATGCTTTTGCTGTGTTTAGGATGTTTGTGTTTTTTTTTAAAAGTAAATGTTTAAACAGGACATCTGTTTGACATTTAGATGCTTGGAACAGGAAGGTTTTGTAATTCCCAACGTTAAAGTGTCATTTCTCTTTGGAAATTTTTTTTAAAACCTGTACACGCTTTTGGTGTGGGTCAGGATAAGGGGAGTTTATGACCCCCCCAAATTTAAGGTGTCGATCCGGGGTTGTCTGCATTCCCATGGGAAAATGTTTCGGCCAAATGTTTTGCTGTGTTTAGGAAGTGTGTGTTTTAAAATCTTTGATCTGATCCTCTCTGATGCGTTAACCAGATTCAAAGTGTCATTTCTCTTAGGAAGTGTTTTTAAAAAAAAGTATCTGTTTAAACAGGATGAGGACACCTGTTCAACATTTAGATGCTGGGAACAGGATATTTTTTTTTTATTTTTATTCCCAACTGTAAAGTGTAATCTCTCTTAGGAAATGTTTTTCAAACCTGTTCACGCTTTTGCTGCGGTCAGGATAAGGGGGGACTTTTTTATTTTATTCTATATTATGTTTGTACAAAGTGGTGTGTCTGCATTCCCATGGGAAAATGTTTCAGCCAAATACTTTGCTGTGTTTAGGATGTTTGTGTTTTAAAACTTTGATCTGATCCTCTCTGAAGTGACATCCTGGATACTTGAACAACAAAAAACAAAAACATATGGCATGGTATATTGACAGTCCTTTTAATTTATTCAAACATAGGTTATACTGTCAGATCTACCAAGATCGTTTCAGCTCTAAAAGAGTTTTTAACCAAATATACATCCAAGAATTAGTTACTCAATGAATCTTTTGCACTGTATATCGGGGTTAATATTGTCAATTTCATGTCTGTGTTTCTTCACACACAATCGCCTACTAAAAATAAACTAAAACAATCAATAACAGTCTAATTAAAAAAAAAAACAGCTACAACTGATGTAACTATTTCTTCTTCTTTTCGTTGTAAAACGCAAAGCTCACCATACGTTCCTTACTTCTGTAAGTGGTTAAATCGTTTATTTGGTATTAGATAATAGCTATTTCCTAGTAAAATGTTTTTACGATATTTATACATGTGTATTAATCAGTAGTCAATCTAAAAAGAGTTTATTTTAAGCCGTAGTAAAAAACGAATTACCATTTGGTGTACATGTGTTTTTCATGCAGATAATTTGGGAACGCCTCCCCACCACAACTGCACCCCATTTAAAATAGATTGTGGTTGTATTTTGTGTTCAATAATCACTGTAGCGGGATTTGCGTTTGTGCGCAAGACCAAGACGGGTTGTTTAACACGTAACATTACTCTTTTAAAATGGTATTTATTTTCAAAAGTATGTGTTGATTGTCGATTGATTTATTTATAAAATATGTGAAATTTACAAGAAAAACTTACAGTTTGTAACTTGATGTTTAACAGGCTTTTAAAAAATCTTGTGTGTATACAATTCAGGACATGTCAATGACCACAAACATTTGGACTGCACTGATCAACTGTGTAAGTTTACATAAAGATCATTTTCTTGTATTTATATATTTGTTATTAGAAGTGTGTAGATGTTATGTGACTATTTTATTTTAATTTTAGTGTCTGGTCCGTTAATTAATAATAATAATAGGCCAACGGATCAGAGCGGTGCTGTCAGCAGAGGTGTTCTTCAAGGTAGGTATACATTATTTGATGTCTCTCTCGAGCATACAATGTAACAATGTTGTTAAAAACAAAAACAAAAACAAAAATATTTTCTGTGTTTGTAGATATTTCAAATGTTGACTTGGCATCACTTGTTTCACAA
This sequence comes from Myxocyprinus asiaticus, assembly GCF_019703515.2. NCBI lineage: Eukaryota > Metazoa > Chordata > Actinopteri > Cypriniformes > Catostomidae > Myxocyprinus > Myxocyprinus asiaticus. The sequence goes on along the minus strand of NC_059390.1, from coordinate 29,884,782 downwards.
CCGGAGTTCATCACATGCGGTTCTGAAACAAATCCATGACCCCACTGTCACCCCGTTCACTTCGGAGACGCGCGTCAACTCCCAGGGGAAGTATTCAGAGGACTTCACGAAGTGCCAGATTACACACTGTATCCCCAGTGGCAGGAAACAGTACGAGAGACAATTTTGGTGGAAAACGTTGTGTGAGTTTATCAGGAAACCAGAGAAAATATCAACCCCCATCACAGTAACCCCATTCAGTGTTAAACGAGTCAGTTGGTGAGTATGATTTCATGCTAACATTGTTAAAAATAAAAATGTTTTTCGCTCGCTAATACACATATCTTATTCTCATTTTTTTATATACATCTGTACACTACCAGTTTGTTGAGTGATGAGGATAACGCATTGAACTGGGATGAAGCATTTCTGAGTGCCTTGGATGCCAGTAGTTTCAGCGAGGTGATTGTACTAAACAACACTGATAATGCAGTCTCATCACCTGCTGGAGCTGTGGTTTCAGATGATGTTATGGATGACGAGGCGCAGTTGCTAACCGATGCAGGGTGTATGGTTTCGGAGCTTAATACAGACTTGGTTGCTGCGGATGGCGATACGAATCAACAGGCCTGTGTGTCCTATGTGGGAGAATCGGTGTTGATTGCTGATGAAACTCTGCCGTCAAATCAACAGAACTTTTCCCATGACTTGTTGAGCTGCGTGAACAGAATCACAGGTCGGACGAGAGGCTGAACGTCGAAAGACTTTGTGGCTGTTTCGACATGATGATGACAAACTCAGTAGAACAAGGAAGCCTTATTCGAATTCTTCTCGATCGGGTTGGGGCCAATCAAGAAATTTTAAAGAAATTTAAAAGTGTTCTCCAGGATACCTACAGAGAACGTCAACTCATGGTAACAATTTTATCCAATATCAATAACACTCTCATAGATGATAGAAAATAATTTATTGTGTTTATGACTGATTTGTGTTAAAAGGCTATTGTTTTGGATTACTTAGCTGTCAGTGGTGTGTCATGATAATTTTTTATTTTAGTTGATCTGTGTTTTTTGTTTAATTTTCATATGGTATATATATATATATATATATATATATATATATATATATATATATATATATATATATATATATATACATACATACATACATACATACACACACAGTTGAGCTCAAAAGTTTGCATACCCTGGCAGAAATTGTAAAATTTTGGCATTGATTTTGAAAATATGACTGATCATGCAAAAAAAAAAACTGTCTTTGATTTAAGGATAGTGATCATATGAAGCCATTTATTATCACATAGTTGTTTGGCTCCTTTTTTAAATCATAATGATAACAGAAATCACCCAAATGGCCCTGATCAAAAGTTTACATAACCTTGAATGTTTGGCCTTGTTACAGACACACAAGGTGACACACACAGGTTTAAATGGCAATTAAAGGTTCATTTCCCACACCTGTGGCTTTTTAAATTGCAATTAGTGTCTGTGTATAAATAGTCAATGAGTTTGTTAGCTCTCACGTGGATGCACTGAGCAGGCTAGATACTGAGCCATGGGGAGCAGAAAAGAACTGTCAAAAGACCTGCGTAACAAGGTAATGGAACTTTATAAAGATGGAAAAGGAAATAAAAAGATATCCAAAGCCTGGAAAATGCCAGTCAGTACTGTTCAATCACTTATTAAGAAGTGGAAAATTCAGGGATCTCTTGATACCAAGCCAAGGTCAGGTAGACCAAGAAAGATTTCAGCCACAACTGCCAGAAGAATTGTTCGGGATACAAAGAAAAACCCACAGGTAACCTCAGGAGAAATACAGGCTGCTCTGGAAAAAGACAGTATGGTTGTTTCAAGGAGCACAATACAACGATACTTGAACAAAACTGCATGGTCGAGTTGCCAGTAAGAAGCCCGACAACATCTTGACACGCCTCACAGCTTCTGACACTCTGTATTTTGGTGTGACAAGACAAAAACAGAGCTTTATGGTCTCAACCATAAGCGCTATGTTTGGAGAGGGGTCATTCAAGGCCTATAGTGAAAAGAATACCATCCACACTGTGAAGCATGGTGGAGGCTCACTGATGTTTTGGGGGTGTGTGAGCTCTAAAGGCACGGGGAATCTTGTGAAAATTGATGGCAAGATGAATGCAGCATGTTATCAGGAAGTACTGCCAGACAATTTGCATTCTTCTGCACGAAAGCTGCGCATGGGATGCTCTTGGACTTTCCAGCATGACAATGACCCTAAGCACAAGGCCAAGTTGACCCTCCAGTGGTTAAAGCAGAAAAAGGTGAAGGTTCTGGAGTGGCCATCACAGTCTCCTGACATTAATATCATCGAGCCACTCTGGGGAGATCTCAAACGTGCTGTTCATGCAAGACGACCAAAGACTTTGCATGACCTGGAGGCATTTTGCCAAGACGAATGGGCAGCTATACCACCTGCAAGAATTTGGGGCCTCATAGACAATTATTACAAAAGACTGCACGCTGTCATTGATGCTAAAGGGGGCAATACACATTATTAAGAACTAAGGGTATGCAGACTTCTGAACAGGGGTCATTTCATTTTTTTCTTTGTTGCCATGCTTTGTTTTATGATTGTGCCATTCTGTTATAACCTACAGTTGAATATGAATCCCATAAGAAATAAAAGAAATGTGTTTTGCCTGCTCACTCAAGTTTTCTTTAAAAATGGTACATATATTACCAATTCTCCAAGGGTATGCAAACTTTTGAGCACAACTGTGTGTATATAGACCATTGAATTGTTTAAAAATAATGCACACCCGAGGTGGTAATTGCACCTCGGGTGTGCATTATTTTTAAACAATTCAACGGGCCGGAGTCAATTATTCCACTTATACCACGGTTACCACACCTTAAGACATCGTTCAGGGTTTTATCTCAAGACATTTTATGGTTTTCGTCCCTAAAACGCTCTTGTGAGTGGAACTACTTTCTTCCGCCACATATTCAGCATCTTGCTTTAATACAGTCAGAGCCTTCCTTGCTCATTCGCAAACGTCACGTTAGAACTAGCAACGGAGGCTTGTGCTGCTTTACTCGAAGATTTACTGGAGTAACAAGTTAGTGCGTTTGTGAGTGTGTGTGTGTGTGAGAGTTTGCATTTGAGGGATCGAAAGAGAGAAACTCAGAAAATGAGAGAGATTGCTTCTGAGATTACATTTTTTGTTGCAACTCTCATCAGAAGTAACATCGCTTCAAAATCGGCATATTTCCGTTATAAACCTTAACAACTTTTTTTCATCCTCACTGAGATGCAGGAGTGTGCCGACATGACGACTCTGTTTTTCTCTCACGAGTATGTTTGGGCCTTAAATGTGTGCGTTATGCGTATAATGTGTGTCCACGAGTGTGTGAGTGTGTGTGTGTATGTGTGAGAGAGAGAGACAGAGGGGGAGCGTGAGGGTTTTTACCACAGATATCTCAGATCATATAGAACTGTTGTATTGATCAAGTGTATCTTGCTCTGATACAGCTCAAGCCTTCATTGCTAATTCGAAAACATCATGGTAGAACCAACAACGGAGGATGCGCTGCTTCTCTCTCTCTCTCTCTCTCTCTCTCTCTCTCTCTCTCTTTCTTTCTCTCTCTCTCTCTCTCTCCCCCTCTTTCTGTGTGCGTGTGTGTGTGTGTGTGTGTGTGTGTGTGTGTGTGTGTGTGTGTGTAAGCGAAACAGGGCTTTCCACTACAGCTATGTGAGGCTGATTAGGGCGAAATATATTGAAACATTAAAAGTTATTTCGGATAATATAAATTGTTGTATTGATCAAGTCGTGGAGGTGCGGCTCTATTTGTTGGTTGCGACTGGAGTCTCAGTGTGCGCATGTGTGTGTGTGTGTGTGTGTGTGAGCGTGTGTAAGTGCGGGGGACACAAGGGAGCGCGAGGGCTCTTTTTAACCGAAATTGAAATATATGTTGGATATTTTAGGCATTGTTTGACGTTCTTAACTGATTTACTTTAACAAATGACTTTGTTTATATGGTTATTTTGTTTTGATAGCCTGTAGGGCTCTTTGAAATAACGGAAATAATTTGGCGAAGTGATATGGATTCGTTATGCAGTCAAGACCTGAAACTACTTTATAGCCGTGCGTTTACTTGAAAAATAATTGCACACCTTAGAAAGTCCGTGAACCAATCAGAATCCAGCATTCAACAGACCGGTGGTATATATATATATATATATATATATATATATATATATATTTGTGGTTGGAGTATAATCAGTGCAGAATAAGGTTTTTCAAAATGGCTGATAAAAGATTGCGTTCAGAAGATGATTTGCACAGTTGACAACTAGACTATGCAAGAACTATGTATGATCATTTGTCAAATATTGAACAGTTACAGAGCATAATTGTTCATCAGATGGCGGTTTTAGGACCTGCCTATTTGAATTTAAATGCTAGATTAGAGTCTATTTTTCACAGATTAGAGTGTGAGGGGTCTAATATTTGTGTCTCTGCAACTGTTAGATCATGCATTGTCGAGCTGTGTGATGGCTCTAGCGAATTATTTAAAATGTAATTGTCTTTGTCGGTATTAGGATAATTTACAAATCTCTTCTGTGTCTGAATAATAGATTCTAATCTAGCATTTAAATTCAAACAAACACAGATCAACTAAAATAAAAAATTATCATGACACACCATTTATCAAAGCTAAGTAATCCAAAACAATAGCCTTTTAACACAAATCAGTCATAAACACAATTATTTTCAATCATCTATGAGAGTGTTATTGATATTGGATAAAATTGTTACCATGAGTTGACGTTCTCTGTAGGCATCCTGGAGAACACTGTCAAATTTCTTTAACATTTCTTGATTGGCCCCAACCCGATCGAGAAGAATTCGAATAAGGCTTCCTTGTTCTACTGAGTTTGTCATCATCATGTCAAAACAGTCACAAAGTCTTTTGACGTTCAGCCTCTCGTCCGACCTGTGATTCTGTTCACGCAGCTCAACAAGTCATGGGAAAAGTTCTGTTGATTTGACGGCAGAGTTTCATCAGCAATCAACACCGATTCTCCCACATAGGACACACAGGCCTGTTGATTCGTATCGCCATCCGCAGCAACCAAGTCTGTATTAAGCTCCGAAACCATACACCCTGCATCGGTTAGCAACTGCGCCTCGTCATCCATAACATCATCTGAAACCACAGCTCCAGCAGGTGATGAGACTGCATTATCAGTGTTGTTTAGTACAATCACCTCGCTGAAACTACTGGCATCCAAGGCACTCAGAAATGCTTCATCCCAGTTCAATGCGTTATCCTCATCACTCAACAAACTGGTAGTGTACAGATGTATATAAAAAAACGAGAATAAGATATGTGTATTAGCGAGCGAAAAACATTTTTATTTTTAACAATGTTAGCATGAAATCATACTCACCAACTGACTCGTTTAACACTGAATGGGGTTACTGTGATGGGGGTTGATATTTTCTCTGGTTTCCTGATAAACTCACACGACTTTTAACACCAAAATTGTCTCTCGTACCGTTTCCTGCCACTGGGGATACAGTCTGTAATCTGGCACTTCGTGAAGTCCTCTGAATACTTCCCCTGGGAGTTGACGCGCGTCTCCGAAGTGAACGGGGTGACAGTGGGGTCATGGATTTGTTTCAGAACCGCATGTGATGAACTCCGGTTGTGAAACAAGTGATGCCAAGTCAACATTTGAAATATCTACAAACACAGAAAATATTTTTGTTTTTGTTTTTGTTTTTAACAACATTGTTACATTGTATGCTCGAGAGAGACATCAAATAATGTATACCTACCTTGAAGAACACCTCTGCTGACAGCACCGCTCTGATCCGTTGGCCTATTATTATTATTAATTAACGGACCAGACACTAAAATTAAAATAAAATAGTCACATAACATCTACACACTTCTAATAACAAATATATAAATACAAGAAAATGATCTTTATGTAAACTTACACAGTTGATCAATGCAGTCCAAATGTTTGTGGTCATTGACATGTCCTGAATTGTATACACACAAGATTTTTTAAAAGCCTGTTAAACATCAAGTTACAAACTGTAAGTTTTTCTTGTAAATTTCACATATTTTATAAATAAATCAATCGACAATCAACACATACTTTTGAAAATAAATACCATTTTAAAAGAGTAATGTTACGTGTTAAACAACCCGTCTTGGTCTTGCGCACAAACGCAAATCCCGCTACAGTGATTATTGAACACAAAATACAACCACAATCTATTTTAAATGGGGTGCAGTTGTGGTGGGGAGGCGTTCCCAAATTATCTGCATGAAAAACACATGTACACCAAATGGTAATTCGTTTTTTACTACGGCTTAAAATAAACTCTTTTTAGATTGACTACTGATTAATACACATGTATAAATATCGTAAAAACATTTTACTAGGAAATAGCTATTATCTAATACCAAATAAACGATTTAACCACTTACAGAAGTAAGGAACGTATGGTGAGCTTTGCGTTTTACAACGAAAAGAAGAAGAAATAGTTACATCAGTTGTAGCTGTTTTTTTTTTAATTAGACTGTTATTGATTGTTTTAGTTTATTTTTAGTAGGCGATTGTGTGTGAAGAAACACAGACATGAAATTGACAATATTAACCCCGATATACAGTGCAAAAGATTCATTGAGTAACTAATTCTTGGATGTATATTTGGTTAAAAACTCTTTTAGAGCTGAAACGATCTTGGTAGATCTGACAGTATAACCTATGTTTGAATAAATTAAAAGGACTGTCAATATACCATGCCATATGTTTTTGTTTTTTGTTGTTCAAGTATCCAGGATGTCACTTCAGAGAGGATCAGATCAAAGTTTTAAAACACAAACATCCTAAACACAGCAAAGTATTTGGCTGAAACATTTTCCCATGGGAATGCAGACACACCACTTTGTACAAACATAATATAGAATAAAATAAAAAAGTCCCCCCTTATCCTGACCGCAGCAAAAGCGTGAACAGGTTTGAAAAACATTTCCTAAGAGAGATTACACTTTACAGTTGGGAATAAAAATAAAAAAAAAAATATCCTGTTCCCAGCATCTAAATGTTGAACAGGTGTCCTCATCCTGTTTAAACAGATACTTTTTTTTTAAAAACACTTCCTAAGAGAAATGACACTTTGAATCTGGTTAACGCATCAGAGAGGATCAGATCAAAGATTTTAAAACACACACTTCCTAAACACAGCAAAACATTTGGCCGAAACATTTTCCCATGGGAATGCAGACAACCCCGGATCGACACCTTAAATTTGGGGGGGTCATAAACTCCCCTTATCCTGACCCACACCAAAAGCGTGTACAGGTTTTAAAAAAAATTTCCAAAGAGAAATGACACTTTAACGTTGGGAATTACAAAACCTTCCTGTTCCAAGCATCTAAATGTCAAACAGATGTCCTGTTTAAACATTTACTTTTAAAAAAAAAACACAAACATCCTAAACACAGCAAAAGCATTTGGCTGAAATATTTTCCCCACAGGGATGGTGATACCCCCCTGTTTACACTTAAGAAATCGTTCCAGAATATCGCCAGGGTGGGGTGTGTCTAACATGAATCCACACAATTTCCTCCAAGAGTTAGTTTCCACTATCCACTATCGCTGTTTGACACACAAACTGTAAGGAATCCTCTGGTTTGCATTTACAAACTTTTTCAGATATTTCCTGATCTTAAGGCCAGGATAAACATCACCATGAATTGGAACACACCACAGCTCCTTAACATGGTAATACTACATTTTATTTTTACATTAATAATGATAATATTATTTACCCCATATTACGTCGTCATTGTTGATAACATCTTGGTGATTACATCATTGTATTATTTAATCAATCACTTTTTTTGAGTTTGAGTTGAGGGAAAACAAGGCTTATACCATGCATTGTTTTGTCACCTCAATTTTTCCACTAAGCATTGTACACCATTAAAGATACATAATTTAAAAACATTTTAAATGTAATACTACTTTTTATGTTTTTCAGTAATATTAAAAATAATATCCCCCCACACATACACTACCAGTCAAAAGTTTTGAAACATGTACTCATTCTTTATTATAATTTTTTTCACATTTTAAAATAATAGTAAAGTCATTAAAACTATGGAATAACAAATGGAAATATGGGAATTATTTTGTGACTAAAAGAAATCCTAAATAAATAAAAACGGTTATATTTTAAAATCTTCAAAGTAGTCACCCTTTGCCTAGAATTTGCAGACATGTACTCTTGACATTTTGTCAACCAACTTCTTGAGGTATCACCCTGGGATGCTTTTTAAACAGTATTGAAGGAGTTCCCATCTATGTTGGGCACTTATTGGCTGCTTTTCTTTATTATTTGGTCCAAGTCATCAATTTCAAAAACTTTTTTTTTTGTATTAGATTTTAGATTTATAATGAAATAAATGAATGTGGTGGCACAATTATGTTTTTGTCTACAAAACTAATTTCAAACATTTAAGCATACACCTTCAGATCAAAAGATTTTTAAGATCATGAGAAACATTTCAGTCAAGTGTTTCAAAACATTTGACTGGTTGTCACGAGCTGGGCTAGAACCTGGGTCGCTGGTGTGGTGGTTGAGAGATCTACCACTGAGATGTAGATTTATAAAAAAAGAAAAAAAAAAAAAAAAAAAAAGTCCTTGCAAAAATGAATCAACAAAAGTTCTTCTCAGACCGAGGTATAAACCACATAAACAAAAAAAAAAAAAAAAACAATGGGCAAAACCAAAGGAGAAAATAAAACTCCACGAGGGAAGAAAACAAAGCCAGTGAACAATTACAATCAGTGAAAAGAACTCAGGATATCTTACTTGGGGTAGCTAGAGAGGCTTTAGCGAGACAAGGCAGGAAAGAGACTCAAAATCCGAGTCAGGAACCAAGGGAAAAAAAACACAACTTAAATGCACTGGGGGAAACAAGGCACAGGTGAGCTGAATAACACTAACAAGGCCACACGAGGAAGAACTAAGGTAGAGGAGAACACAGGGGACCTCTAGAGGCATGGAGACAAACTACAGGAGGTAGGATGCTGACACCGGTAGTGTATTACTTTATCATGTGTTGAAAAACATCTTGGTGCTTACAACATTGTATTATTTAATCTATCATTATTTTTGAGTTGAGTTGAGAGGAAAAAAAGTCTTATACCATGCATTATTTTGTCACCTCAGTTTTCCACTAAGCATTGTACATCATTAATGATACATCATTTTTACCCTTTTAATTACACAGATGGTACAGAGGGGTGGTCTCGGCTACAGCGTGGGAATATCATGACAGCTGACCAAACACATCATACCATCCTGTACAACAGCCGGACGGAGGAAGAGGAAGCAAAGGTCAAATGTGAGAATACACCTGTTAGGTCATAAATCATAGGGTCATAAATCATATTTTGTCATTCGGTATATAATACCTACTACTCACTTCCATTGTATGGACCTACAGAGCTGAGATATTCTTCTAAGAATCTTCATTTGTCTTCTGCAGAAGAAAGAAAGTCATACACATCTGGGATGGCATGAGGGGGAATAAATGATGAGAGAATTTTCATTTTTAGGTGAACTATCCCTTTTATGTAGTCTGGGTTGTATTTTCTATGCCTTGTGTAGTTTTGTTGATGGTTTTTCACCATGTTGAGATCACATGACCAGTTGAATACTACTCACATTATCTTAATAATTCCTGCATAATTGGATGCTTTCATTTGCTGAATAAATTAATCATGGCTGATTAAATTGTCATTTTCTGGGAGAAGTGTCCACAGGGTGGCACTAAACGAGAGTTGTAGTGAAGTGACTACAGTGAAGAGGAATGTATATTTTATTAACCCAACCCTGTATCCCAAAACCCAACCCTAAACCTAACCGTCAACCATCAGTGTTTGGAAGCAGTATCATTATCGTTTTATTTCTGTTCAGTGATCCTGTCATTTGTTATGTGTGAAATTGTCATCTGCTGTGTCATCTAATCATGTGATGTTTGGTTGATACAAAGATGTAAGCTCATCTATGACTGGCTCTAAATTTGAATGAATTTAAATTGATAATACTAGATAATTTATATTTTCAGTCTTGATGCACTTAGCGATCAGAAAAAGGACATTTCTTTTTATTGGATATTGATGGAGCAACATAATTTGTGTGAAAAGGAATACCGTTAAAGTCAGAAGTTTACATACACCTTAGCCAAATACATTTAAACTCAGTTTTTCACAATTCCTGACATTTAATCGTATAAAACATTCCCTGTCTTAGGTCAGTTAGGATCACTATTTTAAAAATGTGAAATGTCAGAATAATAGTAGAGAGAATGATTTATTTCAGCTTTTATTTCTTTCATCACATTCCCAGTGGGTCAGAAGTTTACATACAATTTGTTAGTATTTGGTAGCATTGCTTTTAAATTGTTCAACTTGGGTCAAATGTTTTGGGTAGCCTTCCACAAGCTTCTCACAATAAGTTGATTGAATTTTGGCCCATTCCTCCAGACAGAACTGATGTAACTGAGTCAGGTTTGTAGGCCTCCTTGCTCGCACACGCTTTTTCAGTTCTGCCCACAAAATTTCTATCAGATTGAGGTCAGGACTTTGTGATGGCCACTCCAAAACCTTGACTTTGTTGTCCTTAAGCCATTTTGCCACAACTTTGGAGGTATGCTTGGGGTCATTGTCCATTTGAAGACCCATTTGTGACCGAGCTTTAACTTCCTGGCTGATGTCTTGAGATGTTGCTTCAATGTATCCACATAATTTTCCTTCCTCATGATGCCATCTATTTTGTGAAGTGCAGCAAAGCACCCCCACAACATGATGCTGACAACCCCATGCTTCACGGTTGGGATGGTGTTCTTCGGCTTGCAAGCCTCACTCTTTTTCCTCCAAACATAACAATGGTCATTATGGCCAGAAAGTTCAATTTTGGTTTCATCAGACCAGAGGAAATTTCTCCATAAAGTAAGATCTTTGTCCCCATGTGCACTTGCAAACTGTAGTTTGGCTTTTTATGGCAGTTTTGGAACAGTGGCTTCTTCCTTGCTGAGCAGCCTTTAGGTTATGTCGATGTAGGACTCGTTTTACTGTGGATATAGATACATGTCTTCCTGTTTCTTCCAGCATCTTAACAAGGTCCTTTGCTGTTGTTCTGGGATTGATTTGCACTTTTCGCACCAAACTGCGTTCATCTCTAGGAGACAGAATACGTCTCCTTTCTGAGCGGTATGACGGCTGCGTGGTCCCATGGTGTTTATACTTGCGTACACTTGTTTGTACAGATGAACGTGGTACCTTCGATTGCTTCCAAGGATGACCCAGACTTGTGGAGGTCCACATTTTTTTTGAGGTTTTGGCTAATTTCTTTTGATTTTCCCATGATGTCAAGCAAAGAGGCACTGAGTTTGAAGGTAGGCCTTAAAATACATCTACAGGTACACCTCCAATTGACTCCAATTAGCCTATCAGAATCTAATTGGTTAATTGCCTAAAGGCTTGACATCATTTTCTGGAATTTTTGGGGGTAGAGACCCCAGTGGGTTATAGTGAGATTTGTGTTGACATAGGTGCAATAGTAATAGGGCAAAATTTGTCAGCGTATGCAAATACTATTGCGATACAAGATGCTTTTTTCCGAGCAAAATAAAGAGAATGCTTATTTTAAATAACCACATCGGAAAAGGGTGCACCATTTCCTGTTATTCACATTTTGGCATTTCAGAATATATCAAGTATGCTATAAACAAATGACCCCATGTGACTCTACCCTCCCTAGCAACCGGGCCAATTTGGTTGCTTTGGAGACTCGAACTTGCGACTCCAGGGGTGGTAGTCAGCGTCAATACTCGCTGAGCTACCCAGGCCCAGATTTATTTCTTCTTAATAAATCACTGAACAGACATAACATAATTTCAGTGCAAATCAATATTATATGTCCATGTATTTATTTATTTGGTTAGTATCCGTGTAATAACCGGGATAATGTACAGTCAGCCAATTGTTATCACAAAATAAACCCCTTCAGGGTAATACAATTCCTGACCTCCCTGTCAGAGTTTATTGTGCGAAAACAACCAGCTGACTGTACAATATCCCTTATATGTTAACCTTGTTTGTGAAGAGCTGTGTTGAATCTGTCAGCTTCAATTTCATGAATAAATTCAACTGGTAATGCTTGTAACTTCTGCATTGAGTTCCTCATGGATACAAGAGGAGTAAAATCCATCTTGATAATGTCCATCTTTATTCCTGTGAATCTTTTCAGAAATGTAGTGAAAGTCTTTTATTAGATTATTTCACTAACAGTGTGATTCTCACCTGCCTCTCATGTCAGTGATGTGTGGCATGACCTGATCTTGCAGGAGGAATCAGGTGAAAGTGCTGAACTGCTGCCTACATGTGCTGTTTTTACACTTGAGCCTCAAAATAAAGACCTCAAATAAAGCCAAAGCAAAAACATTTCAAGGTGAAATACGGATCAAATTTCCATTGACCTTTAACCTCTTTATCCATGTTGATTATTGTAATGGCTTATTAGAAAATCATTAACTCATTAGATTTAATTAAAATTAAATGCTTTACATAATATGAAAGGTTTATTATTCAAATCATTCAAGACTTTCCTGCATATTTAACAGAAGACTACACAAACTTTACATTTCTACAAAATAATGCGCAGCATGAAAATAAGGACTTGAAATCATGTTAAATTATTTTGCATAATGTATTTTTTTTCCCCTGAGGTCCACTTACAGTATAGTGCTAGTAGGGCTGCATGAGAATGGTTAAAATGATAATCACGATTATTTTGCGCAAAATTTTAATCACGATTACAAAACCCTGGTGCCATGGGTTTACTTTAGATTTTTTAGACACTTGTAATGGCCAAACATACCTGAAATTATGCAAATGTGCAATGAGGTAAATCTGGAGCGCTTTTTAGCGCGTTCAACACACGTTAGCGATGCACACGAACCGAACCAAACTCTAAGCACCGGTGTATAATGAGAGAACGAGATGGAATTCATGGCTATTGAGCACAGAACTCTAAAACCACTGTAACACCACGCTGCAACCAAAGTTTTGCTTGCTGCATAATCAGTTAATGGCTGAACAGACAGAGTTGTTGAATGACTGGTCTCAGAACAGTTTGAAAGGCACCAGATTTTCATCCTACCTCCTCATAGTCTCCGAAAGCAGCATGTTCCAGCTTTCTGATGCGATCCTTGTATCAATCAAAGTGATATATAAAACATACTCGTAAACATCTGCGGCATAGTATATCAGTGTGTGCTCGAAACTGAAAAGTGATTGGTCAGTGGCGAACTTCTGAAGAGAGCTCAGTTGTTCAGGTGAGGTGAAAATAGACTCAAAAGCTTGTGATTTGACCTATCATCTTTAGACAGCCTATTATAAAAATGAGCAACAATTTACAACTTTAACTGGCTGATCATTTCTGTTTTCTAGCTCACAAATATCACAGAGGATTATGCTTAATTAACCGCGAGAGGCAGAAATCGTGATCGCTATTATTAATTGTGCAGCCCTAAGTGTTAGTATAATGTGTTAGTTTAAGTTTTTAGTGTGGCCAAACCGGTCATAGGTTTTATTCTCTGCACAAAACGCGCAAGCTTTTTAAACATCATAAGCTCACATGTGTCTGCTGAGCCGCGGCCTTGTGGTACAGTTTAAATAAGACTAAGTTGCATGACTGTTTATTATTGTGGTTGCAGGATTTCAAGATGTCACATAAGAAACAACTGTTACTGGTCATATTACATGTCAAATGGCTCCTACACATCCAAGTAGACGAACTTCGGTCAACCACTAGTTTTCATGGTACAATGCACTGTTTTATCTCTCTACAAGGAAATTTTGATTTCTCATGATATGAGCCTTTCACATGTTTTATTCCCACCTTATTTTGAACTTTACTCTTTCACTTTCAATGTCACATTAATGTAAATAAATATTTTAGGCATTTGAGTTCCTTTTATGTCCAATAATTCATACTAACATTTACGAGATGTTGTTTTTCACAATAACTTACTTTTCCATGAGTTGCACATTTAATCCTGTTATACACTCGCAGATTTGCTGCATGCTGTCACATTGAAAATACTTTGTCCAAACTCATTTCCAAAAAAAAAAAAAAAAACATGTTACAGAATATCAATACTTAAATGGCACAAAAGGAAAATAGTTCTGAATTAAAAATTGATAAAATGTTTCAGCACTAATGCTGAATAACAGGATATTGCTCATAAACAAGAAACAAATTTGGTTACAATTTTATAACTATAAACACTTTTACAGTAAATGAGTGTTTATATATTATTGTCATTTTAACATGGTTACATCTGTTTAGTTTTTAGTGACCTAACACTTTTTAGTTTTGATTCTGTTGTTAAATCTGCCTTTGGCAACAATGAAATTAAAGAAAAAAAAATAACTGAATTAATTTTACTGCATAAATTGACAGTGAGGACAGGAGTGAAAAGTCTGAGATTATTAAAAAAAATGCATTTGCATTTTTCTAATTTAATAAAAAAAAAAAAAAAAAAAATATATATATATATATATATATATATATATATATATATATATATATATATATATATATATATTATCAGCAAAACTATTTAAGGGAAAAAATAAATAGAAGAATTAATATGAACATGAGTATGTCATGAAGTATTTGTTTATGTCCCAATTTTGCTTTAATTACAGCATGCACTAAAATGACCAATGTCACAAATTTGCTTATTTGATTAATGACTTAGAAATAGTTCAGAATGACGTAACTACAGCTCAGCATTCAACACCATAGGCTCTGGGCTTAAACAGCTCGCTGTGCAGCTGGATCCTGGACTTCCTGTCAAGCAGACACCAGGTGGTTAGAATAGGCAGCAACATCTCCTCATCACTGACCCTCAACACTGGAGCCCCACAGGGCTGTGTTCTCAGCCCACTACTGTATTCCCTGTACACACATGACTGTGTGGCAACACATAGCTCCAATGCCATCATTAAGTTTGCTGATGACACGACGGTGGTAGGTCTGATCATTGACAATGATGATGACACACTGGTGTCAGGAGCACAATCTCTCCCTCAGCATCAGTAAGACAAAGGAGCTTGTGGTGGACTTCAGAAGAAAGGACAGAGAACACAGTCCCATCATCATCAATGGATCACCGGTGGAGAGAGTCAGCAGCTTCAAGTTCCTGGGTGTCCACATCACTGAGGAACTCACATGGTCCATCCACACTGAAGCCGTTGTGAAGAAGGCTCATCAGCGCCTCTTCTTCCTGAGACGGCTGAGGAAGTTTGGAATGAACCGCCACATCCTCACACGGTTCTACACCTGCACTGTAGAGAGCATCCTGACTGGCTGCATCTCCGCCTGGTACGGCAATAGCACAGCCCACAACCGCAAAGCACTGCAAAGGGTGGTGCGAACTGCCAGACACATCATCGGAGGTGAGCTTCCCTCCCTCCAGGAAATATATACAAGGCGGTGTGTGAAAAAAGCTCGGAGGATCATCAGAGACTCCAGCCACCCGAGCCATGGGCTGTTCTCACTGCTACCATCAGGCAGGCGGTATCGCAGCATCAGGACCCGCACCAGCCGACTTCATGATAGCTTCTTCCCCCATGCAATCAGACTTTTGAACTCTTGATCTCCCACGATCAAAATACATCAGCACTGCACTTTATTACCCTTACTCTTATATCTCACACCGGACTGTCATAAATTATATTATTATTATATTATATTCTCTCTTAACAACTGACTATCAACCAACAGCCTGAATGTCAATACAGTACAATACTGTACATTCTATATATACTACAATATATACTTTTTTTATATATTTTATTTTTATTTTTTATTTTTTTTTGAATAATGTGTATCTATATAGTGCGTATTGTATACTGTACAGTGTATGTTATTATTTGTATATTGTGTTGTAATTATGTGTATATTAGACTTTAAATTGTGTTGTGTTAATTTGATGTTATTGTAAATTGGTATATGTCTCATCACTGTCACGACCGCTATGTTGATCAGAACTGCACCCAAGAATTTCACACACCATTGCACTTGTGTATATGGCTGTGTGACAATAAAGTGATTTTATTTTATTTTATTTTATTTGAATCTTAAATTGTTTATATACATTTTACATCATATTGTTTCTTTTTTTATTTATTTATTGCTTACATTTTCAAAATCTTAAATATTTGTTTATTTCCATGTTTATATTAGGTTTTGAATTGCAGATTTTCAGTGTGGTCTTATATAATGCTTTTTAGAAAATCACTTTATTTCTTAAAATAAATTTGCAGTTCATTGTAGATTATGGTTGTGTGAACTTAAATCCAATGTCCATCGTAATATGTGAAAAAGAAATACTAAAATAATAATTAAAACTGATTATTATTATTTATTTATTTATTGTTTGCATTTAGAGTAAAAATAAAGCCATTGGTTATGATGTTGTTGGTGACGGGTTGCTTATCCTGACGTGGCTGTGTGTTATCTCGTCTTTGAAAATAAGATCTTGAAGCCAAATGAAATCATTATGGGTGTCTTATACAAGCTGCCCATCATCTGTGAGTGACACTCACTGAGAGTAAATGGCATTTCAGTTAGAAAAGAAAGAGAGTGTCTCAAATAGAAAGAGACAAAGTCATCTTGAAAGAGGCAGATTTGACCTCTTTATTTGAGTGGAAGTGGATAAAAATTTATCGCTTTTAGAAATAATAGCTTTGTCATTTGCTTCCTTGCTTTGATTTTACATTTAATACAGACAAAATTCAGAGAACAAAAGCTAGCTGTATTATGTAACCCCAGTTTTATGCTTTATTTAAAGTGGCTGGGCTTTTCTAACTGTTACAGTCAGTTGACCTCTCATGTATGCTGGAATAGAGACATTGTTAGCATAGCTTACAGGCCTCAGAGTAAATATAAGGTAATGTGATGGAGTGCTAGGGGAGTCATGCACAGAAAAGTTCAGTGGAAAAGAAAGTGTAAAAATTGTTGGGGAAAAAAGTGAAAAGGCCAACCATTCCTAAATTTGACATTATTACTGTATCATTCTGCTTTCTAAAGACCGGAATCATGAGATTAATAATGAATATTTCATTTTGACTGCCATATTTTTAGTTTTTAACCAGGAAGCAATACAAATTCAAATCTGCATATTTCTAGTTTATATTTCTCATTCTTTACAATAAGGACTTTCAAGAATACCTGTGCTGTATCTTTATATACTAAGTAAGGGATAATGTACAGTAAGCTTGTAATTGCAAAATAAACTCTGACAGGGTGATCAAGACCGCAACACGAAGCGGAGCTGACTGTACAATCCTGCTTATTACATGGCTACTAACCATATAATTAAATACATGGACACAAATGCACATGAAACATTGATTTGAGTTTAAATTATTTTATTAGCTTACTTGCAGAGATCGCACAGATATCCGAGAAACAGGAATGATGGCTCGCAATACCCGGATGAGCGGTCTGATACATGGATGTGTGGTTCTTGCTGAGAAATATCAGACTGCCAAATGGCACAAATGACCAATCAGAATCAAGTATTCTAGTGAGCTGTGTCCACTTCTACTATCATTTGTTTTACTCAATCATCCCATGTTCATATTACTCCAAAAATGAATGTAACCAAATGAACTTCATTAACTGTGTTAATTCAACTACAAAAGTGTATTGCCAGCTTTACTTAATCCAACATGACTATTTTTTGTTTAGTTCACTGGAACTGGGAAGAGGATTTCTAGTTCCCAGCACGCTTTGCATGGCACTTGACAGGGAGAGTTAATGTTAAAATTAAGTGTTATTTTAAGTGTCTTTGTGAAAGTTTATAAAAGGGGAGACTTGGTGTTTCATGTTTTATGTTAAGATTTTGAAGAATTTTTGCAGCCTAATCTCATGAACATAATGTGACCATGGCAACATTTTTGCAAAACAAAATACCATGCTTCATTACACGTTTGGCTGCAGTTTCCCAGTGAAATGTCCAGCGGGGGCACCAAAAGCGAGCAAAATGGTGTCGTAATCAGATGAGATTTTGTCTTTTTTTTTTTTTTTCATTATTATATGGAAGTTTTAATAAGTAAAACATACCTTCCTAAACTAAAACTTTAACCTAAACCTAACCATTCCTTAAAGAAATTAAGATGTGAACAAAACAGACACATTTACTTAATTTAGCAAACAACATGTCTTTTGAATACACTTACTATTTTTTTCCACATTGGTCACCATATTTGGAGAATCATCAAGGATCATCATATTTAGGGGTCTTTGACATCAAAAAGTTTAAAAAACCCTTGTGTTGAGGGATATGAATTACATCCGAAAGTCTTTCTTTGCTTTTAAAGGATGATACGCAGTTAACAGCATGAAGCAGCTTGTTAGTGGCTGGTGAGAAGTTACATTGCAGTGCATGAGATATTCAGTTGTTTTATGTTTTATGTATTGTTGTTTTTTCTATAGACTACATGAACGTTCTTGTCATGGACCGAATGTTCATATAGTGAAAAAAAAAGCTTTGAAACAGAGGACAACAGACTGTGTTCATATCGATCCTTAGACACTTTAGACATGTGAAATAAAGGGAGCACATACTCCAAAAAAAAAAAAAAAAAAAAAGAAATTCAGAACATTATCACAAAGTAAGGTCTAAATAAAATAAATAAACTGTACGGATCATTCTGATTACTGGTCTGATTTTCAGACAATCTACGGCATCATATCTGTGTATTAATAATATTTGACCATATATCTATACATGTTGCCATTATTGCTGTGCGTGTGTAAAATGAACTGGTTGCCATGTGACAATGTGCCCTGATCCCACTGGTGTAGTGGACTTTTGAAATTAGCAGATAGAGTGCCATCTAAAGGTTCAGTTTTTTGTTGCTGTTTTTTTTTTTTAGTCCAATGCAAATTTATATTTCACTTCCATTTGACATTAACATAGCTTTCAGGTTAAACTCATTCAGAAATCTGATATATCACAATATATGACAGCAAAAGTAGGCTGATATAAAAAATATATATGATATAAAAAAGTTACGTACAGTACTTGCATATATGCAACAACATATATTTAAAGTAAAAAAAAAATTGCTGTTTTCAAATATGTAACATATTTTCCTAAATCAGTAGAATTTGTATAGGCTTTGTGATATACATATATGTCCTACTATGTGAACTATATTTTTTTTTATATACAGTGCATTCAGAAAGTATTCAGACCCCTTAATTTTTTCACATTTTGTTATGTTGCACCCTTATGCTAAAATGCTTTAAAAAAAAAAATTCACATCAATCTACACCATAATGACAAAGCAAAAACCAGATTTTTGATAACTTTGCAAATGTATTAAAAAGAAAAACTGAAATATCACATTGACATAAGTATTCAGACCCAGAGTCGCGTGACGACATGCGAGGGTCGGACGTGTGAATAGCGAGCTCTGCGCACTTTGCTAGTTTTTCATTCTTTTTGTGTCATAAACCAGTGAGATTCGATACACCCTGTTCTATAACTGTTCTGTGAGGTCAATATGTCAAAAAATTCAAAATCCTCAGGCTCTGGATACATTAAAAGACACTTACGTGCTCAAGCTGACACCCCTGACAGGGCCGCAGACCAGGGACTCGGTTTGAACGGTGCGGCGGGAGAAATTCAGCATCGGCTGTTGAGTATGTCGGCAATGTTGGTGAAGGTCATAACAGACTTGGAGGATCTTGCTGTAATACGTTGATCAATCACTTCCATTCACTGAGTTGGTTACAAGAATGGGGGACGTCGAGAAACGGATTGATTATCTGGAGTCATCGGAGAGGGAATTAGCTGCTAATCTGCTAGCGACCAAAGCAGATTTGGAACGAGTTTGGGGAAATCTGGAAGACCTTGAGAATCGTAATCGGCGAAACAATGTCCGAATTGTTGGAATTCTTGAGAACGAAGAAGGCCAAGATATGATGAAATTCCTAGACAAGCTCTTCCTGAGTCTGCTCGCCATAAGCTAGAAATCGAGTGAGCTCACAGCTCGGAGATCCGCTGAGGGAGACAGGCCCCGATCAATTCTGGCCAAATTTCTGAGATCGTCCGATAATGATCTTGTGTTACGCAAGGCGAGGAGTAAAGGAAGGCTTTCTTGGAAGAACCACAGCTTTTTTTTTTCCAGACTTTGCGAATTTGACTAGAGAGAAACGTGATCGATTCAAGGAATGCAAGAAACTCTTACATCAATGGAAGGTCACTTTTGCACTGATGTTCCCGGCCAAATTGAGAATAGATAATAAGGATGGCGCAAAATATTTACATGCCCACAAAAAGCGATGTCTTTCATAAAATCAATGGACTGAGGAAATCAAGTGTGTTTCTCACATTGCAGCCAAGTAAGTTTGACTCACTGAACATTCACTTGATTGTCCGAGGAAGCTAGGCACCTTTTTTGTTTCTTTTTGTGCTGGTTCCATTTCCTTGGTTTGTGCTGGAGTGGAATAACACTCCTTCAAGAAACTTTTGCATCGACGGAGGGTCGCTTTGCACTGAAGTTCCCGGCCAGGTTGAGAATAAGGATGGCCGTAGAGTGTTTACTTGTCCCCAACATGTGATATCCTTCATAAAGTCTATGGAATGAGTGAGTCATTGTGTGGTGCTCGCTTTACAGCCTAGTGGACTTAACATTAACTTGACCGTCCGAGGAAACTGGGCACCTGTTTTGTTTCTTTTTGTGCTGGTTCCACATAGCGGCTGGAGTTTAACACTCCTTCAGGGTAGTTGTGGATGAATATGCACTTTCCTTGTGTTTATGCCTCCTATTGGCTGGAGTTTGTTTTGTGGAGTATTTTTTGCAGGACATTGGAAGGATTAGGTCATCTGCTGAACTCATGAACAGCCGGCTTACTGAACATTCGTTTGACTGCCCGAGGAAACTGAAAGGCTTTTTTTTTTTTTTCTGGTTCCACTAGCGTCTGGAGCTTGTTTTGTGGTGGAACACACCTTCAGGACAGTTTTGTGAATGAATCTACATGTTCTTTGTGTTTATTCTGCCTATTGGCTGGAGTTTGTTTTATAGATTATCTTCTGTTATGTAATTCTGTCTCACAAAATTTTATAGAAACACCGGACTTGAGCAATCCAACAGCAAAGTTGTCGCAGGGGCTCTCGTAGGCGTACATGGACTGTTTGAGTTTAGAGGGATGGACGCCAGTTGGTGCTGTCGTGTGTGGGGTTAATGCACATGTTTTTCTTTTTTCTGTTTGTTTAGTTCGGGGGGAAGTTCAGTGTTTGACTGTTGCACTAATGTTGGAATGTGGTCTTTATAATTTTGTTTTTGACACACAATCTATTTTTATCTAATATGTCAAAATGTAAAATGTAAATATGAGTGGATTGTCTCTCTCCACATGGAATGTGAATGGGTTGGGGCACCCCATAAAAATGAGGAAGGTTATTTTTCTTCTTAACGAAAGAAATTTGATATAGTGTTTCTTCACGAAATGCTTCTTTCCCTGCAGGAAGCTGAAAAATTTGTGAAGATATGGAGTGGACATGTTTTCTTTAGTGCTGGCTCAAGTAAGAGCAGGGGAGTTGTTACATTGATAAGTAAACATCTACAATTCAAATGTCTCAAACAGATTAAAGATAAATTAGGAAGAGTCATTATTTTTTTTAGCAGAAATTCAGGGGCAAAGGTTGATTTTGGCTAATATTTAAGCACCTAACGCTGATGATCAGGGCTTTTTTATATATCTTGAAGGGATGTTGCAAGCCGCTGGCACCCCTCATGATATAATATTGGAAGAGACTTTAATCTATTGATGGATTCAGTCCTTGATCATAGAGAAGCAAAAGTGTGTAAGCCTCATAGAGCAACATTTATGCTCCACAGGATGTGTAAAAATCTTGGTCTTACAGTTATTTGGAGACTTTTAAACCCATGTGGTAAGGACTATACATTTTTTTCATCAGTCCATTAGATTTATTCTAGAATAATTTTTTTTATATATATCTAAGTCTCTCATTTCGTCTGTTGTTGATTGCTCAGTTGGAAACATCTTAGTCTCAGATCATGCCCTGGTGAGTTTAGAGGTGTTGCCACATATGGAGAAAAATAAATCATATAGTTGGCGCTTTAATGTGTCCCATTTGCAAAATCCTGATTTCCAACAAATGCTAAAGACTGAAGTCAATGTTTATATGGAGACCAACTGGTCCTCAGTATCCTCTGTGGGCGTGGCTTGGGAGGCACTTAAGGCGGTTCTTAGGGGTCATACAGTATGCCTCATTCATCAAAAAATCCAAAGCACGAGAACTCGTGGAGTTGGAAGGGAATATTAAAAGTGCTGAGGCAGAGCTGAAGCACTGAATGTCGTCTGATGGCCTGAGAGAATTGACCCAATTGAAATACAGATATAATACTATTTTGTCGCGGAAGGTGGAGTTTTGGTTATTCAGGGCAAGACAGTCATACTTTGAGTCGGTGGATAAAGCAGGGAAGCTTTTGGCTAGATATATAAAGCAGAGAGAGTCTTTTTCTACCATTCCCTCATTGAAATCTGCTGGTGGTGAACTTTTTACCTTGGTCATTGATATTAATAATGCTTTTAAAGAATTATATCTTAATCTCTATAGTTCCACGTCTTCATCTACTGATGAGGATATTAGAAATTTTGTGGAACCATTAGAACTCCCTAAACTGCAGACTGAGCAAAAAAATTCTCTTGATTCTGAGATAACCTTGGAGGAGCTTGGCGAGGTAATTAAGGCAGTTAATTACTGCCTCCGGGGCCAGATGGCTTTGCCGCTGAGTTTTTAGATCTTATGCTACAGAACTGGCTCCACTTTTGTTAGAAGTTTATACAGAATCATTAAAGAATGGAAAGCTTCCACCAACCATGACACAAGCCTGGATCTGTCTGATTCTTAAAAAAGACAAAGATCCAAGCGAGTGTAAGAGTTATCATCCAATTTCCCTTATCCAGCTAGACATTAAAATATTGTCAAAAATGTTGACGAACTGGTTAAGTAAAGTTATGATATCTCTTATACATATAGATCAGGTGGGCTTTATTTGGGGTCGCAGCTCTTCTGATAACATTAGGCGTCTCATCAATATTATGTGGTCAGTGGCGAATGATCAGATTCCGGTCGCAGCCATCTCACTTGATGCTAAAAAGGTGTTTGATATGGTAAAATGGGATTATCTTTTTAAGATTTTGGAAATATATGGGTTTGGGAATACTTTTATTGGATGGATGAAGTTACTTTATAGACACCCGGTAGCGGCGATACAAACAAATGGATTAATTTCAGATTATTTTACTCTGGATGGGGGCACCCAGCAGGGTTGCCTCTTTCCCCATTATTGTTCTGTCTTGCTCTGGAACCATTAGCAGCCACAATAAGAAGGGAAGATGATTTTCCAGGGGTGTTGGCAGGAGGTGTGGCACATAAACTGGGCATTTTATTCCCAGCAAATTTGTCTGATTTAGTTGGAGTTCATTTTGATCCTTTAATAAAAAGGTTTCTGAGCGATGTGGGCAGGTGGGCTTCATTACATTTATCTCTGATTGGGAAGGTTAATGTTATAAAAATGAATTGTATTCCAAAATTAAACTACCTGCAACAATCTCTCCCTGTAGATGTTCCTATCTCTTATTTCAAGCAATTTGATAACATAGCGAAGACCTTCATTTGGAATGGTAAGCATCCTAGATTACATTTTAATAAGTTACGTAGGCCGACTGAAAAAGGTGGGCTAGGCCTACCCAATATTTTGATTCATTATTATGCATTCGGACAGTCGGGTGTGTGTTAAGATCCAGGGGTTTTGGTTGAGTGTTCAGAGTTTTGTATGTGACATCTTGGGCACTCGGGAAGGTTTACCTTCCAACAGGACAATGATCCTAAGCACACTGCCAAGACAACGCAAGAGTGAATTAAGGACAACTCTGTAAATGTCCTTGAGTGGCCCAGCCAAAGCCCAGACTTGAACCCAATCGGACATCTCTGGAGAGACCTGAAAATGGCTGTCCACTAATGGTCCCAATCCAACCTGACAGAGCTTGAGAGGACCTGCAGAGATGAATGAGAAAATCCCCAAATCTAGGTGTGCAAAGCTTGTCGCATCATACCCCAATATACTTGAGGCTGTGATAGCTGCCAAAGGTGCTTCAACTAAGTACTGAGTTAAGGGTCTGAATACTTATGTCAATGTGATATTTCATTTTTTTCTTCATAATAAATTTGTAAAGTTTTCAAAAATCTGTTCTTTGCTTTTTCATTATGGGGTTTGGAGTGTAGATTGATGTGAAATAATTTTTTTATAGCATTTTAGCATATGACTGCAACATTTTTTGCAGTGTGGCAGGGCACATTATCCTGCTGAAAGGGGTCACTGCCATCAGGGAATACCATTGCCATGAAGGGGAGTACGTGGTCTGCAACAATATTTAGGTTGGTGGTACATGTCAAAGTAACATCCACATGAATGCCAGGACCCAAGGTTTCCCAGCAGAACATTGCCCAGAGCATCACACTGCCTTCGCCGGCCTGCTTTCTTTCCATGGTGCATCCTGCTGCCATCTCTTACTTAGGTAAACGACACATACGCACCCGGCCGTCCACATGATCTAAAAGAAAACGTGATTCATCAGACCAGGCCACCTTCTTCCATTGCTCCATGGTCCAGTTCTGACGCTCACATGTCCATTGTATGCGCTTTTGGTGGTGGACAGGGGTCAGCATGGGCACTCTGACTGGTCTGCAGCTACGCAGCCCCATACGCAGCAAGCTGCGATGCACAGTGTGTTCTGACACCTTTCTTTCTGACCTAGTCTTCTAGCCATCACAATTTGGCCCTAGTCAAAGTTGCTCAGATCCTTATGCTTGCCCATTTTTCTATTTTAACAACAGTAGCGGAGACACCACTACAGATACTGGCATCTTTCGCTTAAACGCACTGCAGAAAACAAAAATGAAGCAAAGTGAAACTATCTTCATCTGTCTGATATGTGATTCAGACCAGGGGCGGGGCGAGGAGGGTGGCACGGGGTGGCAGCTGCCACCCTAAAAATTAGCTTTGCCACCTCACTTATCATCCCAACTCAGACCCCGGTTGAGTCCTGGAGATGGTGCGCAACGGCTTAACCTGACCGGACCTCTTGGAACTTGAGTTGAGTACCCAATATATCATATTTCTCAGTGGGAAGGCATTTTAAATACCTTTTATCTTACGCTGTTAATAATCATACAACCATTTAAGTTTAAATGTAACAGACAATTTATTAAATCAAGTTTATGCATTTTCTTACAATTATTATTTTTACATTGCTTCAAAATTAATACCTGATAATACAGAAAAAAGCATATTTCATGTATCTTTTATCTGTTTGCCTATTCTTTTTTATAGTCACCTTATTTTCAGATCATTAGTCATCTACACACTGCAGGTTTCATGATGGCACGGAGCTGTACCTTTAAGAATGAGTGCTCACTGACACACCATTTCACATGAATTTTCAAGTCATTTAAAGTTCATTTTGATTTGGATGTGACCAAAAGTGCTGTTGTTGAGTCGGTTTGTTGTTTAGAGCATAAGAGGCAGGCATTATTGCATTGATTGTTTGACAGCGCATGGACCTTATTCAGTAGCGCAGTTTTGACTGTCATAGTGAGGCTGTGAGGGATAGACGTACAGTCTCTTCAATAAGTTGTGCTGTTTAAACTGTTTTGGATCTTTCTGCTAATGAAACATTGGGGGGAAAAAGACAAATGAAAAAAAAAAAGAATTTCAGTTGGCGAACTCAAGAGAACATGAGTTATGGAATATTAGATGTGATCTAGGAGCTTTAATTGGCTTTATACAATGGATGTCATTGATGAGACTGTATGTCTATCCCTTACAGCCTCATTTTCATTCATGTCAAAAATCAGACATGCCGCTGCTGTGAATTAGGTCTATTGAACAAATCAGAGATAAAGTGGAGGCAATGTTTCCCCTTTGCATTACTTTTCAGCTGTATTTCGTGGTTACCCCCTCACATCCACGCCCAGTGAGTTCGTAATGAGCTCAAAAGAGAGACACGCAGCAAAACGTTATCCACTGGTTTTGCTGTTTGACAGACTTTAGAAATATTTATATATATATATATATATATATATATATATATATATATATATATATATATATATATATACCAATCAGCCACAACATTAAAACCACCTGCCTAATATTGTGTAGGTCCCCTTCGTGCTGCCAAAAAAGCGCCAACCCGCATCTCAGAATAGTATTCTGAGATGCTATTCTTCTTACCACAATTGTACAGAGCAGTTATCTGAGCTACCGTAGTTTGTCAGTTCAAACCAGTCTGGCCATTCTCTGTTGACCTCTCTCATCAACGAGGCATTTCTGTCCATAGAACTGCTGCTCACTGGATGTTTTTGGCACCATTCTGTGTAAATTCTAGAGACTGTTCGTGAAAATCCCAGGAGATCAGCAGTTACAGAAATACTCAAACCAGCCCATCTGGCATCAACAATCATGCCACGGTCAAAATCACTGAGATCACATTTTTTCCCCATTCTGATGGTTGATGTGAACATTAGCTGAAGATCTGTATCTGCATGATTTTATGCACAGCACTGCTGCCACACGATTGGCTGATTAGATAATTGCATGGATGATTGTTGGTGCCAGACGGGCTGGTTTGAGTATTTCTGTAACTGCTGATCCCCTGGGATTTTCACACACAACAGTCTCTAGAATTTACTCCAAATGGTGCCAAAAACAAAAAAATATCCAGCGAGGGACAGTTCTGTGGATGAAAATGCCTTGTTGATCAGAGAGGTCAACAGAGAATGGCCAGACTGGTTCGAATTGACAAAGTCTACAGTAACTCATATAACCAATCTGTACAATTGTGGTGAGAAGAATATAATCTTAGAGTGCTATTCTGAGATGTGGGTTGGTGCTGTTTTGGCAGCATTGAGCTGAGAAACAGTTCTTTGTGCTAAGATGACTGAGAAGCACATCTTAATCTCACTTTAAAGTCTTAACTCAGTGCCTACATTTGAAGCTATCTATCACTTTTAATACAAACCATTTGTATGTCAGTATGATCAATATGATTAATAATAATAATTATAATAATAAAAACAATAGGAGAGAAGCAAGGCATATTTCAAGCAGGTGAGACACGAGTGAGCAGGACAAGAGACAATAGTCCCAGAGAGGCTGATAGAGAACATACAACATATACAGTACATTGCATACAGTCCATTTACACAACCAGATCTCATGAATGTGCTGTCTTCATATATTCTGGCATTGTTTGACAGGGAATGGACTATACAATAGGATGCTGATGGTGCAATAACCAGAGAAGAGCCTCAGAATTAAAATGCACTTGATCCAGCTCATTAGCTCTTTGCACGTGTGATTTCGGCAACTCTCTTGGCTTAGCGCATGCTTGCATGAAAATATCAAAACATCATTGCCACGTCCACTGACTTGGCGCGTGTGATGTATCGCATAGCACTGCACTTAAGGCATAGTGCTTTTAAAATTGGGCACATTAAGTAATGGAACTCACAGGTTTGAAGGTAATTCTCTTTATTTGCGATTTTCTTTTTTTCCCTCACTCTGTCTCTATACACATAAATATATAGTCTAAATATATAATGTAGAACTATTTAGGTTACTTATTTCACCAGATATGTTTTGTCATTTAACTTGAGCACATTATGGTTTTTAGGGCTGTCGATTTAACACATTAATGTAGTACAGTTAATTATATGGTAAAGAATGCGTAAACAATGAACGCAATTAATAATTCTCACAAACTGCACGTAAATTCATTAAGAATAAGCCTTGATGTTTTTGCATTCTGCAGTCAGCAGCAGGCAGGCAGTCAGTACAGTTTAGTTTGGGGCTGTACCATAGATATAGGAAGAGTGGGCTGCACCTTGATCTTCTTGGGCTGTACAGGCAACACATCTCGTCAAACCAACGTGAGCAAGGAAGCACGAAATGGACAAGGAGATTTTAAGAGGTGTTGCACTTTAGTTGCACTTTAGTCCCATGCGAGGGTTGGATGTGTGAACGGCGAGCTCTGCGCACTTTGATAGTATTTAATACTTTTTATGTCATAAACCCGTGAGATTCTATACACCCTGATCCGTAACTGTTCTATGAAGACAATATGTCAAAGAATTCAAAATCCTTGGGCTCTGGAGACATTAAAAGACACTTACTTGCTCAAGCTGATACCCCTGACAAGGCCGCAGACCAGGGACTCAGTTTGGACGGTGCGGCAGGAGAGATTCAGCATCAGCTGTCGAGTATGTCGGCAATGCTGGCGAAGGTCGTTGTGGACTTGGAGGATCTTGCTGTAATACATCGATTGATCAGGGCCATGGAGACGAAATTCACTGAGATTGTTACAAGAGTTGTGGACGTCGAGAAACGGAACAGTTATCTGGAGTCATCGGAGAGGGAATTAGCTGCTAACCTGCTAGCGACCAAGACGGACTTACAACATATTTGAGAAAACTTGGAAGATTTAGAGAATCGTAGCCGGTGAAACAACGTCCGAATTGTTGGAATTCCTGAGGACGAAGAAGGCCAAGATATGGTGAAATTCCTAGTCAAGCTCTTCCTGAGTCTGCCCCGGGAGACAGGCCCCGATCAATTCTGGCCAAATTTCCGAGATCTTCCTATAAAGATCTTGTGTTATGTGAGGCGAGGAGTAAAGGAAGGCTTTTTTGGAAGAGCCACAACATTTTCTTGTTCTCAGGCTTTGAGAATTTGACAAGAGAAACGTCATGGTTACTGGTGTAACCTCCGTTCCCTGATGGAGGGAACGAGACGTTGTGTCGTTGTAGTGACACTAGGGGTCACTCTTGGGAGCCCGAGACACATCTGGTCTTTAATAAAAGGCCAATGAAAATTGGCGATTGGTATTTGCATGCCACTCCCCTGGACATACGGGTATAAAAGGAGCTGGTATGCAACCACTCATTCAGGTTTTATGCTGAGGAGCCGATATAAGGTCCGGCCATTTCAGCGGGTAGTTCAGCGTTGTGGCTGGAGGGACACAACGTCTCGTTCCCTCCATCAGGGAATGGAGGTTACACCAGTAACCATGACGTTCCCTATCTGTCACTCACTCGACGTTGTGTCGATGTAGTGACACTAGGGGTCCATATACGAAATGCCACAACTGGCTGAACTGTGTTACGTGAACTGGCGGTGTGTGGTGGGCAGACTGCTGTGTGCCTCATAGCCAGCGCACCAGGTTGACACGTAACCTCCCCCAACATAGTTATGAGTGTCAAATGGCCCTTTTTGGGGACAAGTCGACTACCCAAAGATAGAGACAGGCTTAACCCAG
Organism: Myxocyprinus asiaticus; assembly: GCF_019703515.2. Taxonomy (NCBI): domain Eukaryota; kingdom Metazoa; phylum Chordata; class Actinopteri; order Cypriniformes; family Catostomidae; genus Myxocyprinus; species Myxocyprinus asiaticus. The sequence continues at coordinate 29,855,279 of NC_059390.1, read as the reverse complement.
TTGTGGCATCTTTTCCCCTTCCCTTTTTCCACTCCCCAAAAAAGAAGGGGGATTATCCGACTGGGCCGTCCCTCCCAATGGGAAGACACCGCAGAGACCACACCTCGACCAAAGTGAGGGGGGGGTATTTAAGTGGAAGAATATGTCACACGGTCTTTCCAACCATGTGGAGAGCCTTCAAGGTAGATCCTGCCCAATGGGGGAGGAGTTACTACAAACATGGAGACTGGGGAAGAGGGGCTCTGCCCAAGGAAGACGCAGTTTGCCAGCAGGGAAACGAACTAGCAGAAGATATAGATCGCATGGGGTTAGCCTTACAGGGAACCGCCACATGCGGAGCACCTACCCCAGAACAGGGCTCTTAGTTAGCGCGTGTACTGGGCTGGCAGCGAGTCTCTCCGAAAACTCGACTGCCACAGGGCTCGGAGGAAGTCAACCAGGGAACAAAGTTTGTGAACACTGCTGGGAATTAATGGCGCACGTCTACATCTCCAAGGGAGGTGGAAGGCACTATGTGCAAGTGACACACCTGGCCAGCTATCCCAGGCTTATCCGCTTGTGTTGCGTGCCACTACCTGGGACGAAACCGGTTCCACCCGGAGGTTGTAGAACCTTGCACAGGTGTTGGGTGTTGCCCAGCCTGCTGCTCTGCAAATGTCTGTTAGAGAGGCACCCCTGGCCAGGGCCCAGGGAGCCGCTACACCCCTGGTAGAATGGGCTGGTAGCCCTACTGAGGGCGGCATGTCCTAGGCGACATATGCCATAGTTATGGGGTCAATGAGCCAGTGGGCGATCCTCTACTTGGAGACAGCGCTTCCTTTCCGCTGTGCACCAAAGCAGACAAAGAGCTGCTCAGAGATTCTAAAGCTCTGCATGCGATCCAAATAGATGCGTAAAGCGTGCACCGGACACAGCGACGACAGGGCTGGGTCTGCCTCCTCCTGGGGCAGTGCGTGCAGGTTCACCACCTGGTCCCTAAAGGGGTGGTGGGAACCTTGGGCACATAGCCCGGTCAGGGTCTCAGGATCATGTGAGAGTAACCTGGACCGAACTCCAGGCATGTTTTGCTGACAGAGAATGCTTGCAGGTCACCTACCCTCTTGATGGAAGTGAGCGCAGTCAGGAGGGCAGTCTTCAAGGAGAGTGCCTTACACTCGGCTAACTGCAAAGGCTCAAAGGGGGCTCTCTGTAGACCTTGAAGAACTACAGAGGTCCGATGAGGGAACGAGGCGCGGTCTGGAGGGATTCAGCCTCCTGGTGCCTCTTAGGAACCTAATGATCAGGTCGTGCTTCCCTAAGGACTTACCGTCGACTGCGTTGTGGTGTGCTGCTATGGCGGCAATGTACACCTTCAAGGTGGAAGGGGACAGCCTCCCTTCCAACCTCTCCTGCAGGAAGGAAAGCACTGATCTGACTGTGCATCTCTGGGGTCTTCCCAACAGGAAGAACACCACTTAGCGAACAGACACCACTTAAAGGTATACAGGCGCCTCGTAGAGGGGGCCCTAGCCTGAGTGATCGTGTCCACCACCGCAGATGGTAGACCGCTTAGGTCTTCTTCGTCCCGTCCAGGGGCCACACATGGAGATTCCAGAGGTCTGGGCACAGGTGCCAGATGGTGCCACGTCCCTGAGAAAAAAGGTCCTTCCTCAGGGGAATTCACCAGGGGAGAGCTGTCGCGAGGAGCGTAAGGTCCGAGCACCACGTCTGGGCGGGCCATTAGGGTGCTACCAGGATGACCTGCTCCTCGTCCTCCCTGACCTTGCACAGGGTCTGTGCAAGCAGGCTCACTGGGGGAAATGCATATTTGCGCATGCCAGGGGGCCAGCTGTGTGCCAGCGCATCTATGCCGAGGGGGGCCTCAGTCAGGGCGTACCAGAGTGGGCAGTGGGGAGGATTCTTGGGAGGTGAACAGGTGCACCTGTGCCTGTCGAATCGACTCCAAATCAGCTGGACCACCTGAGGGTGGAGTCTCCACTCTCCCCTGAGGGTTACCTGTCGTGACAGCGCGTCCGCTGTAGTGTTGAGGTTGCCCGGGATGTGAGTGGCTTGCAGCGACTTGAAGTGCTGCTGACTCCAGAGGAGGAGACGGCGGGCGAGTTGTGACATACAATGAGAGCGCAAACCGCCTTGGTGGTTAACATATGCTACCGTTGTCATGTTGTCTGACTGAACTAACATGTGCTTGCCCTGGATCAACGGCCGAAACCTCCGCAGGGCGAGCAGAATTGCCAACAACTCGAGGCAGTTGATGTGCCAATGCAGTCGCGGACCCGTCCAGAGGCCGGCGGCTGCGTGCCCATTGCTAATAGTGCCCCAGCCCATTTTGGAGGCATCTGTCGTGACCACGACGCGCCTGGAGACCAGTTCTAGAGGAATAACTGCCCGTAGAAATGAGAGGTCGGTCCAAGGGCTGAAAAGACGGTGACAGACCGGCGTGATGACCACGCGACGTGTCCCGTGGCGCCATGCCCATCTCAGGACTCGAGTCTGGAGCCAGTGCTGAAGCGGCCTCATATGCATCAACCCGAGCGGGGTGGCCACCCCCGAGTATGTCATATGCCCCAGGAGCCTCTGAAAAAGTTTCAGTGGAACCGCTGTTTTCTGTTTGAACGCCTTCAAACAGGCCAGCACCGACTGGGCGCGCTCGTTCGTAAGGTGCGCCGTCAAGGAGACCGAGTCCAACTCCAAACCGAGAAAAGAGATGCTCTGGCTCAGACCTGTAGGTTTACGTCGTCTCTGACGGCCAAGGCCTCTGAGCGGTGCCACGAGTCCAGGAACCAATCACCGAGCCATGAGGGTTCAGGGAAGAGCAGTGAGTTCCACTCTTGCCGACACTCGCAGCTGCCCGGGAAAGAATGTCGTCATCTCCACGTCAGCCTGTGACTGGGCAATCGACCCCGAAGGGAGGAGCCCAGCTGAGGCTTCCGACTGGACGAGCCCGCTCTCCGATGCTGCGCTCGAGAGCTCATCACTTTCGCGGGCTCCGAATAAGAGGTCTAACTCGCCGTGAGACGAGCCGGCGGACTCATCCGGAAGCCCGATCGGGGCAGACGAGCGTGCTGGGGAATGGGAGGTCCGCGGGGGAATACCCGGCGGAGGCGGTCCCATTGGGGTCCCCAAATCACCCCCAGTGCTAGCCACGCTGGCCTCATACCCATGGGTAAAAGGACCGAGGCAGGGAGCCTCTGGGGTGGCTTGCTTTCTTACGAAGGCGAGCCGCGACCGCAACGTTGCCATGGACATATTCTCGCAGTGAGAACATGACCATCCACGAATGCTGTCTCCGCGTGAGCAGTGCCTAGACACGAAAGACAGTGATCGTGACAGTCAAAAGGCGAGAGATGATGAGCGCAACCAGGAATAGCACACAATCGGAAAAGCATCTTTAAAAAGACGCGTCTTTAAAAAGACGTTCCGTGTGTGCCGCTCTTTTAGAGAAATATACTCTTTTAGAGAAATATACTCTTTTGTTTCTGCCGAAGCACCCAGGGGCATTCTCTGCAGTGCACCAGTGCAGAGGGGGGAGAAGCCACTGAAATGCGCCGTCAGATCCAGCAGAGGTGAATGAACAGTAGTATTCAGCTCAGTGAGCATGACCGTTCTGCTCCGAAGAGAAAATCTGAATGAATGGTTGCATACCAGCTCCTTTTATATCCGTATGTACGGGGGAGTGGCATGCAAATACCACTCGCCAATTTTCATTGGCCTTTTATCAAAGACCAGAGTGACCCCTAGTGTCACTACATAGACACAACATCGAGTGAGTGACAGATAGGGAACATGATCGATTCAAGGAATGCAAGAAAATCTTACATCAACGGAAGATCGCATTTGCACTGATGTTCCTGACCAAATTGAGAATAGATACTAAGGATGGCCGCAAAATATTGACATGCCCACAACAAGCGATGTCCTTCATAAAGTCATTGGAATGAGTAAGTTATTCTGTGACACTATGTAGCCGAGTGAACCTGACTCACTGAACATTCACTTGTTCTATCCAAGGAAACTGGGTGCCTTCTTTGTTTCTTTTTGTGCTGGTTCCGCCTAGCGGCTGGAGTTTGTTTTGTTGAGGAACACACCTTCGGAACAGTTGTGGATGAATCTGCACATTATTTGTTCTTATGTCTCCTATTGGTTGGAGTTTGTTTTCTGGAATATTTCTTGCAATCATTGGAGTGATTAAGACACTTGTTGCTCTTGTGTATCAGCTGAGTGAGCCTGACTCACTGAACATTCACTTGACTGTCCGAGGAAATTGAGCGCCTTTTTTGTTTCTTTTTGTGCTGGTTCCGCCTAGCAGCTGGAGTTTGTTTTGTGGAGGAACACACCTTCGGAACAGTTGTGGATGAATCTACACGTCTTTGTGTTTATTCTGCCTATTGACTGGAGTTTGTTTTACAGATTATTTTCTGTTGTGTAATTCTATTTCACAAAATTTGTATAGAAGCACTGGACTTGAGCAATCTGATGGCAAAGTTGTCGCGGGGGCTCTCGTAGGCATACGTGGACTGTTTGAGTTTAGAGGGATGTTGGCTCTGTCATGCGCGGGGTTAATGCGAAAGTTTTTCTTTTTTCTTTTTCTTTTTGTTCAAAAAAAAAAAAAAAAAAAGTTTTTTTTTGCTCTAATGATGGAATGTGGTCTTTATAATTTTGTTTTTGACACACAATCTATTTTTTCTAATATGTCAAAATGTCAAATGTTAATATGAGTGGATTGTCTCACTCCACGTGGAATGTAAATGGGTTGGGGCACCCCATAAAAATTAATTTTATTAAATGTAAGAAATATGATATAGTGTTTCTTCAAGAAAACATCTTTCCCTGCAGGAAGCTGAAAAATTTGTGAAGATTTGGGGTGGGCATGTTTTCTTTAGTGCTGGCTCAAGTAAGAGCAGGGGAGTCATTACATTGATAAGTAAACATCTACAATTCAAATGTCTCAAACAGATTAATGATAAATTAGGAAGAGTCATTATTGTTTTAGTAGAAACTCAGGGGCAAAGGTTGATTTTGGCTAATATATACACACCTAACGTTGATGATCAGGGATTTTTTATAGATATTGAAGGGATGTTGCAAGCCGCTGGCACCCCTCATGATATAATATTGGGAGGAGACTTTAATATTTTGATGGACTCAGTCCTTGATCATAGTGAAGCAAAAGTGTGTTAACCCCTAGAGCAACAGTGACGCTTCACAGGATGTGTAAAAATCGTCTTGGTTACTGATGTAACCTCTGTTCCATGATGGAGGGAACAAGACGTTGTGTCGATATAGTGACACTAGGGGTTCGATCTTGAAAGCCTCAATCACCTTTGCTTAAAATAGAAAAGGCCAATGAGAATTGGCAAGTGGAATTTGCATGCCACACTCTGCCCCTGGACATACGGGTATAAAAGCAGATGACATGCACCACTCATTCAGATTTATGCTGAGGAGCCAATAGAGAGTCCCGGCCATGTCAGCGGCCGGTTCAGCGCCACGGCAGAAGGGACATAATGTCTCATTCCCTCCATCAGGGAACAGAGGTTACATCAGTAACCAAGACGTTCCCTGTCTGTCACTCACTCTACATTGTGTTGATGTAGTGACACTAGGGGTTCCTATAGGAAATGCAGCAGGCGCTGAACCATGTCACAAAGTACAGAAGAGCGGACACGGGCAAGCTGCTGTGTGCCTCGCAGCGAGCGCTCAACCACGTCGTGACCTTCCAGCGAGTTATGTAAGGTGTCTCCCTAGTCCCGTTAAGGGGGGAGGAGGCACTTACCCAAGTAGGCTACCGGCGGTGCCTTTCCTGATTTGCTGTTAAGCAATTTCCCGTCGAGCACTTTCTAGAATAGCGCTGGGAAGTGCTCATCCCTCTCCAGGAAGTAGAGCACTACGGGGACCACATCCTACCGGAGGGAGAATACCTCTCATGGACTTACCAATGGGGAAGTTCACATATGGAATGATACCACCGGAGGACCATATCTATAGAGAGGGTACTCAGCCACAGTGACTGAGGCAGAGAAAGCTCTGGCGAGGGGAAACACATGGTTCACCTAAGGGGAAACCGAACAGTGGAAACTCATCATACGGGATTACCAAGGGGGAATCACCACGCATGGAGCACTGAGCACACGGGCTCACCTGAAAAGGGGCATACCAAGAGTACTGGGCCTGGTGTCATTACTCCTCCGCTGAGTTCGTCACCGAACAGTGCTTAAGAATTTAAGAGGCATCCAGGGTTCACCGGATACAGGGAACTGTTGTGGACAAAAAGGCACACATTTTCACCTTTGAAAAGGGGAAAGGCACAATGCAAGTGGTACACCCAACCGCCCGCCCGGTCTACCTGCTGTTACCACAAAACACTCTGGTCAAAACCGGGTCTTTGCGTAGGTTATAAAATCTTGCAAAGGTGTTGGGTGTAGCCCAACCCGCAGCTCTGCATATGTCTGCTATAGAGGTCCCCCTTGCCAGTGCCCAGGAGGACGTAACACCTCTAGTGGAGTGTGCCCAGACTCCCAATGGGCACGGCAAGTCCTGAGATTGGTATGCAAGAGAAATGGCATCCACAATCCAATGGGCTAGCCTCTGCTTGGAGACGGCTTTCACCTTCTGCTGTTCTCCAAAACAGACAAAGAGCTGCTCCTGGTGTCTAAAGCTCTGCGTGCAGTCCAGATAGATTCACAGGGCGCAAACTGGACACAGCAACTACAAGGCTGGGTCTTCCTCCTCTGAAGGGAGCGCTTGCAGGTTCACCACCTGGTCCTGAAAAGGAGTAGTGGGAACTTTGGGCACGTAACCGGGCTGGGGTCTCAAGATCATGTGAGAGTGTGCCGGTCCAAACTCCAGGCATTCGCTGGTAACAGAGAGCACCTGCTGGTCCCCCACCCTCTTGATGGAAGTGAGCGCCACCAGGAGGGCCATCTTCAGAGGCAAAGTACTGAGCTCGGCCTGCTCCAGGGGTTCAAAGGGGGCTCTCTGTAGGGCAGGTAGGACCACAGAGAGATCCCAAGAGGGAATCAGGTGCGGTCTAGGAGGATTCAACCTCCTCGCACCCTTGAGGAACCTGTTGAGCAGGTCACGCTGTCATGAGGGCCTCCCGTCCAGTGTGTCATGGTGAGCTGCTATGGCAGCCACGTACACTTTCAGGGTAGAGGGAGACAGCCATCTTTCCAGCCCTTCCTGAAGGATAGACAGCACAGACCCGACGGCACATCTCCGTCACCAGTTCGCGAAGAGACGCCACTTCAAGGCATACAGCCGGCTCATAGAGGGGGCTCTGGCCTGAGTGATTATGCTTACCACCGCTGGCGGAAGACCCGCTAGGTCTTCCGCGTCCTGTCCAGGAGCCATACGTGGAGATTGCAGAGGTCCGGCCACGGTGCTGGAGCGTTTCCTGCCCCTGAGTGAGAAGGTCCTGCCTCAGGGGAATGCGCCAGGGAGGTGCTACTACCAGGAGCATCAGATCCGAGAACCAAGTCTGGTTGGGCCAGTACGGCACAACGAACAGGACTTGCTGCTCGTCCTCCTTGACTTTGCACAGAGTCTGTGCAATGAGGCTCACTGGAGGAGATGTATATTTGCGTGGCCCCCGAGGCCAGCTGTGCACCAAGGCACCTGTGCTGAGGGGAGCCTCGGATAGGGAGTACCAAAGGGGGCAGTGAGAGAACTTTTGGGAGGCAAACAGGTCTACCTGCACCTCCCCAAATCTCTCCCAAATCAGCTGGACTATGTGGGGGTGGAGTCCCCACTCCCCACGGAGCGTTACCTGCCATGAGACCGCGTCCGCTACATGGTTGAGGACGCCCGGAATGTGAGTGGCTCGCAACGAATTCAACGTCTTCTGACTCCAGAGGAGGTGGCGGGCGAGTTGAGACATGCAACGTGAGCATACGCCGCCTTGGCGGATTATGTACGCTACGGTCGCTGTGTTGTCGGTCCGGACCAACACATGCTTGCCCTGAATCAACGGCTGAAGCCTCCGCAGGGCCAGCAATACCGCCAGAGTCCCGAGACAGCCTACCCGTTGCACATGGTGCCCCAGCCCGAATTCAAGGCATCTGTCATGACCACAATGTGCATTGAGACCTGCTCTAGGGGAACACCTGCCCGTAGAAACACCAGGGCTGAAAGTCTGACAGCACTGTGGCATGATGGTCACACGTCGGGTGCTGTGGTGCCATGCCCACCTCGGGACTCGAGTCTGTAGCCAGTGCTGAAGCGGTCTCATATGCATCAACCCTAGGGGGAGAACCACCACCGTGGATGGCATATGTCCCAGGAGCCTCTGAAATTGTTTCACTGGCACGCTACTTTCTGCCTGAAGGTCGTAAGACGTACCTAGAGAGTGACAGACCGAATCCAACTCCATACCGAGAAAAGAGATGCTCTGCACAGGGGAGAGCTTGCTCTTCTCCCAGTGTACCTGAAGCCCGAGTCGGTCGAGGTGCTGAAGCACAAGGTCCCTGTGCGCACACAATAGATCTCGCGAATGAGCTAGTATTAGCCAGTCATCAAGATAATTGAGGATGCAAATGCCTTTCTTCCTCAGCGGGGCCAGGGCAGCCTCTGCGACCTTGGTAAAGACGCGAGGGGACAGGGACAGACCAAAGGGGAGGACCTTGTACTGGTATGCTCGTCCCTCAAAGGCAAACCGAAGAAAGAGTCTGTGCTGAGGATCGATACGTGAAAGTACGCGTCCTTCAGGTCGATGGCTGCGAACCAATCCTGATGTCATACTGACACCAGGATGCACTTCTGCGTTAACATCTTGAACAGAAGCCTGTGTAAGGCTTTGTTCAAAGCATGCAGATCCAAGATTGGGCGCGACCCTCCCCCTCTCTTGGGCACGATAAAATATGGGCTGTAAAAGTCCTTGCGCAACTCAGCTACGGGGATGGGCTCTATTGCTACCTTTGCCAGAAGGGTGGCAACCTCTGCCTGGAGGACGGATACACCCTCGCCCCGCACCGTAGTGGAGAGGATGCCACTGAACCTGGGCGGTGTCTGGCGAACTGGATTGCATAGCCGAGGCAAATTGTCCTGATGAGCCACAGCGAGGGGCTGGAGAGCGCTAACCAGGCCTCCAGATTCTGCGCCAGCGGCACCTAGGGGACGACTGGACTTACCGTACCCGGGCAGGATGGTTAGCGGTAAGGCAGAGCAGGCGCCCCACTTGGAAGACAGTCCAGGGGGGATGTGCTGCTCCGCAAGCCCGCAACGGTGGCCGGTGACTTGGGCAGGCTAGCGACCCCAGAGGCCAGCACACTTACCTGTTCGCCAGTTGTCTCTCGACGGAGAACGAGGGAACGGGAGGTTCTTGCGTTTGCCTGATTGATTGGAAAGACTTCCAGCGCCTGGCCGTTGTGAGTGTGCTGACCCAGGGAATGAGGAAACTGCTGTTTTACCGACCATGTGGGCGCCGAGGTCCAGAGGGCATCCGGTGATATAATACTTACCAGGCGATGGTGGGGCTGGAGAGTTCACCCGGGCCAGACCGGTCAGAGTCAGTCGCCTCATCCACAGGTTGCCAGTGCCAGGGATGCCTCAAAGCCTGTCCAAGGTTCTTGAGGGCCAGCTGATGGGCAGGTGGAGCCGACTTCCCACAGGAGGATCTTCTTCTCTGAGGCCAGCATACGGGCTCCGATGGTGCAGGTGCCGGGGCCGACACTGCAGGGGAACGGCTCTGGTGAGAAGCAGATGGGGCGTGGGACTTCGGAGGCCTGAAGGCGGCCGAGTCATGCTGTGGCAAGATGTGCTTAATCGCCTCGGTCTGCTTCCTCACGTCGAGAACTGATAGGCGAATTCCTCAAAGGTGTCACCAAAAAGCCCCCCTTGGGAGATGGGCACATCGAGAAAGCGGACTTTCTCGGCATCACGCATTTCCACAAGGTTGAGCCACAGGTGCCGTTCTTGGACCACAAGAGTGGACATCGTCCAGCCCAGGGCGTGCGCCGTGACTTTCATCAGCCGTAAGGTGAGGTCGGTCGCAGTACGCAGTTCCTGCATCAGCCCTGGGTCAGTCCTACCCTCGTGCAGATCTTTCACGGCCTGGTAGACCTGTAGGATGGCCATGGCGTGCAAGGCAGAAGCGGCTTGACCCGTGGCCTTGTAAGCCTTCATCATTAATGAGGAAGAGATCTTACAGGCCTTGGAATGGAGCCTTGGTCTGTCGCCAGGTGGCTGCACCCTGTGGGCATAAATGCACCGCTACAGCACACTCTACCTGGGGGAGCTCGACATATCCCTTAGCCGCTCCGTCATCGAGGGTAGTTAGGATGGACGAGCCCGCGAAGTATGTATGGGCAGAAAAAGGTGCCTTCCACAACTTCGTTAGCTCCTTGTGCACTTCCGGGACCAAAGGCACCGAGGCAGGGCATGGCCATGATTCACACTCCGAGCCCAGAAACCAATCATCCAGCCGCGAATGCTCAGGGCAGGATGGAGGGTTCCACTTCAGCCCAGTGTTCGCAGCTGCCCGGGCAAACATGGCTGCCATCTCAGGATCCGCCTCATCCTGTGCTCTACTGCCCGTGGGTGGGAGCTCAGAAGATTTGTCCGCTTCCGACAGCAGAAGCCCACCCTCCAATGCTGCGACCGAAAGCTCATCCTCGTCGCGAGCCACAAACGACACATTAAATCCGTCCTGAGGCGGACCACCTGTATCACTCGACAGCTCTTCCGGATAGAACGAGCATGCTGGGGGATGGGAGATCCACGGGGGTTGAGCCGGCGAAAACGCTCCCATATCCACTTCCAGATCGCCCGCGGTGCTCGCCGACCCAGCTGGTTGAGCATCAGCCCATGACGGAGCGGGTTGGGGAGCAGTCACGGTGGCTCCTTGCTTCATGAAGAAGGAAGTGAGCCACGACCGCAACATTCTGATGGGCATGTTCTCGCAATGAGAACATAATCCTTCTACAAAACCTGCCTCGGCGTGCTGGCGCCCCAAGCACTCAAGACAGATTTCATGGCTGTCCGGAGGGGAGAGATAACAGCCACATCCAGTAGCGCAAATGCGGAAGGACAACTTTAAAAAGACGCCAAGCATTTGCGCGAGCTCTTTTAAAAGGAAATATACTCTTTTGAATATACTCTTTTAGCACCCGCGGGCTCAGCCGCCGAAGCGCCCAGGGGAAGCACAACACTCGACCGTGCAAGGGTGACCGCTGATATGCACCGTAAACCCAGCAGCATAAGCGAAAGGTGAGAGGACGAAAAAATCTGAATGAGTGGTGCACACCATCTCCTTTTATACCCGTATGTCCAGGGGTGGAGAGTGGCATGCAAATTCCACTCACCAATTCTCATTGGCCATTTCTATTTTAAGCAAAGGTGCTTGGGACTCTCAAGATCAAACCCCTAGTGTCACTACATCAACACAACGTTGAGTGAGTGACAGACAGGGAACTTGGTCTTACAGATATTTGGAGACTTTTGAAGGACTATACATTTTTTTCATCAGTCCATAAGATTTATTCTAGAATATATTTATATATATATATATATATATATATATATATATATATATATATATATATATATATATATCTAAGTCCCTCATTTAATCTGTTGTTGATTTCTCAATTGGAAACATCTTAGTCTCAGATCCCTGGTTAGTTTAGAGGTGTTGCCACATACGGAGAAAAAGAAATCATATAGTTGCTGCTTTAATGTATCCCTTTTGCAAAATCCTGAATTCCAACAAATGTTAAAAGCTGAAATCAGTGTTTATATGGAGACCAACTGGTACTCAGTATTCTCTGTGGGCGTGGCTTGGGAGGCACTTAAAGCAGTTCTTAGGGGTCGGATCATACAGTATGCCTCATTCATCAAAAAAATCCAAAGCACGAGAACTCATGGAGTTTGGAAGGGAATATTAAAAGTGCCGAAGCAGAGCTGAAGCACAAAATGTCATCAGATGGCCTCAGAAAATTGACCCAATTGAAATACAGATATAATACTATTTTGTCGTGGAATTTGGAGTTTTGGCTATTCAGGGCACTTTGAGTCGGGGGACAAAGCGGAGAGAGTCTTTTTCTACCATTCCCTCTATGAAATCTGCTGGTGGTGAAACATTTACCTCAGCCATTGATATTAATAATGCTTTTAAAGAATTCTATCTTGATCTTTATGGTTCCACATCTTCATCTACCGAAAAAGATATTAGAAACTTAATGGAACCATTAGAACTCCCTAAGCTGACGACTAAGCAAAAAAATTATCTTGATTCTGAGATAACCTTGGAGGAGCTCGGCGAGGTAATTAAGGCCTTGCCCACAGGCAAGGCTCCCCGGATGATTTTGCCGCTGAATTTTTTAGATCTTATGCTACAGAACTGGCTTCACTTTTGTTTATACGGAATCATTAAAGAATGGAAAGCTTCCGCCAACCATGATGCAAGCCCGGATCAGACTGATTCTTAAAAAAGACAAAGATCCAAGTGAGTGTAAGAGTTACTGTCCAATTTCCCTGATCCAGCTAGACGTAAAAATATTGCAAAAAATTCTGGCTAACCGATTAAGTAAAGTTATGACATCTCTTATACATACAGATCAGGTTGGGTTTGTTCAGGGCCACAGCTCTTCTGATAACATTAGGCGTTTCATCAATATCATGTGGTCAGTGGCGAATGATCAGACTCCGGTCATTGCTATTTCACTTGATGCCGAAAAGGCGTTTGATATGGTAGAATGGGATTATCTTTTTAAGATTTTGGAAATATATGGGTTTGGGAATACTTTTATTGGATGAATTAAGTTACATTACACTCTGACACGCTGGTGTCAGGAGCACAACCTCTCCCTCAACATCAGTAAGACAAAGGAGCTTGTGGTGGACTTCAGGAGAAAAGACAGAGAACACAGCCCCATCACCATCAATGGAGCACCGGTGGAGAGAGTCAGCAGCTTCAAGTTCCTCGGTGTCCACATCACTGGAACTCACATGGTCTGTCCACACTGAGGCCGTTGTGAAGAAGGCTCACCAACACCTCTTCTTCCTGAGATGGCTGAGGAAGTTTGGAATGAACCACCACATCCTCACACTGTTCTACACCAGCACTGTAGAGAGTATCCTGACTGGCTGCATCACCGCCTGGTACGGTTACAGCACCGCCCTCAACCGCCGCAAAGCCCTGCAAAGGGTGGTGTAAACTGCCAGACACATCATCAGAGGTGAGCTTGCCTTCCTCCAGGACATCTATACCATGTGGTGTGTGAAAAAAGCTCGGAGGATCATCAGAGACTCCAGCCACCCGAGCCATGGGCTGCTCTCACTGCTACCATCAGGCAGGCAGTATCGCAGCATCAGGACCTGCACCAGCCGACTTCATGACAGCTTCTTCCCCTAAGCAATCAGACTTTTGAACTCTTGATCGCTCACGATACATATATCAGCACCGCACTTTATTAGCCTCAGACTGGACCCACATTTTATACTTCACTTAATAACTGAAGAAAGAAAGAAAGTCATACACATCTGGTATGGCATGAGGGGGAGTAAATGATGAGAGAATTTTCATTTTTGGGTGAACTATCCCTTTAAATTAACATCTATTTCTGCCTCACACACACACCTACATCAATTATTGTTGTGCTCCTATTGGTTCTTTCTTTGATGGCTGTCATAGGAGTAGTAACACTGAAGGTCTGCATTTTGTTACATTTTCATCATAGAGCCCATTAATCAGCTGCCGGTGACCATGTCACACTAAGTGATCAAAGACATCTTCAAGACTGTATAGTTGAACAATTTACCGTTATATCAAGATTACATGAGTTTAGTGAAAATATCTCATTTTGTTCGGGCGATATAGTCATTTTAGTAAAAATGGCCCGCCCTTTTCGAAAGTTTTGGCACCCCTTAGCGACCGTAAGTCGAAATTTCAACTTTTTTTTGATAATTATTGATAATCAGACTCCAGAGTATATTTCTGCACTGGTTTGGTTCCGATCGGGCGAAAAACCTAGGACTAGTTTGCAAAAGTAGGTTTTTAACGTTATCTGAAATATTTTCGAATGAGAAGAGCTATCAGGTGATATATATTGCTTGTATTTTTTCACAACACTGCATTATATACAACCATTAACACCTACAAAAATCGTGATAGCACCACCTAGTGGCTGATTTTTTAAAAACTTTGCACAACCCTTTCAGACCAAGAGTCAAATAGGTCCACCAAGTTTCGTTCCGATAGGTCATTGTTAACCTTGTGTAATAGCTGCTGAAATTTGATTGGCCGATGGCAGCCATGTTTTTCAAAATAAGTGAATGTCCATATAGACAATGATGGCAGCTGAGACAAAGACAATGTATGCAAATTTTGAAGTCAATAGGATTAATGGTTTCATGTTTTTTTGGTATTATAGCGCCACCATGTGGCAAAACCACGCCAACTTTTCTGGTCGACCAAAGATTGACCTCTTACAAAAGAATGCCAAGTTTGGTGAAGATATCTAATTTCCTTTAAGAGTTATAGCTATTTACGTAAAATTGGCCACTCCTACTTCCAATGTTTTCACATACCGTGAGTTGAAAGTTCAAACTTTTTTTTATAACTTTTGATATTGAGACTCCATAGAATCATTTGGCACTGGATTGGTTACAATTGGACGAAAAACCTAGGACTAGTTTGCAAATGTAGGTTTTATGAAAAATCCAAGATGGCGGAAAATTTTTGATGAGCTTAGATGTATATCTCCGGATCAGAATATCATAGAGACTTCATTGTTGGCTCGAATGACTCAGGCCAGCAAGCAGCCTTGTTAGTATCACCCTGGAAACTGCCTAGCAACCAAATGAACTCACCCTAGCAACCAAGTAACAAAACATATATCTCTGCACCAGAACATCGTAAACACTTCCAGTTTCGTTCACTGGACTCAGGGTAGCAAAGAGCCTTTTGAGTATCACCTTGGTAACTGCCTAACAACCAGATGAGTTACCCTAGCAATGAAGTAACAAATCACATATCTCTGAACCAGAACATCGTAGAGACTTCTGGTTTCATTCATTTGACTCAGGGTAGCAAGGAGCCTTTTCAGTGTCACCTTGGTAATTGCATAGCAACCAAATGGGGTTACCCTAGCAACCAATTTGCCATTCAGAAAAACAAGCAAGGGGTAGGGTTGCATAGGACTTGTTGCAGCTGGCTATCTATCTTTATGATATTCCTGTCTGTCTGACTGTAAGACCTTCAAACTTCCAACTCTTCAAACTATTTTAAACTTTCAGACAAGGCTTTGTCAAGCCAACATAAAGTTTGTCTTCAAACTTTACTATCAAGTTATTATGTTGGCTTGACAAAGCTAACATTCTGATCTAATATTTAAGCTTATTATGTTGGCTTGTCAAAGCCAACATACTGATCTACTATTTAAGCTACTTCTTCTTCTTCTTCTTCTTCTTCTTCTTCTTCTGAGCCAAAATTTACACAGTATCTCCTCCTAGAGCTTTCAAGCAACAAACACCAAACTTGCCACAGACTTTCAGACTGGTCTGACTAGGGTTGCTATTTCTTTTCTAACTGATCAGACTTCTGAACTGGACTGATTTTAAATTGAATCCCATTCAAGATGTGAAAACTTTTCCCTGTAATAAATCCTTTAGAGGATTCAATCTACTTACTATCACTCTACCACTCATACTTTCTATCACTCTCTTTTCTATATTTTCATCACTCCACTCTTTTTATTCTTTCTTTCACTCCATCACTTTAACACCCTAGCAAATGCATACAACCTAGCAACTATTTAGTGCACCCTAGCAACCAAACCCCATTGACTGCCATTCAAAATGGCTTAGATGGATATCTTCAGACTAGAATGTCCTACAGACATGAGAGTTGGATTGCTTGAATTGGGTGAGCAATCAGTCTTCAAGTGTCATCATGGAAACTACTTAGCCATGCCCTAGCAACCATTTAGAGCACCCTAGCAACCGAACCCCTTTGACTTCCGTTCAAAAAGGCTGCGTGTGATATATTCAGATCAGAATGTCCTACAGACATGAGAGTTGGCTTGTTTGAATTGGGTGAGCAATCAGTCTTCAGGTATCATCATGGAAATTACTTAGCCACACCCTAGCAACCATTTAGAGCACCCTAGCAACCAAATCCCACTGACTTCTATTTAAAATTGCTTATATGGGTATCTCAGGATCAGAATGTCATAGAGACTTCATTGTTGGCTTGTATGACTCAGAACAGCAAGCAGCCTTCTTGGTATCATACTGGCAACTGCCTAGCAACCACATGGGCTTTCCCTAGCAACCAAGTAACAAATCACATATCTCTGCACCAGAACATCATATAGACTTCCGGGTTGACTTATTTCACTCAGGATGGCAAGGAGCCTTGATAAGTATCACCTTGGTAACTGTCTAGCAACCAGATGGGGTTACCCTAGCAACCAAGTAACAAATCACATATCTCTGCACCAGAACATCGTAGAGACTTCCAGGTTGACTTATTTCACTCAGGATGGCAAGGAGCCTTGATAAGAATCATGCTGGTAAATGCTTAGCAACCAGATGGGGTTACCCTTGCAACCAAGTAACAAATCACATATCTCTTCACCAGAACAATGTAGAGACTTTGGGTTGACTTATATCACTCAGGATGGAAAGGAAGCTTGATAAGTATCACCTTGGTAACTGCCTAGCAACCAGATGGGGTTACCCTAACAACCAAGTAACAAATCACATATCTCTGGATCAGAACATGGTAGTCACTTCCAGGTTGGCTTATTTCACTCAGGATGGCAAGGAGCCATGTTAAGTATCCCCATGGTAACTGCCTAGCAACCACATGGGGTTATCCTAGCAACCAAGTAACAAATCATATATCTCTGCACCAGAACATCGTAGAGACTTCCGGGATGACTTTTTTCACTCAAGATGGCAAGGAGCCATGTTAAGTATCACCTTTGTAACTGCCTAGCAACCAGATGGGGTTACCCTAGCAACCAAGTAACAAATCACATATCTCTGAACCAGAACATCATAGAGAATTTCGGGTTGACTTATTTCACTCAAGATGGCAAGGAGCCTTTTGAGTATCACCTTGGTAACTGCTAAGCAACCAGATAGGGTTACCCTAGCAACCAAGTAACAAATCACATATCTCTGTACCAGAACATCGTAGAGACTTCTGGGTTGACTTATTTCAATCAGGATGGCAAGGAGCCTTGATGAGTATCACCCTGGTAACTGCTTATCAACAGATGATGTTACCCTAACAACCAAGTAACAAATCACATATCTCTGCACCAGAATATCGTAGAGACTTCTAGGTTGATCTATTTCACTCAGGATGGCAAGGAGCCATGATAAGAATCACTTTGGTAACTGCTTAGAAACCAGATTGGTTTACCCTAGCAACCACGTAACAAATCACATATCTCTGCACCAGAACATCATAGAGATTTCAGGGCTGAGTTATTTCACTTTGGATGGCAAGGAGACTTGTTAAGTATCACCCTGGTAACTGCAAAGCAACCAGATAGGGTTCCCCTAGCAACCAAGAAACAAATCACACATCTCTGCACCAGAACATTGTATAGACTTCCGGGTTGACTTATTTCATTCAGGTTGGTAAGGAGCTATGTTAAGTGTCACCCTGGTAACTGCTTAGCAACCAGATGGGGTTACCCTAGCAACCAAGTAACAAATCACATATCACTGCACCAGAACATCGTAGAGACATCCGTGTTGACTTATTTCATTCAGGATGGCAAGGAGCCTTGTTTAATTTCATCTTGGTAACTGCTTAGCAACCAGATGGGGTTACCCTGGCAACCAAGTAACAAATCACATATCTCTATACCAGAACATCATAGAGACTTCCGGTTTGACTTATTTCACTCAGGATTGTGGTATCCTTGATAAGAATCACCCTGTTAACTGCCTAGCAACCAGATGGGGATACCCTAGCAACCAAGTATGAAATCACATATCTCTGCACCAGAACATCATAGAGACTTTCATGTTGACTTATTTCTCTCAGGGTGGCAAGGAGCCATTGTTAAGTATCACCCTGGTAACTGCTTAGCAACCAGATGAGGTTTCCCTAGCAACCAAGTAACAAATCACATATCTCTGCCCCAGAACATCGTAGAGACTTCCGTGTTGACTTATTTAACTCAGGATGGCAAGGAGCCTTGTTAAGTATCATCTTGATAACTGCTTTGCAACCAGATGGGGTTACCCAAGCAACCAAGTAACAAATCATATATCTTTAGGCCAGAACATAGTAGAGACTTCCGGGTTGACTTATTTCACTAAGAATGGACAGTAGCCTTGATAAGTATCACCCTGTTAACTGCCTAGCAACCAGATGGGGATACCATAGCAACCAAGGAAGAAATCAAATATCTCTGCACCAGAAAATTGTAGAGACTTCTAGGTTGACTTTTTTCACTCAGGATGGCAAGGAGCCATGTTAAGAATCACCTTTGCAACTGCTTAGAAACCAGATTGGTTTACCCTAGCAACCATGTAACAAATCACATATCTCTGCACCAGAACATCATAGAGATTTCAGGGTTGAGTTATTTTAATCTGGATGGCAAGGAGCCTTGTTAAGTATTACCCTGGTAACTGCCAAGCAACAAGATGGGGTTACCTTAGCAACCAAGTAACAAATCACATATCACTATGTAGGGATTTACTGGTTGTTTAGATCAGTGTTACTATCAGAAATAATTAATAATTATTTCTTTAGTTATTAATTCATATTTAAATTAATTAATTGAATCTAACTCATTAAAACCTCATATGGGGCTCCAGTAAATGTAGTATGCTATGTTTAGGAGCGGGTTTGATTATTAGCAATAATTAATAATTATCAAAGACAATTATTAATTATTAAAATCAATACAACATTGATGAGAATCAATGTTAGCTTTTTTTAATCCTTCAAATCAACAATTATCAAAGATAATTATCAATTATCAAAAATCAGCAGAATATGAATAAGGATTAACATTGACGGGGCACCACCCTGGAATCAGGGACTAATAACCAGATAGTATAACAGTCTCAATATTAGATTGTTTTCTTAGGAAAATTGACATCCGAAGAATATCGATTTTTGGGAAAAAAAACAATGAATGAAGGCTTGAATCCAAGCACTGACATCCCGTCAGCATGACACAGGTGTATGCAGAACAAAGCAAAACACTTCTCTTTGTAATATAAACAAAGTTTATTTATGCAGTAATATCAATTAATAATTAATACAATGCAACTTACGACTACAAACTAAACAGTGATATGATTAGATATGGAAATCAAAATAATCCTATAACACATGAGGGTGTGTGTGTGTGTAAGGAGGGACGCGCACAAAATGGCGGACGTTACTCTCATGGAGAGTATGTCACGCGAGACTTCCGGCCAGGGAATATGGCCACGAATAATGGCGGAGAGAAACCAGTCAATGGCGTCTACCAGTTACCGCGTGTATCCGCTTGTACGATAGCTTAGGGACAAAGCTGAGCTTTATCACGAAGCTATCTACGAGCCAAAAATGTGTGCCAGAATGTTTGTGAGGGGTCACGTGTGTGTGTGTGTGTGGTTAGTATGAGAGAGAGAGAGAATTAAGTGACGGCCCCAAAGCTGATTTCACGATCGTGGGAGAGAAGGCAGCTGTTAGTTTATCTCTCAGAGATGCGGTGGACGGCTCGTAAACAGTCCCGCCTTCTTTGATTCTTTAATGGATAAACTCAGTTTGCCGGTCTCACCCACAATGGCGGAAATGCACAATGGTCCAATTTGGTTGGACCACAATACAGCAAATAAAATTAGTGATAATTAATACCCTGAGTATTAATAATGAGCGGACATGGCAGTCCGTAAACTGTACAAGCAAAAACCTTGAAACACAAGAATAACACACTATAATATTCTATCTCTGCCCAGACGTAAACCTCTTACTTGAATTGCATGAGGATGCAGTTGGAATGTGTGTTCATCCGTCCTTTAACTCAGACTTGGTTCCTTGAGGCTTGGGTGATGATGGGAGGCCGTTTCCTCGCTCTGTCGGCGTGCAGTATGGCTGCTGATTCTCGGCAGGCTGGTGGAGAAATCAGAAACGTCGACTTGATTGAAGATCGAAGAGAAATCTTTAATCTCTTCACTTCTGCAGGCAAACGGATGAAGATGCGGATTGCTCGGCGGTCTCCTTCGGATCGGTTAGAGTGTTCGGTTGAACACAGAGTAATCTCAACTCGTCCAGCGAGATGGAGATTGTATGGCCGCAGTTTCAAGTCGGACGTTACTTCCTTGTGCCATGAGACTGCACCTGAGAGCAGCGATGAGCTGCGTCTATACACGGCAAGCAAAGTTGCTGGAAGCAAATCCCGGAAGCATTTTAGAGGTATTTCTACTCCTGATGATGTCATGGTTGAGGTGCGTTCTGTTGTGTGCCTCATCCAATAGGAGTTGAGAGTTTGATCCTTTAGTGAGCAAGGCTTCATGGGATTTGTAGTCTGTTTTGGACTCCCTTTGTTTGATTTTGGCACGGTTTTTATCAGTAAGATTTATGACTTGGTATGTGGGGGCTGAGTTAGGTTTTATGACTGTGTTAGGCCTGCCTTTGTCTTCTATCTAAATACATGAGGCCCAACAACTGCACCAGAACATCGTAGTTAATTCCGTGTTGACTTATTTCACTCAGGATGGCAAGGAGCCTTGTTAAGTATCAACTTGGTAACTGCTTAGCAAACAGATTGGGTTACCCTAGCAACCAAGTAACAAATCACATATCTCTTTAGCAGAACATAATAGAGACTTCAGGTTTGATGTATTTCACTCAGGACTGTCACAGAGTCTTTTTAAGTATCGCCCTTGTAACTGCATAGCAACCAGATGGGGATACCCTAGCAACCAAGTATGAAATCACATATCTCTGCACCAGAACATCTTGGAGACTTCCAGGTTGACTTACTTCACTCATGGTGGCAAGGAGCCATGTTAAGTATCACCTTGGTAACTGCTTAACAACCAGATGAGGTTACCCTAGCAACGAAGTAACAAATCACATATCTCTGAAACAGAATATCGTAGAGACTTCTGGGTTGAGTTCTTTCACTCAGGATGGCAAGGAGCCATGTTAAGAATCACCTTGGTAACTGCTTAGCAACCAGATTGGGTTACCCTAGCAACCAAGTAACATCCCTGAAATCTCTATGATGTTCTGATGTAGAGATATGTGATTTGAGTTATTTCACTCAGGATAGCAAGGAGCCTTGTTAAGTATCACTCTGGTAACTGCATAGCAACCAGATAGGGTTACCCTAGCAACCAAGTAACAAATCACATATCTCTGCACCAGAACATCATAGAGATTTCAGGGTTGAGTTATTTCACTCAGGATGGCAAGGCGCCTTGTTAAGTAAAACCTTGGTATCTGCTTTGCAACCAGATGGGGTTACCCTAGCAACCAAGAAACAAATCACATATCTCTGCACCAGAACATCATAGAGACATCTGGGTTGACTTATTTCACTCAAGATGGCAAGGAGCCTTGATAAGTATCACCCTGGTAACTGCTTAGCAACCAGATGTGGTTACCTTAGCAACCAAGTAACAAATCACATATCTCTGCACCAGAAAATCATAGACTTCTAGGTTGACTTATTTCACTCAGGATGGCAAGGAGCCATGTTAAGTATCACCCTGGTAACTGCATAGCAACCAGATAGGGTTACCCTAGCAACCAAGTAACAAATAACATATCTCTGCACCAGAACATCATAGAGACATCTGGGTTGACTTATTTCACTCAGGATGGCAAGGAGCTTTTTGAGTATGACCTTGGTAACTGCTTAGCAATCATATAAGGTTACCCTAGTAAACAAGTAAGAAATCACATATCTCTATACGAGAACATCGTAGAGACTTCCATGTTTACTAATTTCACTCAGCATGGCAAGGAGCCTTGATAAGTATCAACTTGGTAACTGCTTAGCAACCAGATGGGGTTACCCTAGTAGCCAAGTAACAAATCACATATCTCTGCACCATAACATCATAGAGACTTCCGGGTTGACTTATTTCACTCAGTGTGGCAAGGAGCCATGATAAGTATCACCTTGGTAACTACTTAGCAACTAGATTGGGTTACCCTAGCAACCAAGTAACAAATCACATATCTCTGCACCAGAACATCATAGAGATATCAGCATTGAGTTATTTAATTTAGGATGGCAAGGAGCCTTGTTAAGTATCACCCTGGTAACTGCATAGCAACCAGATAGGGTTACCCTAGCAACCAAGTAACAAATCACATATCTCTATATGAGACTTCCAATGTTGACTTATTTCATTCAGGATGGCAAGGAGCCTTGATAAGTATAACCCTGGTAACTGCTTTGGAACCAGATTGGGTTACCCTAGCAACCAAGTAACAAATCACATAACTCTGCACCAGAACATCATATAGACTTCCGGGTTGACTTATTTCACTCAGGAGGGCAAGGAGCCTTGATAAGTATCACCATGGTAACTGCTTAGCAACCAGATAGGGTACACTTGCACACAAGTAACAAATCACATATCTCTGCACCAGAACATCATAGAGATATCAGCATTGAGTTATTTAATTTAGGATGGCAAGGAGCCTTGTTAAGTATCACACTGGTAACTGCATAGCAACCAGATAGGGCTACCCTAGCAACCAAATAACAAATCATATATCTCTGCACCAGAACATCGTAGAGACTTCCAGGTTGACTTATTTCACTCAGTGTGGCAAGGAGCCATGATAAGTATCACCTTGGTAACTACTTAGCAACTAGATTGGGTTACCCTAGCAACCAAGTAACAAATCACATATCTCTGCACCAGAACATCATAGAGATTTCAGGTTGCTTTCATTTGAATAAGGGTAGCAAGCTGCCTTTTGAGTATCACCTTGGTAACTTCCTAGCAACCAGATGGGGTTACCCTAGCAACCAAGTAACATATCACTTATCTCTGCACCAGAACATCATAGAGACATCTCGTTTTCTTTATTGGACTCAGGGCAGCAAGAAGCCTTCTGAGTATCACCTTGGTAACTGCCTAGCAACCAGATGGGGTTATTTCACTCAGGATAGCAAGGAGCCTCATTAAGTATAACTCTGGTAACTGCCTAGCAATGACACAGGGTTACCCTAGCAACCAAGTAACAAATCACATATCTCTGCACCAGAAATTCGTAGAGACTTCCGTGTTGACTTATTTCACTCAGGATAGCAAGGAGCCTCATTAAGTATCACTCTGGTAACTGCCTAGCAACCTCATGTGGTTACCCTAGCAACCAAGTAACAAATCACATATCTCTGCACCAAAACATCATAGAGACTTCCGGTTTCATTAATTTGTCTCAGGCTAGCAAGGAGCCTTTTGAGTATCACCTTGGTAACTGCCTAGCAACAAGATGGGGTTACCCTAGCAACCAATTAGCAAATCACATATCTCTGAACCAGAACATATCTATCTATCTATCTATCTTTCTGAAGACTGAATGGTCTTATAATCTTTCAACTTTGAACTTTTAAAACTACTACTTAAACTTGTAACTACTTCAAACTTAAAACCTTCAAACTTCAAGCTTTTACAACTACTTTTCAGGCTAGGCTTTTTCAATCCAACTACAAAGTTTGTCTTGATGATCTTTTTTATCTTGTTATTATTGTAATTACAGTAACTTTTACATTATGCTAGTTATATATTTCTGTTGTGACTTTATTTTGAAGTAAGAGTTTATTTTTACGTAAAGGCTTTTTTGTGTTTTGACAGTATTTCACACCTGGGTATAAGAGGTTGGTTATATGTGCCCAGTTTGATTATTAAAACACAAAATGCTGCTATTTAATTATATAAATATATAGTCTGCCGGCACTGTGTGCTTTATATTTAATGTGCGTTCTCTTCTGTCATCTATTACAACAAGAAAAGCATGCAATGCTCTTAAAATGTGTTGTTTTCAGCATTTGAGCGGCTTCACACATTGACTTGTGTGCAACACATACAGACTATATATTTATATAATTAAATTGAATCCTTTTTTATTTAAATTTGATTAATTGTTAAGAGCATGCACTCAAATGAGCATGTGAGCATTTGAAAGCAGTCGTGTGTCAGTCATACAGCTCATGGGGACTAGTAATGCAGATACACTGGTGTCATGACTTCTTTTTTATTTTAGTATCGACTTGGTACTAAACTTTTTATGCATGTTGTTAAAACCACATATCAATGATTTATAATGCATTTGTAAATGAATTATTTGTCATTATTACACAGCTCTCTGGAATACTCAATTCTGATTGGTCAGTGGCTCCACCTAGCAGTCTGATATTCCTGAGTAACAACTGCACATCCACGTATCATACCGCTCATCTGGGTATTTTGAGCCATCGTTCCTGCTTCTCACTGTGTGATCTTTAAGTAAGCTAATGAAATAATTTCAACTCAAACCAATGTTTCATGTCCATTTATTTATTTATTTGGCAAGTAGTCTTTTAATGAGCTAGATAATGAACAGTCAGACAGTCATTAACTACAAAATAAACACCACCAGAGGTGGAATTTAGCTGTTCAGCTGTTTCTTTCTTCTCATATATGTACATAGTTTCAATGCAAATCAATATTTTAGGTCCATGTAATTATTTATTTATTTGGTTATTAGCCTTGTAATAAGCAGGATAATGTGCAGTCAGCTCCGCTTCGTGTCGGGGTCCTGATCTCCCTGTCAGGGTTTATTTTGTGATAACAATCGGCTGACTGAACATTATCCCTCACTTAATGAACCCCTTTATAAATCCGTATCAAAGGTTACATTAATGTAAAGTGTTACCAAAAAATTTGGTCACTTTAATTGTTGGTCAGATGCTTTCTTCTTGTCTCAGTGGACAGTTCCTGGCTAGAACAAGCTGCAATGTGGACCAGACTTTAATTAGTTTTAGTTTTAGTATTTAGTTTTACAGTCAAAAATCTGCTTATGTCAGAGTAATACAGACTGAGACATCATAACATTCAAGTAAAACTTAATCACCCTACATGAAGTTCTTTGCATCTTGCATTGTGAAGGGAATAACATACAGTAGATGACACAGAGATCATGTGCATGTTTCCTTGAGTCACCTCAGTAACTACTGACTACTGTCACGCATGCCAGAGAGGGGAATTTCCACCATTCCATTGGATATTTTCCATAAAGCTGTCTATAATCTGCTTTGCATTATTAAATGGAGGTTACATTAATGTCGCAGAGTCCTGGGAGAATAAGTCCATGAGGACACTGTCATTTCAATCTTAATATAGATTACACAGCTCATCTGCCCTCCATGCGGTGTAGGCGGCAATGTTTGACAGGCTTGGCAGAGCCAACACATTGAGTCTTCTCAAAAGTAGCCTTGTGTCCACCAGAAGAACAAAGAAAATTACATGATAGTACTTGATAAGTATTGGCATGTTCTTGACATTGTCTGCTGATATGGAGCTTGTGCTTCAGATGTCAGGTGTGTCCTGAAATGTTAGAGGATCATTACTGTTATGCAATACCTTTTGATATAAAATGTATTTGCTTATTTTGTAATTAAGTACTTGTTATTTTGTAAGTATTATTTAATTAACTTTAAATGTATTGTTATTAATTTAATTAATTCATTAGTTTAATTTAATATTACTTTATTATTTTGTGTTATTATTAACTTATTTAATTAAATACTTATTTTTCAGATTTCTTGGTATTCTTATTATTTATTTTACTAGGATAAAGTGTATTGAAGTTTTTCTAAAAAAGTGTATGGCAGACCTTCAGATATATGATCTGGCTACGCTCAGGCAAAAAAACCTTATTAGAACTTGATTATTTACACAATGGCAAGAAAATGAACAGCTTGAAATAACTGAAATCATGACTTCAATCAATAACTCTGTAAATCATGTTTGTTTGACGTTATGCACCTTCACTTTGGCAAAATCAGAGATCCAGATTTCTGCACAAGTTTCCAAGTTGGAAGTCAAAATATAAAACTTTTTTATGTTAAATAGTGCAATCAACTTATAAAATGGAGTTTATCTGACAAAATCATTTTTTTTTACATTGTTGAATGAAATGCAGGAGTACTGCTTGTGCTGTCCAGAATGATGACAATGGAGGATGATGTCATTAAGAATTTTTTTCTCCCCAATTTGGAATGCCCAATTCCCAATGCGCTCTAAGTCCTCGTGGTGGCGTAGTGACTTGCCTCAATCTGGGTGGCGGAGGATGAATCTCAGTTGCCTCCACATCTGAGACGTCAATCTGTGCATCTTATCACGTGGCTTGTTGCACGTTACCCCGGAGACACAGCGCATGTGGAGGCTTCACGCTATTCTCCGTGGCATCCACGCATAACTCACCACGCGCCCCACCGAGAGCGAACCAAATTATAGCGACCATGAGGAGGTTACCCCATGTGACTCTACCCTCCCTAGCAACCGGGCCAATTTGGTTGCTTAGGAAACGTGGCTGGAGTCATTCAGCACACCCTGGATTTTAACTCGTGACTCCAGGTGTGGTGAAACTTTTTTTTTACGTTTGTAAGAGTAACTGGATGGAAAGTATTATTAAATACCAATTACCAATTACAACAATATTACCAAGAAAACATGTTTTGTTTGGATTAGAGACAGGAAAAAATGTGGAAATGGATTGAATGTCCTCGAAAACAATGGCAACCTCCACCAGTAATGTAAGGAAATTATTTCAAATTCATCCCTATGTCCACTTTGTTGTGATTACTTATTTGATTTCCATTGTTAGAAATTGTTTTAATATTTTATACAGTATGTTTTAAGACATATATAGGGACATGAAAATATACTTCCTAATAGGAATGACCCAATAAGACCTGAGGAGTGAGGTAAATCCCTGTATTCTGTTTGTTTGTGTATGTGTGTGTGTGTGTGTGTGGGCAGGTTTAAGTGGTTTACGAGGACTTTTTTAGGTTATAAACTGGTAATTACAGGGGTATTATGCTATAAATGTGGTTTATGAGGACATTTCTAGTGTCCCCATAATTCAAATCGCTTAAAAAACATACTAAACGATGTTTTATTGAAAATGTAAAAATGTAGAAAGTTTTTTTGTGAGGGTTAGGTTTAGGGGTAGGGTTAGGGTTAGGGAATATAATCTATAGTTTGTACAGTATATAAAACATTATGTCTATGGAGAGTCCTCATAATGATAACTGCACCAACATGTGTGTGTGTGTGTGTGTGTGTGTGTGTGTGTGTGTGTGTGTGTGTGTGTCTGTGTGTGTGCTGAAGCAGTGTAAACTGAAAAAAAACCTAGTGAAATCAGAGAACCATTGAAGCAAAATCTGACCATAATAGTCTCCTAAAACAGAGAGAGAACATTTGTGATTTTTTACAGTTTAAGAGATACTTAAAATCAGCATGAAATCAAAACTGACCATATTAATAAATATCAGTTCTGAAACTGATATAACCAAGGGGAGAAAATAATACTATTAATAATACTGTCCAATAATATAATTGAACACAATGTAGTTTATAATACCTGGAACTCTCATTACCATTCCTATTTATCTCAATGACAGTTGCTCAGAGAGCACTGGTTAAACATCTAATGTAATATAATGAAATATTTGCAATTTATATATTGCTTAAAAAAATATTTCAGTAGTATTTATAGCAACTTTTCAATGGCTGTCAATGAAACAAGATTCGTAGTTACAGTATCTACCAGCTAGGTTTGCGCTGTAACGAAATATCGTGATACCAAAAAAAATTAAACGGTACGATATCATCATGTTGTTAATTTCAGTACCATAGTAAAGTATGCTGCCATTAGCAAAATGTAATGTAATGGGAGAGTTTTGAGATTAAATCAAAGACCATTTGAAAATAATAATAAAAAAAGCCTCTATATGGCCAAGTGTGATCATTAAACAGCAGAAGGATGTCATTTAATGAAATAATATATAGTCACACACAAACACATGCATAAACGCAACACACACTACTAATGCTTGTTTTTGATGCAGTGTGTCCAGTAACAGCCAAAGATGAGTGTGTTGAGTGTATAAATGGCTGTAAACTCTCAAATGAACTATTTTTCCATTGCAGCTTGGAGATTTCAGCTCGCGAGTTGCAGGAAGCTTGATATAATGAACACTATACAGGAAAAACTTCAAAGATATTTCAAAATAAAAGTCCTGCTGAAATGAGAGCTGTATTCAGCTGATTGTGTAGGGCTTTACTGGTTCTTAAGATCAGTGTTACTATCAGAAATAATTGGTAATTATTTCTTTAGCTATTAATTAATATTTAAATTATCTATCTAACTCATTAAAACCTCATATGGGGCTCCAGTAAATGTAGTGCGCTACGTTTAGGAGCGAGTTTGGTTATTAGCAATAATTAATAATCAAAGATAATTATTATTTATTAAAATCAATAGAACATTGATGAGAATCAATGTTAGAAATTATCAAAGATAATCACTAATCATTAACATCGATGAAACATTAATTAAAATTAACACTAGCTTATTGATCATTCAAATTCAACAATCATCAAAGATAATTATCAATTGTCAAAAATCAATAGAATATTAACAAGGATTAATTTTGATGGGGCACCACCCTGGAATCAGGGACTAATAACCAGATAGTATAACAGTCTAAATATTAGATTGTTTTCTTAGGAAAATCGACATCCGAAGAATATAGATTTTTGGAGAAAAAAAACAATGAATGAAGGCTTGAATCTGAGCACTGACATCCCGTCAGCATGACACAGGTGTATGCAAAACAAACCAAAACACTTCTCTTTGAAGTATAACAAAGTTTAATTATGCAGTAATATCAATTTATAATTAATACAATGCAGTCAATACACTTCCAACTTACAACTACAAACTAAACAGTGATATGATTAGATATGGAAATCAAAATAATCCTATAACACATGAGGGTGTGTGTGAGAGAGTGTGTGTGTGTGTGTGTGTGTAAGGAGGGATGCGCACAAAATGGCGGACGTGACTCTTGTGGAGAGTATGTCATGCGAGACTTCCGGCCAGAGAATATGGCCGCGAATGTGGGTGGAGAGAAACCAGTCAATGGTAGCTTAGGGACAAAGCTGAGCTTTATCACGAAGCTATCTACTAGCCAAAAATGTGTGCGAGAATGTTTGTGAAGGGTCGCGCGTGTGTGTGTGTGGTTAGTACAAGAGAGAGAGAGAATAAAGTGAAGTCCCAAAGCCGGTTTCGCGATCGTGGGTGAGAAAGCAGCTGTTAGTTTATCACTCAGAGATGCGGTGGATGGCTCGTAAACCGTCCCGCGGTCTTTGATTCTTTAATGGATAAACTCAGTGTGCCGGTCTCACCTGTGATGGCGGAAATGCACAACAGTCCAATGTGTTTGGACTACAATACAGCAAACCTCATTCATGATAATTAATACCCTGAATATTAATCGCAATGAGTGGACTCGTTGGTCCGTAAACTGTACAAGCAATAACCTTGATACACAAGAATAACACACTATAATATTCTATCTCTGCCCAGACGTAAACCTCTTACTTGAATCGCATAGGACGTAGAATGTGTGTTCATCCGTCCTTTAACTCAGGCCATTTCCTCGCTCTATCGGCGGGTGGTATGGCTGCTGATTCTCGGCGGGCTGGCGGAGAAATCAGCGACGTTGACTTGATTGAAGATGGAAGAGAAATCTTTTATCTCTTCACTTCTGCAGGCAAACGGATGAAGATGCGGATTGCTCGGCGGTCTCCTTCGGATCCGTTAGAGTGTTCGGTGGAACACAGAGTAATCTCAACTCGTCCAGCGAGATGGAGATTGTATGGCCACAGTTTCAAGTCAGATGTTACTTCCTTGTGCCACGAGGCTGCACCTGAGAGCAGCGATGAGCTGCGTCTACGCACGGCGAGCAAAGTTGCTGGAAGCAAATCCCGGAAGCATTTCAGAGGTATTTCTACTCCTGATGATGTCATGGTTGAGGGACGTTCTGTTGTGTGCCTCATCCAAAAGGAGTTGAGAGTTCGATCCTTTAGTGAGCAAGGCTTCATGGGATTTGTAGTCTGTTTTGGACTCCCTTTGTTTGATTTTGGCGTGATTTTTATCAGTAAAATTTATGACTTGGTATGTGGGCCTGAGTTAGGTTTTACGACTGTGTTAGGCCTGCCTTTATCTTCTATCTGAATACGTGAGGCCCAACAATTGCGTGAAATGGAAGACAATACGACAGAAAAATATTACTACTGTATAAACAAAGCAATCACAATAATACTCATAGTAACAATAATATAATATTAAATGATTATATTATTTGTATTATTATTGGTAAGCAATATCCCATAAGCAAGTGTACTGAATATCAGCATGTTGTGATTCAGCCATGGCAACCTTTTGCCTCAGGTAATCAGATTGTTTTCATTTAATGTTTTCATACTGTTGTGCATCCTTTTTTTTTTTTTTTTTTTACCATAAATTAAATATATAACAGTTGAAGTCAGAAGTTTACAAACACCTTAGCCAAATACATTTAAACTCAGTTTTTCACAAGTCCTGACATTTAATTGTAGAAATATTCCCTGTCTTAGGTCAGTTAGGATCACTACTTTATTTTAAGAATGTGAAGTGTCAGAATAATAGTAGAGAGAATGATTTATTTCAGCTTTTATTTCTTTCATGCCTTTTCCCAGTGGATCAGATGTTTACATACAATTTGTTAGTATTGGGAGTACTTAGGTCAAACATTTTGGGTAGCCTTCCACAAGCTTCTCACAATAAGTTGCTGGAATTGTGGCCCATTCCTCCAGACAGAACTGATGTAACTGAGTCAGGTTTGTAGGCCTCCTTGCTCGCACATGCTTTTTAAGTTCTGCCCACAAATTTCCTATCAGATTGAGGTCAGGGGTTTGTGATGGCCACTCCAATACCTTGATTTTGTTGTCCTTAAGCCATTTTGCCACAACTTTGGAGGTATGCTTGGGGTCATTGTCCATTTGGAAGACCCATTTGCGACTGAGATTTAACTTCATGGCTGATGTTTTTAGATGTTGCTTCAAAATATCCACATAATTTTCCTTCCTCATGATGCCACATATTTTGTGAAGTGCACCAGTCCCTCCTGCAGCAAAGCACCCCCACAACATGATGCTGCCACCACCATGCTTCACGGTTGGGATGGTGTTCTTCGGCTTGCAAGCCTCACCCTTTTTCTTCCAAACATAACAATGGCCATTATGGCCAAACAGTAAAATTTTTGTTTCATCAGACCAGAGGACGTTTCTCCAAAAAGTAAGATCTTTGTCCCCATGTGCACTTGCAAACTGTAGTCTGGCTTTTTTATGGCGGTTTTGGAGCAGTGGCTTCTTCCTTGCTGAGCAGCCTTTAAGGTTATGTTGATATAGGTCTCGTTTTACTGTGGATATAGATAATTGTCTACCTGTTTCCTCCAGCATCTTCACAAGGTCCTTTGCTGTTATTCTGGGATTGATTTGCACTTTTCGCACCAAACTACGTTCATTTCTAGAAGACAGAATGCGTCTCCTTCCTGATCGTTATAATGGCTGTGTTGTCCCATGGTGTTTATACTTGCGTACTATTGTTTTTTGTATAGATGAACATGGTACCTTCAGGCATTTGGAAATTGCTGTCAAGAATGAACCAGACTTGTGGAAATCCACAATTTCTTTTCTGAGGTCTTGGCTGATTTCTTTTGATTTTCCCATGATATCAAGCAAAGAGGCACTGAGTTTGAAGGTAGGCCTTAAAATACATCCACAGGTACACCTCTGTAATGT
Organism: Myxocyprinus asiaticus; assembly: GCF_019703515.2. Lineage (NCBI taxonomy): Eukaryota > Metazoa > Chordata > Actinopteri > Cypriniformes > Catostomidae > Myxocyprinus > Myxocyprinus asiaticus. The sequence continues at coordinate 29,823,458 of NC_059390.1, read as the reverse complement.
ATATAATGACGAGACCGCATGTGGTTGAACTGAACTGCTTTACTTCTGTGTCTGTTCTATATCAATACAGTAATGCAGTAGCACCTCACAGTGTTCACTCCAATACTGCAAAATAAGCATATACAAAATATACATGACATCCCCCTTTTTTTTTTTTTTAACACTACTAGAAACTAGTAAATAATTACATTATAACTTGTACATAACATAAAAAATAAATAAAAATAAATAAACTTCAGTTACTCTCAAGATTAATTTACAGTCATTGACAACATTGACATTTTCAACTAGTCAATAATTTACTCTATTTTACTCCCGGTACCTACTAGGCACTCTGATAGGTCTAACAAATGTTGACACTCTCTCATTACTTGTGAAAAACTGTCCATTTCTCACTGGCAAATTATTTGCATTCACAGAAGCTGACGAGCTTGCACTGGCATTATTATCCACATTGTTTTCTTGCTCTGAATTCAACTCTACCCCTGATGAAACAACAGGTAGGTCCTCAACAGTTTCAGTCTCAGTTGAAGGACACATTGTCTCCTCTGTTTTCAGCAAGTCTCTTCGGTTCCTTCTGAAGATGTGCTTGTCTGGTGTTTGAACAAGTTACGACCTTGGCTGTTCATGTTTGTCAAGAATCATTGCAGGTTGCCACTTGTTATCCTGTCTAATTCTCATTCTTTCTCCTTTCTTCATTCCAGGTAGCTTTCTTGTCCCACAATCAAAATAGTGTTCCCTATCTGTCACTCACTCGACGTTGTGTCGATGTAGTGACACTAAGGGTCACACTTGGGAGCCCGAGACACCTCTGGTCTTTGATAAAAGGCCAATGAAAATTGGCGAGTGGTATTTGCATACCACTCTCCCGGACATACGGGTATAAAAGGAGCTGGTATGCAACCACTCATTCAGATTTTCTCTTCGGAGCCGAACGGTCATGCTCAATGAGCTGAATCCTACTGTTCATTCACCTCTGCTGGATCTGACGGCGCATTTCAACGGCTTCTCCCTCCTCTGCACTGGTGCACTGCAGAGAATGCCCCTGGGCGCTTCGGCAGAAAAACAAGAGAGTGTATTTTCTGAAAGAGCTTTTTTCCTCTAAAAGAGTATATATTTCTCTAAAAGAGCAGCACACACGGAACGTCTTTTTAAAGATGCGTCTTTTTAAAGATGCCTTTCCGATTGTGTTATTCCTGGTTGCGGTCGTTATCTCTCAACTTTGGATGGTCATGATTGCTGTCTTTCGCGTCTAGGCGCGACCCACATGGAGGCAGCGTTTGTGGATGGTTCATGTTCTCATTGCAAGAACATGACCATGGCAACGTTGCGGTCGTGGCTTGCTTTCGTAAGAAACCTGCCGGTACGTTCGACGATGTTGTCCCCTTGATCCCCCTTGCGCAGAACTTGGACGCGTGGCTCGCGCTTTCCAATCTGTTGCGATGGCTGATACGGACCGTCCAACTTGGCTACACGATTCAGTTCACCAGGCGCCCGCCCAGGTTCAGCGGTATTCACTTCACCTTGGTCAAGAGCGAAAACGCTGCTACCTTGCACGCGAAGATCGCTACCCTCCTACGGAAGGGCGCGATAGAACCTGTCCCTCCAGCCGAGATGAAGAAGGGGTTTTACAGCCCCTACTTCATCGTACCGAAAAAAGGCGGTGGGTTGTGGCCAATCTTGGACCTGCGAATACTGAACCGGGCCTTACACAGACTCCTGTTCAAGATGCTGACGCAAAAACACATTCTGGTGAGCGTCCGGCATCAAGATTGTTTCGCGGCGGTAGACCTGAAGGATGCGTACTTCCACGTCTCGATTCTACCTCGACACAGACCCTTCCTGTGGTTTGCATTCGAGGGTCGGGCATATCAGTACAAAGTCCTCCCTTTCGGTCTGTCCTTGTCCCCTTGCGTCTTCACGAAGGTCACAGAGGCAGCTCTTGCCCCGTTAAGGGAGGTGGGCATTCGCATTCTCAACTATCTCGACGATTGGCTAATCCTAGCACACTCTCGGGACATGTTGTGTGCACACAGGGACTTGGTGCTCTCGCACCTCAGCCGATTAGGGCTTCGGGTCAACTGGGAAAAGAGCAAGCTCCTCCCGGTTCAGAGTATCTCTTTTCTCAGTTTGGAGTTGGACTCAGTCTCCTTGACAGCGCGCCTCACGAACGAGCACGCACAGTCGGTGCTGGCCTGTTTGAAGGCGTTCAAACAGAAAACAGATGTTCCACTGAAACCCTTTCAGAGGCTCCTGGGGCATTTGGCATCCTCAGCGGTGGCCACCCCGCTCGGGTTGATGCATATGAGACCGCTTCAGCACTGGCTTCAGAATCGAGTCCCAAGATGGGCATGGCGCCATGGGACACATCGTGTGGTCATCATGCCGATCTGTCACTGCCTCTTCAACCCATGGACCGACCTCACATTTCTACGGGCAGGCGTTCCCCTAGAGCAAGTCTCCAGGTGCGTTGTGGTCACGACAGATGCCTCCAAGACAGGCTGGGGCACCGTTTGCAATGGGCACGCAGCCGTCGCCTTGTGGAGGGGCCTGCGGCTACGTTGGCACATCAACTGCCTCGAGTTGCTGGCAATTCTGCATGCCCTGCGGAGGTTCCGGCCGTTGATCCAGGGCAAGCACGTGTTAGTTCGGACAGACAACACGGCAACGGTAGCATATGTCAACCACCAAGGCAGTCTGCGCTCTCGTTGTATGTCACAACTCTGGAGTCAGCAGCACCTCAAGTTGCTGCGAGCCACTCATATCCTGGGCGACCTCAACACTGCAGTGGACACGCTGTCACGGCAGGTTACCCTCAGGGGAAAGTGGAGACTCCACCCTCAGGCAGTCCAGCTGATCTGGAGTCGATTCGGACAGGCACAGGTAGACCTGTTCGCCTCCCAAGAATCCTCCCACTGCCCGCTCTGGTACACCCTGACCGAGGCACCTCTCGGTATAGATGCGCTGGCACACAGCTGGCCTCCTGGCCTGTGCAAATATGCATTTCCAACAGTGAGACTACTTGCACAGTCTCTGTGCAAGGTCAGGGAGGACGAGGAGCAGGTCGTTCTGGTAGCACCCTACTGGCCACGCTGACGTGGTTCTCGGACCTCACACTCCTCGCAACAGCCGCCACCCCCCAACCCCCCTCGGTGAATTCCCCTGAGGAAGGACCTTCTTTGTCAGGGACAGGGCACCATCTGGCACCCATGACCAGACCTCTGGAATCTCCATGTCTGTCCCCTGGAAGGGACGCTGTTGGGCCTCATGTATTCAGATAGAAGACAAAGGCAGGCCTAACACAGTTGTAAAAACCTAACTCAAGCCCCCACATTCCAAGTTGTAAATTATACTGATAAAAATCGCGCCAAAATCAAACAAAGGGAGTCCAAAACAGACTACAGATCCCATGAAACCTTGCTCACTAAAGGATCGAACTCTCAACTCCTATTGGATGAGGCACACAACAGAACGTCCCTCAAACATGACATCATCAGGAGTTGAAATACCTCTGAAATGCTTCTGGGATTTGCATCCAGCAACTTTGTTTGCAGCGTGTGCTGCAAACCTCTCAGGTGCAACCTCGTGGCACAAGGAAGTAACATCCGACTTGAAACTGTGGCCATACAATCTCCATCTCGCTGGACGAGTTGAGATTACTCTGTGTTCAACCGAACACTCTAACGGATCCGAAGGAAACCGCCGAGCAATCCGCAACTTTATCCGTTTGCCTGCAGAAGTGAAGAGATTAAAGATTTCTCTTCCATCTTCAATCAAGTCGACATTTCTGAGTTCTCCGCCAGCCCGCCGAGAATCAACAGCCCGCCAGCCCGCCGACAGAGTGAGGAAACGGCCTCCTGTCATCACCCGAGCCTCAAGGAACCGGGTCGGAGTTAAAGGACAGAGGAAAACACATTCTACCTGTGTCCTCATGCGATTCAAGTAAGAGGTTTACATCTGGGCAGAGATAGAATATTATAGTGTGTTATTCTTGTGTTTCAAGGGTTTTGCTTGTACAGTTTACGGACCGCCATGTCCGCTCATTATTAATACTCAGGGTATTAATTATCATGAATTTGTTTTGCTGTATTGTGGTCCAACCAAATTGGACTGTTGTGCAATTTCGCCATCGTGGGTGAGACAGGTAAACTGAGTTCATTCATTAAAGAGTCAAAGAACGCGGGACTGTTTACGAGCCGTCCACCGCGTCTCTGAGCGATGAACTAACAGCTGTTTTCTCTCCCACGATCGTGAAATCAGCTTTAGGGCCGTCACTTCTCTCTCTCTCGTACTAACCACACACATACACATACACGCACGCGACCCCTCACAAACATTCTGGCACACTTTTTTGGCTCCTAGATAGCTTAATGCTAAAGCCCAGCTTTGTCCCTAAGCTATCATACAAGCGGATACACGCGGTAACTGGTAGACGCCATTGACTGGTTTCTCGCCGCCCCCATTCGCGGGCATATTCCCTGGCCGGAAGTCTCGCGTGACATACTCTCCACGAGAGTCACGTCCGCCATTTTGTGCGCATCCCTCCTTACACACACACACACACACACTGTCACACACACACCTTATTTTTTATAGGATTATTTTTATTTCCATATCTAATCATATCACTGATTAGTTTGTAGTTGTAAGTCGGAAGTTTATTGACTGCATTGTACTAATTATTAATTGATATTACTGCATAAATAAACTTTGTTTATATTACAAAGAGAAGTGTTTTGGTTTGTTTTGCATACACCTGTGTCATGCTGATGGGATGTCAGTGCTCGGATTCAAACCTTCATTCATTGTTTTTTTTCCCGAGAATCGATATTCTTCGGATGTCGATTTTCCTATGAAAACAATCTAATATTGAGACTGTTTTACTATCTGGTTATTATTCCTTGATTCCAGGGTGGTGCCCCGTCAATGTTAATCCTTATTAATATTCTATTGATTTTTGATAATTGATAATTATCTTTGATGATTGCTGAATTTGATCAATAAGCTAGTGTTAATTTTAATTAATGTTTCATCTATGTTAACAATTAACGATTATCTTTGATAATTGTTGATTTAAAGGATTAAAAAAGCTAACATTGATTCTCATCAATGTTCTATTGATTTTAATAATTAATAAGTATCTTTGATAATTATTAATTATTGCTAATAACCGAACCCGCTCCTAAACGTAGCGCACTACATTTACTGGAGCCCTATATGAGGTTTTAATGAGTTAGATTCAATTAATTAATTTAAATATTAATTAATAACTAAAGAAATAATTATTAATTATTTCTGACAGTAACACTGATCTAAATAACCAGTAAAGCCCTACAACGCGGAAGACCTGAGCGGTCTACCACCCACAGTGATCACTCAGGCTAGGGCCCCCTCTACGAGGTGCCTGTATGCCTTTAAGTGGCCTCTGTTCGCTAAGTGGTGTTCTTCCTGATGGGAAGACCCCCAGAGATGCGCAGTCGAATCGGTGCTTTCCTTCCTGCAGGAGAGGTTGGAAGGGCGGCTGTCCCCTTCCACCTTGAAGGTGTATGTAGCCACTATAGCAGCACACCACGACACAGTGGACGGTAAGTCCATAGGGAAGCACAACCTGATCATCAGGTTCCTGAGAGGCGCCAGGAGGCTGAACCCCTCCAGACCGTGCCTCATTCCCTCATGGGACCTCTCAGTAGTTCTTCAGGGTCTACAGAGAGCCCCCTTTGAGCCTTTGCAGTCAGCTGAACTTTCTCCTTGAAGACTGCCCTCCTGACTGCACTCACCTCCATCAAGAGGGTAGGAGACCTGCAAGCGTTCTCTGTCAGCGAAACGTGCCCGGAGTTCGGTCCGGGCTACTCTCACGTGATCTTGAGACCCCAACCGGGCTATGTGCCCAAGGTTCCCACGACCCCTTTTAGGGACCAGGTGGTGAACCTGCGCACACTGCCCCAGGAGGAGGCAGACCCAGCCCTGTCGTTGCTGTGTCCGGTGCGCGCTTTACGCATCTATTTGGATCGCACGCAGAGCTTTAGAATCTCTGAGCAGCTCTTTGTCTGCTTTGGTGCACAGTGGAAAGGAAGCTCTGTCTCCAAGCAGAGGATCACCCACTGGCTCATTGATGCCATAGCTATGGTATATCACACCCAGGACGTGCTACAAGCCCATTCTACCAGGGGTGTAGCAGCCTCCTGGGCCCTGGCCAGGGGTGCCTCTCTAACAGACATTTGCAGAGCAGCGGGCTGGGCAACACCCAACACCTTTGCGAGGTTCTACAACCTCCGGGTGGAACCGGTTTCATCCTGGGTAGTGGCACGCAATACAAGCGGATAAGCCTGGGATAGCCGGCCGGGTGTATCGCTTGCACATAGCACCTTTCACCTCCTCTGAGCTGAAGATGTGCACCATTAACTCCCAGTAGTGTTCACAAACTATGTTCCCTGGTTGACTTCCTCTGAGCCCTGTGGCAGTCGAGTTTTTGGAGAGACTCGCTGCCGGCCCAGTACACGTGCTAACTAAAAGCCCTGTTCTGGGGTAGGTGCTCCGCATGTGGCGGTTCCCTGTAAGGTAAACCCATGCGATGTATATCTTCTGCTAATTCGTTTCCCTGTTGGCAAACTGCATCTTCCTTAGGCAGAAGCCCCTCTGCCACAGTCTCCATGTTTGTAGTAACTCCTCCCCCGTTGGGTAGGACCTACCATGAGACTTCTCCACATGACATACTTCCGACATAGTTCAGCAAGACCATGTGATGTATTTTCCACTTAAATATCCCCCCTCTCTCTGGGTGAGGTGTGGTCTCTGCGGTGTCCTCCCCTTGGGACCTGGTCGGCCCAGTCGGATATTCCCCCTTTTTTTAGGGAGTGGAAAAAGAGAAGGGGAAAAGAGGCCACGACTGAGCTAGCCTGTCTCTATCTTATGGGTAGTCGACTTGTCCCCAAAGGGCCGTTCAACACTCATAACTATGTTGGGGGAGGTTACGTGTCGGCCTGGTGCGCTGGCTACGAGGCACACAGTTGTCTGCCCGTCACACACCGCCAGTTCACGTAACACAGTTCAGCCAGTTGCTGCGTTTTGTATAGGGACCCCTAGTGTCACTACATCGACACAACGTCAAGTGAGTGACAGATAGGGAACGTCATGGTTACTTGCGTAACCTCCATTCCCTGAAGGAGGGAATGAGACGTTGTGTCCCTCCTGCCACAACGCTGAACTACCTGCTGAAATGGCCGGACCTTGTCTCTGCTCCTCAGCATAAAACCCGAATGAGTGGTTGCACGCCAGCTCCTTTTATACCCGTATGTCCGGGGGAGTGGCATGCAAATACCACTCGCCAATTTTCATTGGCCTTTTATCAAAGACTAGAGGTGTCTCGGGCTCCCAAGAGTGACCCCTAGTGTCACTACATTGACACAACATCTCGTTCCCTCCGTCAGGGAACGGAGGTTATGCAAGTAACCATGACGTTTCAAAGCAGCTTTATAGAAAATCACACCTTGTTGTTTGAAAGTCCCCTGTGAACAAGCTGAAGTGACTGTAGCAAGGAAAAAAAAAACCCTTTCAATGTTATTTAGTGGTGAAAAAAAGGAACCTAACCTCTGGTTTTAAGACATTTGCCCTCTTCCCCTGGTTTCACTTTGCATGTAAACTTTACCACCATTATTACCGGCTTATAACATGTGCGCAAGTGTTTTTCCCAAAGCTGTTTACATTTTGAGTCAAAAGCAGATAATTATAAGTCTCATGTAATTGCGGGTTTCTTACGTTGTTGGTTTATTTAATACGTTTTTTTTTATAGTTATGACTCATAAATTAGGAGCATCTTGCTGTGCATGTCAAGCTCAGTGTCGGCTGGGAGAGGCAGCTGTTAAACTTACTGCTGCTGTTTCTGCCTCACAAATCAACCAATTTGCGCAATGATGTCGGCGTAAATAAAACGACATGTTTGATGTACTGTAGCACCAGGACGTGACACTGTTTAGCAAATTCGACAAGCTGTACAACTACAGTACAATCTACTTGCCGTTTGCCATCGACCTTCTCGCCTCTGTACTGGAAGTGTGTTGCTCTGTTTTCCTGTGAGCGCTCAGCACCGCTTCTCGTTGGAGGAGACTGTTCCTCAGCTTTCAGTATTGTGCTGATTGGTTTTAATTAAACTATAATGTGTTTATGTATTGTACGATACATGTGTTATTGTATAGTGAGCATTGTATTGTACGATACAATACGATACATTATTTGTTTTTACACCCCTAATATACAGTATACAAGAAAGTTATTTTGATTTTTAAATGGTAACCAAATATGTTTTATACTAGTTGCTGTAATCTGACCAAAGGGTGAAGGAACACAAATGAGTGGAAATCAGAACATCTTGTAAGAAGTGATGGGCCGTAGCTTCACTACAAATAGTGAAGCTATTAGCTTAACTACATTTCTGAGTAGCGAGGTGGTAGCTTCGCTAGTTTTTAAATCAAGTAGCTTTTCAATAGTGCAGCTATATATTTGATTAGGTAGCAATTACCCAGCAGTTTGTCAAAGCTACACTGCTACATCATACCTCACACAAGTTTACTCTCGCTAGGGATGGGCGGATCAATCCTGAAGTATTGATACTTCTGATACTGATGTTGTATCAAAAATATCAATCCTCACACAAACATATTGATTCTAACATTGTTTTTTTAAACTAGTTTTTAAACTAACCATGAACATGAACAATAATCATAAGCTTCAAAGTGAAATAAAAAGGATTAGGCTATATTAGCAAATACTTGTGCAGGATGGGAACTATTTCATCTTCCGCTCATTTTAACACGCATGCTGAAAGACACAAGCAGACAAGCACTTTTGCCATCACAAGACTCGTTCAAACAAGTGGGATCAGTGCCTTTTAGAGGGTAAATTCTATGGAACAGCTTCTGGAGTAAATTCACAATAAAATAACATATCTGAAGGTGACATTTCTTATAATTAGTTTGTGGGTAATTGTTGTTAATAAATAATTAAATAAAATGGTTAACCATGGTTTTACTAAAGTAATATTGTAGTAGTAACTATGGTTAATTGTGTGGTAACTTAAGTTTAACTAAATACATTGGTTAAACTATAGTTACTGTAGTGAAACCATGGTTAATTTTTGCAGGGGTAAACAAAACAGAAGTCTAATAATTTTCTGTTTAGGCTCACAAATAAAAAAAAAAAGAAAAAAAAAGAAAAAAAGACTTGAATTATGACTATAAATTACCCATTTTATCCCGAGAAATAAAAAAAAATAAAAAATGTAATAGAAGTATCGGTATTGGTATCGGTATTGACGATATTGGACTTGAAATTATTGGTATTGGATCGAAAATAAAATAAATGGTATTGCCCATCCCTAACTCTCACCAGTTTTGAATCAGTACGAAAGATGTACAATTCACAAATAAATCGCTAATTTGAGTCGGTTCTTTAAAATGAATTGGTCATTCAATCTGAATGACTCATTTGGTTTGCGCTCTCACTTGCCAACATGCTCATGGAATATTTTTAAATATGGAAAATAAAGATAATGCTGGTTGCAGTGGATATACAATCCACAGAAACAAAATCTGCAAATGTGTCATATCATTTGCCAGTGATGAAGAAGGTCTTTCTTAAGTTCAACACGTGTGCAGCTTGTGAACGGCACTGCAGGTAAAGACATTTTACCACCGAAAGAGTATCAAAATGCTAAGTAGCCTACATGAAAACACATAAAAAATTACCATGGCATTACCATGTGTTTTGCACATGTACCATCACCTGGGAGCACCATGTTAATACAATGGTTTATGAATAAGGTAATCATATATCAAAATACAATGGTAGTACCATTGTATTCTTTGAATTACCTTGAAACACTTTGTAAATACAATAGTCTACATGATTATGGTACCCTTATATCAAATTACCATGGTAGTACTATGGTATTCTTTGAAATACTTTGGAGAACCATGGAAATACAGAATGGTACATAAATATGGTAACTGTATCTCAAAGTACCATGGTATTATCATCTGATACCATCAGATGTCACATTGTTATTGCCCAGGTGTGCTCACACACACACACACACACACACACACACACACACACACACACACGGAATTTGGCCTCTGAACAGAAGCTTCCAGTACATACAGAAATACAACAGCTGGACACAGAATTACAATATAAATAGGAATTAACATGTTTTTTTAAATGCACATATATTTTATGTTGCACCATACTGTATACTTGTATTCTGTATTGCACTATACTGTACCATGGCTTTGATAAAGATCATGTGAATAAGTCTTTTAGATGCTTAGTCTATGACAGTATACTCCATACATCTGGTTGAAAAAAAGGGAAGTAGCTTAAAAGTAGCAAGCTACTTTTGGTGTGTAGCTTGTAGTGTAACTTGCTACTTTCTCTGAAGTGTAGCTTTTAGATTAGCTGAACTAATTTATTTTTGTTGTTGTTGTTGAGTAGTTGGTAGCTTAGCTAGCTAAATTTTTTGAGTAGCTTGCCCAACACTGTTGGTAAGAAAAGAACTATGTAGTTAGCCAGGATAAACAGACAAATTTTCAGCTGAGTGTATTCGAATCACGTAAATCTGGGAATATAAAGGGTTACTTTTCCATTGTTACATTAGTGGAGTAACACAAATTGATGAACAGCTAAAGGCTATGGTACAGTGTACTGGCTAATGTTTACCTGACTGTTTATCCCATTTGTAAGTGTTCTTTTGTTGCCATCTTGGCCCTTTAGTAAAATATTTTTTTCATTTGTACACAATAAATTGAATCTTTAACTTACAACATTAGCATTGTTTACATAAAGCAGACTCCAGACAGTTAGCATTAGCATTCAAGCTTGTTTTCATATCTAGTGTGAAGCAAGATAGTGTCGACTCCTTTATTTATTGAATACTCCAGTATTACTGTCCGACAGTGTCTTATTTCAAGATCATTGCCCTGAGAGGAAGAGAATAAAGCACAGATGGAAAAATTAACACAATCATGAACTACAACTGTTTACATCAACCATCAGAATGGGGAAAAATGTTGTCTCATTGACTTCGACCGTGGCATGACTGTTGGTGCCTGGCGGGCTGGTTTTGAATTTTACAAAGTCCAAATTTTTGGTCAGTGAAATTAGGTGCTTATGCTGCATTCCATTCAACTCAGAAAGTCAGAATTTCCAACTTTCTACAACAAAAAGTGCAATGGAACGCAAAGATGCAGGAGCATGACGTCACACAAATATGTCGGCACCCAGGGAGATATACAAAGTTAGTGATAAACATTCACTTTTATTAAATAATATTGATCAGGTTCCTACATTACATGATATTAAAGCTTGTTCCACAAACATTTGCAGAGACACTTGTATAAATAAATTATTCATGGTCAATTATTCTCTCTTTTGATAATCGTACACCTGTAGCACAAATGCTAGTGTTGCAGCATTGTTTATCAATAAGGTTGCTAGGAGACATCTCCGGTTACAGTCAAACATCTGCTAATCTAACGGGAGCATTGCAGTTATGTTTCCTTACACCTCATCTTCTGAGCATCTGGCAATGGAATGTCTTTATTGTCGGAGATCAGATATACAGTATCAAGTAGGAATATCCCACATCCGACTTTGAATGGAACACAGCAGTAAACTTTAGTTGATCTTCAACCTTAGGAAGTCAAACTAAATATGACATGAGCTGTTTTGTTTCCTTTTCATTTTATATGAGGTTTGCACTTTTTGAAACCCTGTTACCAAAATATAGGACATGTATTTAAACTTGCTCACATCATGTGCACTTATCAATCAGTCTGATTGTGCATGCACATTCCATGTACTTGGCCACATAAACATGTCTCTGCAAAACAGAAATATTTGGTGCAGTTGATGTAACTTATAAAAACTAGTGTAATGCTTTAATGTTAAAGACTTGACCATCTCTGAACAGGTGCTTTTTAATTTGCTGATAAAGTTGAAGTGTTCCTTTTCCAAACTGAATATGATTATTTACTGTACACCATACAGTCAAAACATTGTACAGATCAGATCAGTCTCGAGTATATATCAAGTAACAGCCGTGATACAGTTTATACATTTGTATAAATTGTAAACAGATGTGGCTTTTTGTCACGATTTCCCTTATAAATTAATGAAACATAGAAAAATATAAAAACAGCAGATGCTCCCCATTAAAATGAGCCCAAATACAATGTGATATAATGTGTAAATCTTACAATAATCTTGAAGAAAATATGAAGCTACTTCAGAATGTATTTTATATATATATATATATATATATATATATATATATATATATATATATATATATATATATATATATACATATACACCCACTGGTGGCCAAAAGTTTGGAATAATGTACAGATTTTGCTGTTTTTGAAGGAAATTGGTACTCTGTTTCACCAAAGTGACATTCAACTGATCACAAAGTATAGTCAGGACATTACTGATGTAAAAAACAGCACCATTACTATTTGAAAAAAGTCATTTTTTGATAAAATCTAGACAGGCCCCATTTCCAGCGGCCATCACTCCAACAACTTATCTTTGAGTAATCATGCTAAATTGCTAATTTGGTACTAGAAAATCACTTGCCATTTTATCAAACACTGCTGAAAGCTATTTGGTTCATTAAATGAAGCTTAACGTTGTGCTTGTTTTTGAGTTGCCACATTATGCACTAGACTGGCCTGTCTTAAGGTCAATATTAGGTCAAAAATGGCAAAAAAGAAACAACTTTCTCTAGAAACTCTCAGTCAATCATTGTTTTGAGGAATGAAGGCTATACAATGCTTGAAATTGAAAATGAAGATTTCATACAAATGTGTACACTATAGTCTTCAAAGGCAAAGGACAACTGGCTCTAACAATGACAGAAAGAGATGTGGAAGGCCAGATGTACAACAAAATAAAAGGATAAGTACATCAGAGTCTCTAGTTTGAGAAATAGATGCCTCACATTTCCTCAGCTGACAGCTTAATTGAATTCTTTCTGCTCAACACCAGTTTCATGTACAACAGTAAAGAAAAGACTCAGGGGTGCAGGCCTTATGGGAAGAATTGCAAAGAAAAAGCCACTTTTGAAACAGAAAAACAAAATAAAAGGTTAGAGTGGGCAAAGAAGCACAGTGTAAGGCCACAACCAGAGACTCACTCGTCCCACAACCAGATGGAGCCCTCTCCCGAATATTGACTCCACTCCGTTCCTCCATGCTTCCATATGCACATTGCAAAGTGTTGCCAGTTCACCTGCCTTACTGACTGTTTTACCACTGTATTCTCATCTTGCCTCATGTTATGATCTTCTGCCTGTTTATTGGAATTACGTTCCTGGATTACCCTTTCTGTATTGTTTGCCTGATTGGATTGTTTGCCTGTTATCAACCTCTGGCTGTTATACTGACCACGTTTGAGACTTCTGATTTGGATTTGTTCATTAAACTCTTCTGCGTTCAAAGTTCATTACAGAATACTTTGCCTGATCTGAATCCAGCGGAAGTGTCACTGATTCAAGCAGCCTTTAACTACCAGAGTGAAGTGTTACAAGGATTCCAAACTCAACTCACCAGTCTGCGTGCTGATAACGAACATATGACTCATTATATTCAATCTCTTCCACCGACCAGAACGGAATCGGTAAGATTTGCCCTACCAGACAAATTTAATGGTTCAGCTGATAAATGCAAGGGGTTTTTGCACCAATGTCAGATATATTTCTCCAATCAGCCTGAAGTGTTTGTTTACTATGACTCTACTCACTGGAAAAGCACTGGATTGGGCATCGGCTGTCTGGGACACGGACAATCAGATACAGACCTCTTTGATTATTTCTTGAAACAGATTAAAGAAGTGTTTGAATATCCTGCGGGGGGACAGGATGTCTCTGTACAACTATTACACTTACGCCAGAGAAAACAATCAGCTGCTGAATACGCTGTTCAAATCCGCACACTAGCCACTCAAAGCGGATGGAATGATTTTGCTTTAAAATCAGTCTTCCGTGAGGGGCTTAATCACAATTTACAAGCGGAACTGGCATGCAGAGATGAAACTACTACCCTATCTCAATATATCAACATGGCTGTCAAGATGGATAATTTCATTTGAAATAATCCCCGATCGAAAATGTCTCAAGCCTCTTCACCACCGATCACATCAGTCAATCATTCAATTCCAGAACCACCAGAATCCATGCAAATAGGATATACCAGGTTGTCATCAGAAGAACGCCACTGACATCGGTACGAAAGGCTATGTGCTGCATGCCCCAATAAAACCAAGACCTCCAACAAAGAAGTGAGTAAGGGAATTTCTCCATTTCCTTTTAGACAAAGCTTCAAACTACCACTAACAATAGATTTTAATGGACGTCCTAACTATGTTTCAGCTTTAGTGGATTCCAGGGCAGCTGTAAATCTGGTCCATCATGAACTCCTCACTGAACTCAATATACCTACATTACCATGCACACCATCCATCAACATAACAGCAGTCAATAATGAACCCATAGGAACAGGCATCACACAACAAACCATACCTCTGAATATATGGATTGGTCTATTCCACACTGAAAGGATTTCATTATATATAATATCCTCCCCAAAGAACCAAATCATCTTGGGCCACCCAAGGTTAACTGTACATAATCCCAACATATCCTGGGCACAAGGTGAACTCATCAAGTGGTCAAGTTATTGTCAGCAAAACTGCTTCCAGTCTGAAATCACTCTGCCATGTCTCTCCACCAGCATAGAAAGCCTCTGTTCAAGTTCAAACCAAGATGCCAGAAGAATATGCAGAATTTGCTGAAGTTTTTAATAGAATCAGGTACGTAGGTCCATTTCGTATCCTGAGACAAATTAATCCTGTGACTTACAAGCTGGAGCTTCCTGCTAACTACCGTATCTCTCCTTCCTTTCATGTATCTTTGTTAAAACCGGTCCACCCTGCTTCTGACCCTGAAACCACAGAAATGGAACCTCCACCGCCTTTGGAGATTGATGGAGCTCCAGCATACCTGGTCAGAGAAATCCTAGACTCAAGAAGGAGAGGGGGCCAGATGCAATATTTGGTGTACTGGGAGTGATACGGACTAGAGGAGAGATCGTGGGTAGCCGCGAGAGACATCTATGACCCCTCATTGACCCACGAGTTCCATCTAACGCACCCCAATCACCCAGCACCTAGACCAAGGGGACGCCCTAGGAGAAGAACACTGGGAGGTGTTCGTAGAGGGGGGGATTCTGTAAGGCCACAACCAGAGACTCACTCATCCCACCACAAGAGGGAGCCCTCTCCTGAAAATTGACTCCACTCCGTTCCTTCTACAGTTACTTCCTGTTTGTAGGTTTAAAAGCCATGTTCTTCCATACACACATTGAAGTATTGCCAGTTCACCTGCCTTATCGAGTGTTTTACCAGTGTATTCTGGTCTTGCCTCATGTTATGATCTTCTGCCTGTTTATTGGAATTACGTTCCTAGATTACCCTTTCTGTATTGTTTGCCTGATTGGATTGTTTGCCTGTTATACTGACCACATTTGAGACTCCTGATTTGGATTTGTTCATAAAACTCTTCTGCAATATGTATTCTAACCTGATCTCATTACACACCGACATTGGACAGAAGATAATTGGAAAAGAGTGTTATGGATCTTAAACCCACTGAGCATTTGTGGGATCAGCTAGACTGTAAGGTGCGTGAGAAGTGCCCGACAAGACAGCCACATCAATGGCAAGTGCTACAGGAAGTGTGGGGTGAAATGTCACTTGAGTATCTGGACAAACTGACAGATAGAATGCCAAATATCTGCAAAGCTGACATTGCTTCACGTGGAGGATTTTTTGATGAGAACCATTTGAGGTAGTTTAAGTTCTGAATTATTTTTTTTATTGTAATAGTAATTTTTCACATTATTAATATCCTGACTGTACATTGTGATCAGCTGAATGCCACTCTGGTGAATAAAAGTACCAATTTCTTTCCATAAGAGCAAAATTTGTACATTATTCCAAACTTTTGGCCACCTGTGTGTGTGTGTGTGTGTGTGTGTGTGTGTGTGTGTGTGTGTGTGTGTGTGTGTGTGTGTGTGTGTGTGTGTGTGTGTGTGTGTGTGTGTTTGTATACACTACGGTTTAAAAGTTTAGGGTCACTTATTCTTTTTTGTTTTTTTTTTTCACATTTTAGAATAATAGTAAAGTCATCACAACTATGGAATAATAGAAATGGAAATATGGGAATTGTTATTATTTAAAAAAAAATCAAAAATATACTGTTATATTTTAGCATCTTCAAAGTGGCCACACTTTGCCTAGATTTTGCAGAAATGTACTCTTGGCATTTTCTCAACCAACTTCTTGAGGTATCACCCTGGGATGCTTTTTAAACAGTATTGAAGGAGTTCCCATCTATATGCTGAGCACTTAGTGGCTGCTTTTCTTTATTATTTGGTCCAAGTCATCCATTTCAAAAACCTTTTTTTTAAATAAAATTTTTGTTTTGTAATTAATATGTTGGCGCAATTATATTTTTGTCTACAAAACTAATTTCAAACATTTAAGCATACGCCTTAAGATCAAAAGGTTTTTAAGATCATGAGAAACATTTCAGGCAAGTGACCCCAAACTTTTGAATGGTTGTGTGTGTGTGTGTGTTTCTACCAGGGATGGTCTCTGGATACAAATGGACCAATCAAGCTGTCGTGGTCTGTGTAGACACGATGCATAGTTACATTTTTGTAGAAGTACACATCATGTTATGCCATAGGTTTGATGCAGTTGTGACCAATAGCTGTTGTTGTCGCTCAAGGGGGCACTTGTCCATGTGTGGCAGATGCATGTGTCAGTGTTTAGTTTTATTCAAATAAATCTCTCCGTTAACCTGACTTTATTTCATTATTTTATTTTTATTTTTTGTTCTTTAATGTTTGGACAAACCTTTTGCAAACCTTCGGAAATAGCTGTTATGAGCCGCATTGTCCGTGTACTGTTGTAGTGCCATTTAGGAGGACTGAAGTTTACATATGTGGTCTGAACAACCAGGTGCCTTTATATTTGGCCAGGTCATGACTCATGTCTTGTATGTGCCTTAAAACTACCTTTTGAGTTTATCCTTTGCTGAATGCATTAACATTTATATATGTTTTATGTGGTCACATCTTTTTGACTGTCTGAATCACAAAACATTTTGGACCCTATTCATATCTGCGTTTATTGCTGTCTACTTGTCATTAGATCACCCCAAACAGATGTTAATACCGGATGCAAACATGGCTTAACATAAGTGTTCTGTTGAAAAAAAAAAACCATAAGCATTCCATTTTAGATGATACTACACTTTGAAAATTCATACACTAGATGACACTCAAAGTCTTGCTGGTTAAGCTAGTTAAGCTAGCCAGACTAGCACAGTCAAAGTCTTTTTAGCATGTAAGTTCACTTGGCGGCCATCTTTGGAATGCTCCCTGGCAGCTACTTTTCTATGTAAACAAGCGGCATACAAGTACAGCTCCAATCTACTTAAATGGGGAAAGACCGAAATCTCCAAAACGGTTGGTCAAGATTACGATCAAAGAACATATGTTGTTGAAGACTCTGAATTTATGTATTTTTCCCTGTTGTGAAATCACAGAGCCAAACACCAGATACTTTGCCAAGGAATATTACATTTATTAGTTTGTTTAGTTATCAGACATAGGAGAGAAAACTACATTTGAATTATAATGGTGTTATGCAATGGTCTTCATTATCTTTCTTCCTCATCTTTCTCGGTCTTGCTTGGTCTTTCTCATCTTTCTCTGAAGGAGTTACATATCTTGGGTGTATTTAAGCATACCATGGCAGTTTAAAATAAATTCCTCTCCCTTATAATGTAAAACACATCAACACATGCAACTCCAACTCATATAAGGAAAGCTTACACATACAACCTACATAAAGCTTACACATGGCTGTAAGAGCTTACACATACAACCTATATAAGGCTTGCGCATACAACCTATATAAATCTTACATATCATACCTTGATTTACACTAGGCTTAAGGCATGCACAACATAACAAACACATAAGTTTAATAATGTAATACAAATGATCTATAATGCTACTAAATTATTATGAATACTGATGATACTGATAAACATGACAGGTTTAGTATTCAATTCCCTCCAAGCTCCATAATAAAAGAAAATCCTATCCCGTGATATGTCCCAAAATGTGTACGTTTTAATAATGAACCCCCAATAATCTAAGAAAAGAAAAACAAATACAAATCTTCACCAGTGCCTGGACAAGCCATAAGCCCCCCAGTTCCTGGCCAAAAATAACAAACTAACATAAATGTTGGTGTCATAAAACAGGTCCTATCCCTTGGGGTTTTAAATCAGTAGACTGGTGTTAATTGTTTGTGAGGTTGTGGTCTGTAAGCAGGGTTTTGTGTGTGAGGAACTCAACATATTTGGAAATAACCAATTGGATAGGTTTATTAATTTTCCTTCTCTTCACACATATAAGTTACAAAAGTTCAAAAACAACTAACAGAATCAAAACTAGTATTATTAAAGTTTGGATACTTAACTAAGTTTTATTTTGATTTCGTTTTATGCTTTATTTTCCAATTTCTGTTACATTTTACATTTCCAGTTTCAGTCACATTTTAGTTAAATTTGTCCTAATCTTAATTAAACCAATCCATTCTAACCTGGTTTGGTTACCCTGGATTTGTATAAATTTCCCATTCAGTCATCAGTTTAGCTATTCCATATGCCATGATTACATGAATTGCTTAAATTCCCTCATCTTAGGCTGCTTTAACACTAGCTAACACTCACATGTGTCATGGCCCTGTTGATCTAGGGCATGCAACATCTGTGCTTTCACAGGTTTCTCAACTCAGTTTCATGCAGATCAGACATCTCCTGCATAATTATCAATGTCTCTCATCATTTGTCACCACCTCCAAGTCTCGCTGATTTAAACATTCATGGCTTTTGGGTATGATCTCCTCAATGAGCTGATGAACTTGTGCCTTGGCCCACATCCTTCCTTGAGAGTTTTTGTAATCATTCTTGACAGCAAACCATTTGCCTTCTGCTGCTCCTCCTTCAGCCCATCACTCCCTTCTGAAGTGACCAAGCTTTCCACAGTTGCCACAAATCTTCAGCCTTCTATTCGTGTTCATGTTGGATTGAACTGCCACCACACCCTTCTGGTTTGCAGGTATTTTCGTTCAGCCTCTGGTATTATATTTGTAGTGTTTGGATCAAATGTGTTGTTGCTGTTTGTCTTTTCTTCTTCTAGACATTTATTTGACATGATTTTATTAAACTTGTGATGAGCTTCCATTTGAGGATTCGTTGCTTCAGCATGTGGAGCTGGATAATCGTCAACACAACAACAAATTCTTTCTTGTTTCAAAATCCAATGAGCTGTGAGTATTGGATATGCTTGTAGCTTGATAGAGTCGTTTTGTCTTTAAAACAACTCAATCTGTTCATCAATGGATAGTTCAATTTTCAGGCCTTTTTTCAACAGCTCAGCTTGAGTCTTCTCATTCTTTTGAAGAAACCATTTTGTGATCATCTGACATTCAGCCATTGTGCAACTGGGATGTCTATACTGTATGTACAGTTGAAGTCAGAAGTTTACATACACCTAAGCCAAATACATTTAAACTCAGTTTTTCACAATTCCTGACATTTAATTGTAGAAAACATCCCCTGTCTTAGGTCAGTTAGGATCGCGACTTTATTTTAAAAATTTGAAACGTAAGAATAATAGTAAAGAGAATGATTTATTTTAGATTGTATTTCTTTCATCACATTCCCAGTAGGTCAGAAGTTTACATACAATTTGTTAGTATTTGGTAGCATTGCCTTTAAATTGTTTAACTTGGGTCAAATGTTTTGGGTAGCCTACCACAATCTTCTCACAATAAGTTGCTGGAATTTCAGCCCATTCCTCCAGACAGAACTGGTATAACTGAATCAGGTTTGTAGGCCTCCTTGCTCGCACATGCTTTTTCAGTTCTGCCCTCAAATTTTCTATTGGATTGAGGTCAGGGCTTCGTGATGGCCACAACTTTGGAGGTATGCTTGGGGTCATTGTCCATTTGGAAGACCCATTTGCGACCAAGCTTTAACTTCCTGGCTGATGTCTTGAGATGTTGTTTCAATATATCCACATAATTTTCCTTCCTCATGATGCCACCTATTTTGTGAAGTTCACCAGTCCCTCCAGCAGCAAAGCACCCCAATAACATGATGCTGCCACCCCCATGCTTCACGGTTGGGATGGTGTTCTTCGACTTGCAAGTCTCACCCTCACTTGCAAACTGTAGTCTGGCTTTTTTATGGTGGTTTTGGAGCAATGGCTTCTTCCTTGCAGAGCACCCTTTCAGTTTATGCCGATATTGATTTAGTTTTACTGTGGATATAGATACTTGTCTACCTGTTTCCTCCAGCATCTTCACAAGGTCCTCTGCTGTTGTTCTGGGATTGATTTGCACTTTTTGCCCCAAACTACGTTCATCTCTAGGAGACAGAATACATTTCCTTCCTGAGCGATATGATGGCTGCGTGGTCCCATGGTGTTTGTACTAGCGTGCTATTGTTCGTACAGATGAACGTGGTACCTTCAGGCATTTGGAAATTGCTCCCAAGGATAAACCAGACTTGTGGAGGTCCACAATTTCCACAATCAGTATACAGATAATTTTTTTTCTTGGCTGATTTCTGTTGATTTTCCCATGATGTCAAGCAAAGAGGCACTGAATTTGAAGGTAGGCCTTAAAATACATTCACAGGTACACCTCCTATCAGAAGCTAATTGTCTAAAGGATTGACATCATTTTCTGGAATTTTCCAAGCTGCTTAAAGGCACAGTTAACTTAGTGTATGTAAACTTCTGACTCACTGGAATTGTGATATAGTCAATTAAAAGTGTAACAATCTGTCTGTAAACAATTTTTGGAGAAATGACTTGTGTCATGCACAAAGTAGATGTCCTAAACAACTTGCCAAAACTAGAGTTTGCTACTATTAAATCTGTGGAGTGGTTAAAAAATGAGTTTTAATGACTTCAACCTAAGTGTATGTAAATTTCTGACTTCAATTGTATGTATGTCTGTATGTGTGTACGTACGTATGTATGTATTTGTAATCTAAATGTCTAAACCTATCTTAATTTAAATCCTCTGTATATGTATAAGAGAGGAAAGGAAAAAAATTTATGAAAAGCCGAATGGCAGGGGGCTATGTGTGTGTAGGAGTGGTGGTGGCGTAGTGGACTAAAGCACTGAACTGGTAAGCAGCTAGTTGTTGGTTCAATCCCCACAGCTACCACCATTGTGTCCTTGAGCAAGGCACTTAACTCCAGGTTGCTCCAGGGGTATTGTCCCTGTAATAAGGGCACTGTAAGTTGCTTTGGATAAAAGCATCTGCCAAATGCATAATGTACATGTAAATGTATTAGAAAGGAATGTGTGTCCAGTCAGTGTGTGCAAATGTATAAGGAGTGAGGGAGAAATAAGGTCTAAACTTTTCTCTGTGTGTGTGTGTGTGTATAAAGGAAGTGTGTGTATAAAGGAAGTGTGTCTCCTATTAACTCGGGGAAAGTTGTCTCACTCACTCTAACTATGCTGTTCTATTGAGATATTTTTAACAGAACATCTGTTTTACATTACGGCTTAGTCACAGAAAAAGCCTTCAGAGTAAGGGAGGGGCCCTCTCCCCACTTTACAGCTCTCTCTGTGAGTGTAACAAATGTCTCACCTGAATGACTACTAAACTTAACAAAAGGAGATTTTGCACACTCCTTGAAACTTTATCTTCATTTTATAGCTTTCATGAAATTTTTAACTATTTTTCCTTGTGTCTCTTTCTTTTATTCTTTTTCCTTTCTCCTGTTTCTCTAAACAGTGAAACTACAAACATTAAAGCCAACTTAATTGCTATGATCAAGAAATCCTAGTCTCCTTTCGACTAGCTAACTATTTCTGGTCTCCCAGTCATGACACCAGTTCTTAACCATGCCACATAGCTTAAATTGCCTTTTTTCTGAGGTCAATTTCACAGTTAAGTTAAAATATTTTTGAGTTTTACTGATCAGATCTACTCAACCAACTAGATCAACCTAACTTAGCCAAATCAACTCAAATTAGCCAAATCAAATTTAAATTAACCAAATCAAACTTACATTAACCTTAAATGTACTAAATCTTAGCAACACCAACTGGATTTAATTGATTTTAATAGTTCTTTTACAGCAGTTCTAAGACAATATGTCTCATCACTGACTAATATCAGGCAGACTTATTCAAAATGATCAACAAAAACGTCTTACCTGATTGTTCTGTGACAGATACCTAAAGACGCTGATCCTGTTCATGATGCCAAATTGAAGACTCTGAATTTATGTCTTTTTCCCCATTGTGAAATCACGGAGCCAAACACCTATTACTTTGCCAAGAAATAGTACATTTATTAGTTTGTTTAGTTATCAGACATAGGAGAGAAAACTAAATTTTAATTATAATGATGTTATGCGATGGTCTTCGTTGTCTTTCCCATCTTTCTCTGTCTTTCTCTTCCTTATCTTTCTCGGTCTCGCTTGGTCTTTCTCATCTTTCTCTGAAGGAGTTACATATGCAGGGTGTATTTAAGCATACCATAGCAGTTTAAAATAACTTCTCCTCCCCTTATAATATAAAACACACGTCAACACATTCAACTCCAACTCATATAAGGAACGCTTACACATACAACCTACATAAAGCTTACACATGGCTGTAAGAGCTTACACATACAACCTATATAAGGCTTGCACATACAACCTATATAAAGCTTACATATGCAACCTTGACTTACACTAGGCTTTAGGCATGCATATAACACAACATAATATAAAGACATACGTAAGTTTAATAATGTAATACAAATGATTAATAATGCTACTAATTATTATGAATACTGATGATAATATACTGATAAACATGACAATTTTAGTCTTCAGTTGTGAACAATGTTATCATAAATCTTGCTTCTTTAACTCAGATTACACTGAAAAATGAAATTTTCCCAGCTCGTAAAGCTAATGAGCATGCGCATTCTCGAGTTCATTGACAGGCGATGTCTGTATCTAAAAGGTGACTGACTCTACCTGTAAGGCGGGACTTCCTTTCTTTATAGAACTTATTCATGCTAGCACCATCTTTGGAATAACAAGGCTGTGAGGGATAGACTTACAGACTCTTCAAAGGGCTGTACTGCAGATTAAAGTGTTTTTGGATCATTCCGCGGACAAAACATTGATAAAATATCTGTCAGAGAACATTCAGTGTGCAAAGAACTCCAGACAACATGAGTTGTTTAAAATCAGATGTGATCTAGGGGCTTTATACAGCTATATACCGTTCATGCCATTGAAGAGACTGTAAGTCTATCCCTCACAGCCTCATTTTCATTCCCATTAAAAATCAAAGATGGCGCTAGCATGAATAAGGTCTATTCGTTGGCCGTTGTGCATTCCAATTTCTACCATTCATTTTAATAGAAGTGGCATATCTCTGCTAAATAGTCTCTGACTCAGTTTCAATTCCTGTGTGGACATATTTCCAATTGAAACAGAAAGTTGGGGTGGGACATATCGAAGGGCTCATCCCTTTTCATTAAATAGCCAATAGGCTTTAGTTACATCACAGCCATGAACATAATTTGCTACTTGCTAATCAGTTGCAAGTGGTATTAATGCCCCTGCACACTCACAGAGAATTTTTTCTTCACTCAGAGCCAAAATTTGAAACAGCTGTGCAATGACATTCGGTTTGTGAACATTCAGACACCAACAATGCTGCATGGAGAGGCGTTTAAAGGAGCATTTAAATATGTTGAATAAGACTACATTTATAACATCAACTAATATGACATTAAAATGTGTTCTCAATGACTTACGCCTCATTCTATGAGTGGAATTCACATGAGATCAGTAAAATAAGCTATTTTAACCACTCTGATGATTTACAGTAATATATATGCAGTAGATAATGTGTAATTTGTCTTGTTTACATTCTGAATTTGTACCGTTAATTAGCTAACACGCTATACATGGCCAGATTTTGTGCCAGTTACACTGTTATTGTAATTTATGATGATGCTGATTCCACTTCAAAGATGGTTGTATAAAAGAGTGTTAATGTGTAGAATATAGACAAAAGAATGATGATAAGAGAGGCATACCTTACTTTGACAGATGTGTGAATGCTTGATGACACATGAGTGAATTAGCACTTAAGAGTATTTGAGTAGTTTTGATTCCTTTTAAAATGAAAAATGTAAATAAAAAAAATCAGATGACATGTTCTGGAAAATGATATAGGTAAATCCGTATCAGCTTGCTAATAACTCTGCACGTTGGTGTGTTCATGTGGACTGATCTTAACCGACTGAATGGGAATTATCTGACAGCCTCAAAGTAGGTGGAGCTCCAGGTCACACCTTCCGATGACATGGACCAATGGCAGTAAGAAGGTGTTTAGCAGCCGTAAAGAAGTTTTCCTGAAAGTTTGCCCTGGCAAGCTGTTACAAACCACACAAAGGAATGCAAAACACCTTTATTTTGGCCAGATTTTGTTCTAAATGAGGTCAATTTCATGTGTGTGCAGGGGTCTTTAAGGGGAGGGACACTGTCATTCTAGTGAGCATTTGATTGGACAAAAATCTGTGTAGTGCTAGATTAGATTTTTTTCTATTTTCCCGGAAGTGTTTATCTGATAATTGTGAATTTTAGTGAATATTCAACTTTTAGGAATACCCTAGCACAGATGACCTCAAAGCTAACAGGCATGGATTACAAGCAACAAACCTCCTATTTTAATTTCATGGGGTCTAAATCGGTTAAATCAGTAATAAGACTGACCATGAATAATAATGTAGCAGAGCAGAATGTCTATTCTGCACAGTGTAAAAGACAAATATGTGTCAATGAGTGATGAGGGTTTGTAAGTGTTTATACTCGTTGGATTGGTGCTCGCAGGCATTCTGCATATGCTGCGCTAGATTACACTGATCCAACTTAATACTGAAGACCATGCCATCATTCATAACTACAGTCACCATCTGGCACCGCTGGCCACCCGAAATGCCCACCGGATTAACTTTGAGGAAGATTCGAAGAGCACTCTCTAATACTGCATCAGCATGCATCACTCTGCTTACTTCTGCAGCCATGACGCTGTGCTTTAATAGCAGCGGCAGTCACTGTGGTTATCTACCACAAACCTTCACTGGTTAACACACAAGAGACACTGAACACTGGGTCAAAGATGAGGGAAAGCAGCCCATGTGTTGTTGTAGATTTGGCTGGTTATGGCCTCTTTCTGAAGTGTGAGCAGTAGTACATTTCCATCAAAGGATGGCATCAGAAATATAATTATTATAACTATTAGGGCTGTCAAGATTATGAAATTTGGCTGATTGCGAATTGTGATTATGATTATTAATTGTCTGTTTTAGGGCTGTGATTATTAATTGTCATATTTTTTAAGGCGTGCTTTTTCTGCTTGTGTGCTTCATACACCTTAAGAAGTCATTTTTACATATTTAACTTCAAATATATAAATCAAATAATAAAATATGAATAAACTATGATTTCCTTTTAAGGCTTTAAAAACTTATGGATGACATAAAAAAATGAATGTTTTAAATATCAAAATATTCCTAAATACTTAAAATATGTCTCTCTTTTTGGTAAACTTTAGTTTTGGTCAGTTTTACGTTTACACTTGTTTTTTAAACTCATAGATTTTATAATTTTTTTAATAAAAAATATATTTTTTATTATATTTATATTATATTATGCAATAGTAAAACATTTCTTTCCTAATTTCTTCACTTTCACATGTTATTTTAATGCTCTGATTAAACCCACAAGCCCTTATTTGTCATCATCATAGGTGTAATTTTTGGTAGGGATGATATGGACATGTCTCTACCAACTTTCAGGAAATAGAAAATGTCCTGACCAACATTTGGGCAATTTTACCACACAGAAAATACTTTAACTTTATACTATATTTTTATTTTCATTTTAACAACTAAAAAAAATGTCCTTAGTATAATTATTAATGTGTAAATTATTGTCCTACCTCTTCTGAAGCAGTGCATATATGGTGTTGTCATGTGGCCCCTGTTACTTTTCTCAGCGCTGTTCAGGATGCACCAATCACAGTCGTTTGTGAGATGTTTTTTATTATTATTAATAATTACACGGGTGGATTTCCATTGGTATTTTACGTCCAATCCTTGAAATTAGTAGATTTAAACAAGCATACTTTTCGTGTACAAAATGTTTCCTGTAAAAAAGTCAAAAAGAGTCGTGCATGCAGCCCAGTGGAGGATTCTGCTTTTTTGGCCAGAAAGCGCCCTCTTGTAGAAGACACCTTAAAATTGTAATGATTGTGTCAGAGGTGCAGAATTTTAAGATGCTGGTAAAACTCCCAATAACGGTTTTATTTTGCACATTGGAGAAGAGCATCGGGATTAGAAAGTAATGATCTGTCAATAAAATAAGGCATTTGTGATAAAGTCATTAATTGTAGGCTAAGCCTAAAGCCTGCTTTGTTCAGGAGGTCTACGTTTTCAGATAAAAATGTAGGTACATATAAATAAGAAATATGAGAAAAGATTATGAGGGAGTGAGTTGAAAAGCAGAAAGTGGGGTAAAATGTCAATGCTCTATTCACCTCATAATTTTGTGGTCATCTTGCCCATGTAAATTGTTAATTTACCTTTGTTTAGATTTCCATTTGTTTAATGGTGGATAATACATTTTACAGAATGTCATTGTTAAAAAAAATTTTTTTTAAAAATACTTTATGTCCCTTGGATATTATTTTCTCAAAGTATATCTTCTTGAAAAAGAAAACATTTTATTTTGACCCATTAATCTTAGGTTTATCGTATTGCATATCACTGCATATTATCCAAGTTTATGGCATATCACTGTGCAGCCCCAGTGGTCAGTTCTTTAGAAATTATTTAAATAAAGGCATTTTTAATATGGTGAACCAGATACAGTAAATAAGAAATTAGACTTGTTATATGAGCTAATAATGTTATTTTGCCTATATTACCAGACTGACTTTCTCGCATTTTCTTAATACCAACATTTTGAACATTATCCTTGCTGTATGTGTCTGCTAACTTTCAACCAAACCTACACCCTTGTTTATCATGAAGCAAAATCTTTGAGATACAGTTTCATTATTTTGTCACTCCACAGAAATAATGTAAGTATGCATCTCCTCCTCTGTGAGGTGTCATTAACGCAGCGTGTATGAACCAGGAACATTTGCCAATAAACTATAGTTTAAAGTGAAACCAGTACACTTTGCATTCAGTATCAAAGTTTATACTTGTTCGTTTATATTTTCGCAGAAGTTTGGTGTGAGCCTCTGCTGACAGTGCGTGCATCAGAGGGACACAAGCACTCTTCAGGACAGGAGCTGGTTGACTTCCGCAGTGTGGCTCAGTGACGCTCAGACTCAGAGTTCAGCTGAATGACCATTTATACAGTATATTAGCTTAAAATTCCCTTATTTGGGCATTAAAATGTGATTGGAATTTGAATACCCAGTATTCACGGTTGTCTCAAATAACTGCAGTTAAATCAAATAACTGTGATTAGGCGGTTATTTAAGAATCACAACAGGCCTAATAACTATCATATATATGTATAATTACATATAATTTATATGACTGATCCAGTCATCCACCGCTGGCACTGTAGAGGGTTCACACGACCAAGGGAACATTGGAGGTTGGTAGCCCAGCACACATTGGAAGAGAGTGCGTGCTGTAGATGAGTGCGTGAGGGAGTTCTGGGAGTATTCAGCCCATAGGAGGAAGTCGCTCCACCTCTGTTGTTCTCGACTGTAGTAAGACCTGAGGTATCTGCTGATTTCCTGGTTTAGTCTCTCCACCTGTCCGTTAGCAGAGGTTAACCAGACGTGAGGCTGACGTTGATGTCTAGCTGTTTACAGAAAGCCTGCCAGACTCTGGAAGTGAACAGTGGTCCCCAGTGTGACACTGTCTTCTGGTAGACCATTGATCCTGAAAACTTGGTGGAAAAGAGCATTAGCGGTTTCCATGGCAGTGGGTAGACCTTTCAAGGGGATTAGTCTGCATGACTTAGATCATATATATGTATAATTACATATATTTAGTGTCCCATTTAAGAATTATTTTTAACAAAAAAGTAGAGGTTCTCCATTGGTTTTGCTACAGGACCCAGAAATGACATTTCGCATCAAGTGACAACCCAACACAGTACCAACACTGTGTATAGTACCAAATTACATTTCAATGGTAGCAAATAATTTCAACAAAACACATTGTGGTCAGTATAAACCATGTTTATCTTCACTGCATGTGAACCTGTAGTAGTATAGTTTTCTGAAATGAATAATTTTCCTTTATTTCATTTGAAGCACTTGAGCATTTTCGTTCATGATTTTGTCGATGAAAATTTGTCTATAACATTGTATATTTTAAATATACAGTAATAAAGCCTTTTGTTTTTGCTTTGAGGGGGAAGAAAATAAAAAATGGATACATGTGTTAACACGAGTGAACACAAGTATGGATAGACAAGATTCACTAGTGCTGTAACATTACAAATAGAAACATGAATGTTCTTGGAAATGCTCCACTGCTAGAAGGGTCACAGTTCACACACACACACACACACACACACACCATTGGAGAAACTAAAATCCAACTTGAGAATGCGCATTAGCTATACAAGCCAGGAATTTTTTTTATTTTTTTTACGTAATCTGAGGTAAAGCAGCACCATTTATGATAACAGTGTTGTCAGATTTTACTGCTGATTTGAAATATGTTCTTTAATCATAATTGATTGACCGTTTTGGAGATTTTGGTCTTTCCCCATTCAAGAAGATAGGAGCTGTACTAGTATGCTGCTTGTTTACGTAGAAAAGGGAGCGTTCAAAAGATGGCCGCCGAGTGACCTGACTTGCTTTGAAAGAGACTTTGATATTAATCACTGTCATTTGCATGATCTCTATCTAGGTGAATGTTGGAGTCACCAAAGCTTCAAATCAAAGCTCTGTACACAGTAACTATTATTGCCATCTGATACAGCAAGGTATGAGAGTTTATAGAGGTTATTTTGAGAGTTTCAGTTTGTACCAGCAATAACAATGGTGAATTGAATGCAAACAGTAAAATTTGCAATGAGAATGTGTAAGATAGAAGTACAATGTGTAAGTACTTCTTACTTACACATTCAACCGCCCCCCCACAAACAACTCCAGGTGTTCTTCTTGGTCGTCCCCTTGGTCGTGGTGCAGGACGATTCGGGTGCACTTGGAAGTCTTGAATCAGGGATGGATCCAGTATGTCCTTGCTACCCATGATCTCTCCTCTGGTCCATAACCTTCCCAGTCTTCCAGGTACTGCACCTGGCCCCCTCAATGACGTGAGTCTATGATCTCTCTGACCATGTAAGCAGGTGATCCGTCGATCTCCAATGGCTCAGGATCCGTGGTTCCGGAGCTAGATGTCGGGTGGACAAGTTTCAACAATGACACATGAAAGGAAGGAGAGATGCGGTAGTTAGAAGTTAGCTCCAGTCGGTAAGTTACAGGATTGATTTGTCTGACAATTCTGAATGGACCAACATACCTGGGGCTGAGCTTCTTGCAGGGTAGCTGCAACTTGAGGTCTTGTGTAGATAGCCAGACTCTCTGGCCAGGTTGATAGTTGGGGTGGGGATGCCTCCGTCAATCAGCTTGTATCTGTTGGGCCCGGACAGCCTGCTGCAATCTGATGTGCACACTGTCCCACACCTGCTTGCCCCGCCTGATCCAGTCATCCACCGCTGGCACTGTAGAGGGTTCACACGACCAAGGGAACATTGGAGGTTGGTAGCCCAGCACACATTGGAAGAGAGTGCGTGCTGTAGATGAGTGCGTGAGGGAGTTCTGGGAGTATTCAGCCCATAGGAGGAAGTCGCTCCACCTCTGTTGTTCTCGACTGTAGTAAGACCTGAGGTATCTGCTGATTTCCTGGTTTAGTCTCTCCACCTGTCCGTTAGCAGAGGTTAACCAGACGTGAGGCTGACGTTGATGTCTAGCTGTTTACAGAAAGCCTGCCAGACTCTGGAAGTGAACAGTGGTCCCCAGTGTGACACTGTCTTCTGGTAGACCATTGATCCTGAAAACTTGGTGGAAAAGAGCATTAGCGGTTTCCATGGCAGTGGGTAGACCTTTCAAGGGGATTAGTCTGCATGACTTAGAGAAACTATCAATGATAACAAAGATGGTGGTATACCCATTGGAGTTTGGCAGATCAGTGATGAAGTCGATGGACAGGTGGTACCAGGGTCTCTAAGGGATAGGCAGTGACTGTAGCAGGCTGGCTGGCAGTTCTCTAGGGGTTTTAGACTGTGCACATACTTGACATGCCTTAAAAACAGTGACATCATTAATGTTTGAGGGTCACCAAAATGAGTTATGTAACAGGCTTTTAGTCCTCTTGATGCCAGGGTGTCCAGTGCTTAGGGAGGTATGAATCCATTGGATTTTTCTTTGGCGTAGAGTGCATGGTACATACTGTTTTGCAGGAGGACATTCAGGTGGTGCAGGGTCTGTTTGTTGGGCTCTTTGGATTTCTTCCATGATGTCCCAGCTTATGGGTGCGATGATAACAGTAGGTGGTAATATGGATTCGTTTTGAGGTATGTTGTGAAGGGGATTGTGACAATGGGAAAGAGCATAAGCTTTGCAGTTCTTGCTGCCAGGGCGGTAGGTGACTGTGAATTGGAACCTTCTGAAGAGTGACCATCAGGCTTGTCGTGGATTGAGACATTTTGCTCCCTTGATGTATTCGAGGTTCTTATGGTTGGTGACTACTTGGAATGGATGGACAGAACCTTCAAGCCAGTGGCCCCACTCTTCTAACGCAGTCTTCATGGAGAGTAGCTCTTTATTTCCAACATCATAGTTCATTTCAGCTGAGTTCAGTTTATGGGAAAAGAAAGCACAAATGTTTTCCAGGATTACCGTGGCGTTGAGAGAACCACCCCTATGCCGCAGTCGGAGGCATCCACTTCCACAATGAACGGTTGGTTAGGATCTGGGTGCTTGAGATTGGGGGCGGTCGTGAAACTTGTCTTGAGGGCATCAAAGGCTTTTTGAGCAGAGTCACTCCATGGTAGCATGGATGGTTTTCCTTTGAGCAAAGACATTAAGGGGGCAGAGATGTGACTGTAGTTGCGGATAAATGTCCTGTAGAAGTTCGCAAAACCCAGGAAACGTTGTAGCTCCTTAACAGTGTGGGGTCTTGGCCACTCCGTGACTGCCTTGATCTTGGAGTCATCCATCTCAAGACCTCTATGACTGATGATGTACCCCAAGAATGTTGTATGGGTAGCGTGGAACTCACTTTTCTGCTTTCACATAGAGTTGGTGCTTCAGAAGGTGGGAGAGGACCATTTTAACGTCTTTGTGTTGTGCTTTATCTTGGGAGTATACGAGGATGTCCTCAATGTAGGCGATGACACATCTGTTGAGGAGGTCTCTGAAGATCTAATTGATGAACGACTGGAACACAGCTTGTGCGTTGGCCAGGCCATAAGGCATCACTTGGTATTCATAGTGCCCTCTAGTGGTGATAAATGCGGTTTTCAACACATCTCCCTCTCCATTATGAATCAGGTTGCAAGCACTCCTCAAATCCAGTTTTGTGTAGATGCATGCTTCACGTAGTTGTTCTAGGGCAGACAGCACAAGAGGGAGTGGGTACCTGTACTTGACTGTCACCATGTTCAATCCTTGGTAGTCAATGCATGGATGGAGCCCTCCATCTTTCTTCTCAATGAAGAAGCCTGCTGCAGCTGGTGAGGTGGAAGGATGAATGAACCCTGAAGCTAAAGCCTCCTCGACACAAATCTCCATGGCCATGGTTTCAGGTCTTGATAATGGATAGGCTTTGCTCCTAGGGGGTGCCAAGTTGGGAAGTAACTCAACAGCGCAGTCCCATGGACGATGAGGCGGTAGTTGGGTTGTCTTGATTTTGCTGAATACCTCTGCGAATTCAGAATATTCCCTCGGGACCTGGACTTGAGCTTGGTTCTCAGGACTTTCGACACTGGTAGTCAAACATGGCATGGTGACTGTGACAAGACAATTAGACTGACAATAATCTGACCATTATTTTAACTTACCCTGGTTCCAGGAGATGATGGGATCATGGATAGCCAGCCATGGGTGACCCAGGATGAGATGATACTTGGGTGATATGATCTCTGTGTGGAACAATCCAACCCGTAGTGTCATTGGAACAGTTTGGCGAGTGATGCCTGTGCCTATAGGTGCATTAATCATAGCAGTAATGTTAATGGTGGGTATACAAGGTACTGTAGGGATATGGAGTTCTCGTACCAGACCTTGGTGAATTAAATTCACAGCAGCCCGAGTCGACGAGTGCAGAAACAGATTTCAGTTTATCAAAGGAGAGCTCAATGGGAAGAGAGAAACTGTGGCATGTGGGAGATGAAATGTTTATGGTACTCACAATAGTTCTGGAGTCTTGATATTTCTTGCCTTTGTGTGGGCATGTGGAGATTTGATCTTTCACCACAGTAATAACACAGTCGCTCCCGATGACGACGATCGCGTTCTTCATCAGAAACTCTGGTATAGGTGATCTGCATTGCATTTGGGGCATGCCTGGACTTGACTATGGACTGATGGTTGTGCCTTGGAGCTAATCTTTGAACGTGGTTAATTACGCAGTAAATTAACAATCCTTACTGCCAACGAAATTAATTCAGTGGGAGTTGAATCCTCACCCTTACATGTGAGTTCAGCCTGCAGATTGTAGTTCAGTCCCTCTCTGAACATAGTCTTGAGTGCAATCTCATTCCATCCACTTTGGTTTGCTAATGTCCTGAAGTGTATGGCAAAATCAGCTGCAGAATGTGAACCCTGGTGTAGATGAAGCAGCTGAACTGGGACATCTTTACCTCCCTCTGGGTATTCAAACACTTCATGGATCTGGGAAGCAAAGTAATCAAATTATGTTTGAAGCCGATTATCACTCTCCCAAACAGCTGAATCCCAGTCTAGCACTTTACTGGCAAGTAATGTCATCATATATGCACATTTCTTGGACTTTTGACTGAATGACTCTTGTTGATTGGAGAAATATACTTTACATTGATGTAAAAATCCCTTACATTTCTCTGGCAAGCCATCAAACTTATCAGGAAGAGCGAATCCTACCAGTGTAGCTTGTGGAGATGGAAGAGAATGGATATAGCGGTGAGGTTCTCATTTTCAGCTATTAGGTGGTTCAGTTGTTCCAGGAAACTTTTGAGCAGTTCGCTCTGGTGAGCGAATGCAGCCTCGAGCTGAGAAACTTCTGCTGGATTCATTGGTGGTGAAGTGTACCGTAAGGGACTCGACATGGAGGTGAAGGTAGAATCCATATGCAAGAAGTTTATTACACTCAGCAAACAAATCCAAGACACAAGGCAGAGACATAATCGTTGAAGCAGGCAAATTAGCCGTTACACAGGTAATCATTCCAACCAGGCAAACAGAGCAAAACAGTAATCCAAAATCAGTAATCCAATAGAACAGGCACAATGGTCATAAAAAGTAGGCAATAAAACAGACAATGAGAACAACACTTGGTAAGGCAGTGAAACTGGCAATACTTCACTAGGTCACAATGGCAAGGCATGGCTATTTATATGATACAAACAGGAAGTCACCACAGAAGAAACAGTTCAGTATCAGTATTCGGGAGAGGGCTCCCTCTGGCGGTCGGCTGAAGGGATACCAGCCTCATTCGTTACACAATGAAGCATAACAAGAGTTTTGCAAGGTACAAGCTACAACCACACTCATGCTACGGGTCAACCAAGGAACCAAAAGGGATAACAACAACACACTAGTATCATGGCAGTGTGTTTTGAAAGGGCAAGCAGCATTCACGTTTTATAGTGTGTTGTCTTATGAGAGCTTTAGATTATGTGCGATTATGTAATTCTACATATTTTCTTCACGTTTATTTTATTTATTCTCCAGCTTTGCTCTCTCATTGTTTCTCTTGTTTCTCCTTCACAGATTCCAGAAGAGGAGCCATAATCAAGAAAACAGATTCCTTCTCAAGTAGAAACCTGTGCCTTTAATAAACCCTGTGAAACCACTCAGTTATACGCATGAATGGGACCAAAGGATGATTCCTGATATTCAGATTCAGCACCGCCACCTTCATAGACTTAACATGCAACATTTGAAGGTGCATTTTAAAGCCAGGGGAGTCCAACAGATCTGTGTGAACCAGGGATAAGCAAAATTCAGAATTCAAGAATTGACTCTCTTTCAATTTATGAGTTGGAATTTGAATTGAATTGGTGACACCCAGGTTGTTGAATTGGATTTTAAATTGAACTGAAAGGAAAATGAATTTACTTCTTTGCAATTCAGATAAAGTCAGGAATTGAATTGGGATTTAAATTCAATTCTGAATGGTGCACGACTCTGGTAAAATTTAATTAAATGTCGAACAGTTATGTTACAGGAAATCCCGCTGTGTACAATATTATTCTCTCTCAGAATCAAGTTCATGTCAAGTAAATTTTGATGACAAAGTTCAGCTGGTTTATTTTTGTTTTCCTGATGTCTGTTTTTCTGATGATGATTATATTAATCGAGAATACGCATCTAGATAATAAGCATCTAGAGATAAAATAATGTTAGGCAAAGAAAACGCCTAATTTCTTCAACAGGGGAAAAGCCATAGTACCTTTCATGTACAACAATAATGTGTAGATTGACATCTGAAGAAATTGTTTGTCACTCTTAAATATGTGTGCCCCTATTTTATTTTATTTATATATTAGCCCTTTTATTATTTTATATATATATATAATTATTTTTTTATTTATTTTTTATTTTTTTTAAGATTTATACATTTAAATTTCAGAACAAAATTCCACCAAACTATATTTAGTTTTATTTAGTTGAAGATTACTAATTTTGTTATAAAATTTAAATGAGTAAATCTTAAAATTATTATTATTAATTAAAAAAAAATGAGTGAGCTCTGGTTTTGGGTCAACAACATTTATTGTAGGTTACACCAATAACATTAAAATGCAGTTCATACAAAAATGGATATAATATATCTTTTTCACAATGAAAATGTTTTCAATATCTGAAATAAAATGTATTGGCATTTTTGTAGGTGGTTTAAATGTCCAGAGAATATATATATATATGTATAAAGAAAACCTATATATATATATATATATACAGGTGCATCTCAATAAATTAGAATGTCGTGGAAAAGTTCATTTATTTCAGTAATTCAACTCAAATTGTGAAACTCGTGTATTAAATAAATTCAATGCACACAGACTGAAGTAGTTTAAGTCTTTGGTTCTTTTAATTGTGATGATTTTGGCTCACATTTAACAAAAACCCACCAATTCACTATCTCAAAAAATTAGAATACATCATAAGACCAATAAAAAAAACATTTTTAGTGAATTGTTGGACATCTGGAAAGTATGTTCATTTACTGTATATGTACTCAATACTTGGTAGGGATCCTTTTGCTTTAATTACTGCCTCAATTCGGCGTGGCATGGAGGTGATCAGTTTGTGGCACTGCTGAGGTGGTATGGAAGCCCAGGTTTCTTTGACAGTGGCCTTCAGCTCATCTGCATTTTTTGGTCTCTTGTTTCTCATTTTCCTCTTGACAATACCCCATAGATTCTCTATGGGGTTCAGGTCTGGTGAGTTTGCTGGCCAGTCAAGCACACCAACACCATGGTCATTTAACCAACTTTTGGTGCTTTTGGCAGTGTGGGCAGGTGCCAAATCCTGCTGGAAAATGAAATCAGCATCTTTAAAAAGCTGGTCAGCAGAAGGAAGCATGAAGTGCTCCAACATTTCTTGGTAAACGGGTGCAGTGACTTTGGTTTTCAAAAAACACAATGGACCAACACCAGCAGATGACATTGCACCCCAAATCATCACAGACTGTGGAAACTTAACACTGGACTTCAAGCAACTTGGGCTATGAGCTTCTCCACCCTTCCTCCAGACTCTAGGACCTTGGTTTCCAAATGAAATACAAAACTTGCTCTCATCTGAAAAGAGGACTTTGGAACACTGGGCAACAGTCCAGTTCTTCTTCTCCTTAGCCCAGGTAAGACGCCTCTGACGTTGTCTGTGGTTCAGGAGTGGAATACGACAACTGTAGCCAAATTCCTTGACACGTCTGTGTGTGGTGGCTCTTGATGCCTTGACCCCAGCCTCAGTCCATTCCTTGTGAAGTTCACCCAAATTCTTGAATCAATCTTGCTGGACAATCATAAGGCTGCGGTTCTCTCGGTTGGTTGTGCATCTTTTTCTTCAACACTTTTTCCTTCCACTCAACTTTCTGTTAACATGCTTGGATACAGCACTCTGTGAACAGCCAGCTTCTTTGGCAATGAATGTTTGTGGCTTACCCTCCTTGTGAAGGGTGTCAATGATTGTCTTCTGGACAACTGTCAGATCAGCAGTCTTCCCCATGATTGTGTAGCCTAGTGAACCAAACTGAGAGACCATTTTGAAGGCTCAGGAAACCTTTGCAGGTGTTTTGAGTTGATTAGCTGATTGGCATGTCACCATATTCTAATTTTTTGAGATAGTGAATTGGTGGGTTTTTGTTAAATGTGAGCCAAAATCATCACAATTAAAAGAACCAAAGACTTAAACTACTTCAGTCTGTGTGCACTGAATTTATTTAATACACGAGTTTCACAATTTGAGTTGAATTACTGAAATAAATGAACTTTTCCACGACATTCTAATTTATTGAGATGCACCTGTATATAAAGAACACCTTGCAGAGGTGTCTGTCATGCATTCCGCCTTTGTTGTTCCTCCCACTCACCACCAGAAGGCTCCATAACCTGGAGATTGACTTTAACTCTTTGGACTCCATTTCCCATAATCCCCGTACCTGGCA
Source organism: Myxocyprinus asiaticus (assembly GCF_019703515.2). Taxonomy (NCBI): domain Eukaryota; kingdom Metazoa; phylum Chordata; class Actinopteri; order Cypriniformes; family Catostomidae; genus Myxocyprinus; species Myxocyprinus asiaticus. The sequence goes on along the minus strand of NC_059390.1, from coordinate 29,786,371 downwards.
ATGATTACCTGTTCACCTGTTTCCAATTTACTTAGCTATTTAAGTCTCACTTTCACTCTCTATCATTGCAAAGTCTTGTTTTGCCCTGGCTGACATTTCTAAGTGTTCTCTGAGTTTTTGGTATTATTTGTGTATGATCCTGGTCCATTTACCCTGCCTTGACCCGTTGCTGCCTGCCTACTATTACTGCCTTGATTTCCTGGATATAACCTGTGAATGTCTGCTGCCTGCCCTGACCTCTTGCCTGTTTATTTACTACCTCTCTGGATTTCCTTTGATAGTACTGTTGCTGGTGATTGAACCCCTGCCTGTCTGTATTACTACGTCTATTATGATTAAAGCTGCACATGGATCTCAACTCCGTTGATTTATCATTACAATGTCTTTGGTCAGTCTCATGTCTACAACCTAATCAAAGCTGTACTGATAGTACAACAGCATGACTGTGAGTGTGATATTGTTAAAATAAAAACAATGCAAAATACAGTTTATTACAATTAACTAAATATATACATAAGCTAGTAAATTTTCTTAATTTGCCTGCCATTGGCAGGTGTGATATAAAGTAAATTTTGGACCCTGCTACAGTGTCACATTAACACATTACAGGTGAATACTAGTCACACTGTACAACACCAATTCCAAAAAAGTTGGGACAGTATGGAAAATGCTACATTCATAGATGCAAGTTAAGACTTTACTATGCAAAGCAGAAGCCCTACATCAACACTGTCCAGAAGCGCTGCCAACTTCTCTGGGCTCGGTCTCATCTTAGATGGAGAGTAGCAGTGGAACCATGTTTTTTGGTCCACATTTCAAATAGTTTTTGAAAAACACATCATGTTCTCCGGGCCAAAGAGGAAAAAGACCATCCAAGCTCTTATCAGCATCAGGTCCAAAAGCCAGTATCTGTATGGGCCAGGGGTGTGTCATGGCATGGGTAACAAATACTGCCATCCAGGACCATCTTTTCCAGGGACATCCCTGCATTTTCCAGGACAACTTCAAACCACATACTGGCCGAATAAGCAGAGAGTGTGGGTGCTAGATTGGACTTCCTGCAGACCTGACCTTCTCCAATTGAGAATGTGTGGTGCATTATGAAGCGCAAAATACAGCAACGAAGACACCATACAATTGTGCAGCTGAAGACCTGCATAATGGGTGAATGGGGGAAAATTCCACTTTTTAAACTTAACAAACTTGTAGCTTCAGTGCCTAAATGCTTAATAAGTGTTATTAGAAGAAATTATGTTACACAGTTGTAAACACTCGACTGTCCCAGCTTTTTGAAATGAGTGTATATCTAAAAAACAAAAACAAACAAACATTAAAACAAGGTAAAACATCAAATAATTAGTTTTTGTGATTTCAAAATAGCACAGGGTGAATTGAATTTACAAATCACCTTTTTGTTTTTATTGGCATTTTTCATTCTGTCCCAACTTTTTCCGAATTGGGGTTGTAGATATTCTTACATAAGAAGACACGAAAGGTGTCTAGATACATGGGGATGGAGGAGAGAACTTATCTAGTTCATTTAAATAGATGATCAGTCCTTTGTCTATATGAACATGCTTTATTTATGATCGAGTGTTGCCTATTCTGTTCTGTAATGAAGTAATTCACCCTCATGCCATGATTTTCTGTCCTCCAGAGAACACAAAATGTTAATTATTTTTATTTTTTAAAGAATACACTGGTTGTTTTTTTCTTCCATATAGTGAAAATTAATGACTTGAAAATAGCACACAAGGTGCTTTTTCAGTCATTTTGAAGCTTGACAGGCCCAGTCCTCAATCAATTTCATTAAATGGGAAAAAAACAGCTACTGCAGGGAATTCTTCTTTTGTTTTCCACAAAAGAAAAGGAAATGTCATACAGGTTTGAAACACCACGAAGGTGGGTAAATAATGAGAGAATTTTCCTTTTTCTGTGAACTCTCCTTTAAGAGAGAGGGATTTAAGATGAAGATGAAGCCAGTTTAAATAGTTGTAATTGTTTTTGCATCATAGGCAGAGCTGTCATTTTCCTCAAGCACGTTTATGTGAGTTATAGTTGGATTTCTCACCATATCTCTGAATGGAATGACTGTGAATTGCATGTGTAACTGAATCTAACAAGCATCTTTGATTATCCTTCCCAAAACGCCAAAACAAAGCTGCAAAACTGGTCTGAAGCCAAATTAATGTTGTTTATGTAACTAGGTAAAGTGATCACCTGGTTAAAACTTAAGCATCCTTTATATTTTCATGAATAATCTTATTTGTTCAATAAAATAAAACTAAAAATAAAAACTAATCTCATTGCTTATCTCAATATAGGTCTTGACTGGATTACCAGCTTATGTTTTGTTTTTTGTACATTTTGTTTTGTAATCATAGCAAGATTTTTACTGTTGAGCAATTAAGTTGAATAAAAATTAAAGATGGGTGCAATTAACTTTAGTGTGATGTGACATTTTTAATTATTGCCCTAAATACAGTATATTTTTGTATAGTTTGGTGCCACATGTAGTCACGTGGTGCCTGTTTAGTTTCTCTTTCACATCGGAAAGTGAAAGTGGAAATTTAGCTTAAATATTGATCTGTTTCTCACCCACACCTATCATATCACTTCAGAAGATATCGATTTAAACACTGGAGTCTTAAGGATTACTTTTATGTTTCCTTTATGTGATATTTGGAGCTACAAAGGTCTGGTCACCATTCACTTGCATTGTATGGACCTACAGAGCTGAAATATTCTTCTAAAAATCATAATTTGTATTCAGCAGAAGAAAGAAAGCCGTACACATCTGGGATGGCATGAGGGTGAGTAAATGATGAAAGAATTTTCATTTTTGGGTGAACTATCCCTTTAAAGATTACTTAAATTATTAAAAGCCTGACAGAAGGAAAACTATGTCTGTTATGCAGTAGGAAACAACCATTTTCACTACAGTCCTAACTCAGTAAAGTGCTCAACTCATAGGTACACACAGAACATTAGAAATGATGCAACAGAAATAAGGTGTTAATTAAATTAAGTTTAATATGATTTCACATAGCATCGTAAAGTGAAAAAAGAAGAAGAAGAAGAAGAATCAGTATCAGTATCATATTCAAAAGGTTCCAGATGCTTGGATGATGAAAAATAATTCCTATCCAATGTTGACATGAAATGTATTCAAGCAATTGTTATATATGAATTAATTGCAATTATGTTGGGGAGACCAGAGTTGGCTGGCCCAGTTTTCATACTTGGTTGAATATCTCTGGAACACTAACACTTTTTTTCCAGTCAGCTCAGCAGATAGTGTTAAGATCAGGGACTCAGTCCAAAGAAGTCCCACATTCCAGTATATTAGCCATGGCCTGCCCTAAAACACGGATGTGTGACGGTTAAGTCGAGGGGCTGTCCTCAAGCATTTTTATGAATTGCAAAAGGAAATTGGGCTGTTCATGAAACATAAAGGGAAAGTGCTGAGTGAATTTGATGACCCGGAATGGAATCAGGATCTTGCCTTTATGGTTGACATCACTGAGCATTAGAACATTCTTAACACCAAACTGCAAGGTCGAGATAAACTTTTAACAGAGTACGATGATGACATTCGCACATTTCAGCAGAAATTCGACCTGTGGGAGATGCAGCTTTCAGAGAACAATCCTGCACAATTAATTTTTTTTTTTTTTTTGTGGAGTATTTTTTGCAGGACATTGGAAGGATTAGGTCATCTGCTGCACTCATTAACAGCTTGTTCACTGAACATTCTCACTGAACATTCGTTTGACTGGCCGAGGAAACAGAACGTTTTTTGTTGTTGTTGTTTTTTTGTGCTGGTTCTGCTAGCGGCTGGAGTTTGTTTTGTGGAGGAACACACCTTCGATACAGTTTTGTGAATGAATCTACACATTCTTTGTGTTTATTCTGCCTATTGGCTGGAGTTTGTTTTATAGATTATTTTCTGTTATGTAATTCTGTCTCACAACATTTTTATAGAAGCACCGGACTTGAGCAAACTGACGGCAAAGTTGTCACGGGGACTCTCGTAGGCGTACATGGACTTTTTGTGTTTAGAACCCATCTGGTAGGGACTATACATTTTTTTCATCAGTCCATAAGATTTATTCTGGAATAGATTTTTTTTATATCTAAGTCCCTCATTTCTTCAGTTGTTGATTGCTCAATTGGAAACATCTTAGTCTCAGATCACGCCCTGGTGAGTTTAGAGGTGTTGCCATATACGGAGAAAAAGAAATCATATAGTTGGCGCTTTTGTATCCCTTTTGCAAAATCCTGAATTCCGACAAATGTTAAAGGCTGAAATCAGTGTTTATATGAAGACCAACTGGTCCTCAGTATCCTCTGTGGGCGTGGCTTGGGAGGCACTTAAGGCGGTTCTTAGGGACCGGATCATACAGTATGCCTCATCCATCAAAAAATCCAAAGCACGAGAACTCATGGAGTTGGAAGGGAATGTTAAAAATGCAGCGGCAGAGCTGAAGCACCGAATGTCGTCTGATGGCCTCAGAGAATTGGCCCAATTGAAATACAGATATAATACTATTTTGTCATGGAAGGTGGAGTTGTGGCTATTCAGGGCAAGACAGTCGTACTTTGAGTTGGGGGACAAATCAGGGAAGCTTTTGGATAGATACATAAAGCAGAGAGAGTCTTTTTCTACCATTCCCTCAGAGAAATCTGCTGGTGGTGAAATATTTACCTCAGCCATTGATGTTAATAATGCTTTTAAAGAATTCTATCTTGATCTCTGCAGTTCCACATCTGTGTCTACTGATAAAGATATTAGAAACTTTGTGTAACCATTAGAACTCCCTAAACTGACAACTGAGCAAAAAAATCTCTTGATTCTGAGATAAACTTGGAGGAGCTTGAGGAGGTAATTAAGGCCTTGCCTACGGGCAAGGGTCTGGGGGCAGATGGCTTTGCCACTGAGTTTTTTAGATCTTATGCTACAGAACTGGCTCCACTTTTGTTAAATGTTTATACAGAATCATTAAAGAATGGAAAGCTTCAGCCAACCATGGCACAAGCCCGGATCAGTCTGATGCTTGAAAAGGATCCAAGAGAGTGTAAGAGTTACCGTGCAATTTCCCTGATCCAGTTAGACATAAAAATATTGTCAAACATTTTGGCTAACTGATTAAGTAAAGTTAGGACATCTATTATACATATAAATCAGGTGGGGTTTATTCGGGGCTGCAGCTCTTCTGATAACATTAGGCGTTTCATCAATATCATGTGGAAAGTGGCAAATGATCAGACTCCGGTCACTGCCATCTCACTTTACGCCGAAAAGGCATTTGATATGGTAGACTGGGATCATCTTTTTAAGATTTTGGAAATATATGGGGTCGGGAATACTTTTATTGGATGGATTAAGTTACTTTATAGACACCTGGTAGCGACGGTACAATCAAATGGATTAATTTCAGATTATTTTACTCTGGATAGGGGCACCCGGCCCTCTTTCCCCATTATTGTTCTGTCTTGCCCTGGAACCAATAGCAGCCGCAATAAAAAAAGAAGATGATTTTCCAGGGGTGGTGGCGGGAGGTATGGCGCATAAACTTTTGCTTTACACAGATGATATTTTATTATTCATCTCCGACCCCAATAGATCTATGTCTTGCCTCCACAGAATTATTAATTCCTTTTCTAAGTTCTCAGGATACAGAGTCAAGTGGTCTAAATCTGATGCTTTGGCTCTGACAGCGTACTGCCCAGTAACGGCTTTTCAGCCAGGTGCCTTCCAGTGGCCTAAACAGGGCATTAAGTATTTGGGCATTTTATTCCCAGCAAAATTGTGTAATTTAGTTAGAGTTAATTTTGACCCCTTAATAAAAAGGTTTTCGAGCAATGTGGACAGGTGGGCTTCATTACATTTATCTATGATAGGGAAGGTTAATGTTATTAAAATGAATTGTATTCCAAAATTCAACTACCTGCTACAATCTCTCCCTGTAGATGTCCCCCTCTCTTATTTCAAGCAATTTGATAGCATAGCGAAGTCCTTCATTTGGAATGGTAAGCGTCCCAGGTTACATTTCAATAAATTACATTGGCCGATTGACAAAGGTGGGCTAGGCATACCCAAGATTTTGTTTTATTATTATGCATTCAGTCTCAGACATTTGGCTCATTGTGCACTTCCACCTGAGAGAGTCCCTCCCTGGTTTTGTTTTGAAAGGAAGTTCTTGCCTGTATTTCGCAATTGCAAAGCCTTTCTATCAAACTAATCAGAGAAGTTAAGTTACACCCCGCTATCTCGCATTTGCACTCGATATGGACAAAAGTGTCAGAATGTTTAATTCTGACATTTATTTAAATGTTGCCTCAAGCATATGACAGAATCCAAAATTATGTTTTAATAAGTTCCCTTTCTGCTGGTCAGAGTGGATTTTGAGGGGGGTTACTACTCTCTGTGACCTATATGAGAGTGGAGTGTTGAGATCTTTTGAAAATATGGTTCATCATTTTAGGATTCCCAGATCTCAGTTATTTAGGTATTTACAGCTGCGCCACCTGCTCTGTACTATTTTTGGGGGTAGTATACACCCCCGTAAAGTGGCAGATTCTCTGGAAGCGGTGATTAATGCATTTGGAAAAGGCCATGAGGCATCAGTGTTTTACTCCCTGCTAATTCAGAGTTTGGGGGATGGAGCTTCAACTTCGCTCAAGAGATTATGGGAGAAAGATCTAAACTTGGTATTGGAGGAGGGAGTGTTGGCAAGGATTCTAAAAAACATCAAATCTACATCTAGAGATGCAAGGGTATGCCTTATGCAATTTATGATTGTACATAGATTCTATTGGACCCCCTCTTGATTGTATAGGCTGGGTCTTAAAAACACACCAACCTGCTGGCATTGCCAGTCAGAAGATGGGGACACAGCTCATGTTTTTTGGTGGTGTGTTAAGATGCAAGAATTCTGGTTGAGAGTCCAGAGTTTTATGGGTGACATATTAGGTCCTCAAATCTCATTTTGCCCCAGATTCTGTATTTTAGGTGATGGGGCAGTCATTGATGTAGGGGATAATACACGAAGAATTGGATCCTGGCCGGTGTTATGATAGGCAGACAGGTTGTCCTTAGAGGATGGAAGTCGGCTGGAACTCCCTCATTTTGTGAGTGGTACGAGGAGATGGGCAGGGTAGCAGCATTGGAAGAGTTGTCATATAGAAGGCTAGGCAACATGGATTTGTTCATCAGGAGGTAGGGCGGCTATTTGGCCTTTTTGTAGGGCTCTCGGGGAGGGGCATTGGAGGAAGACGTGTTGTTTAAATGTGTGTGTTGTAGCCTTTTTGTTTTTGAACATATACTTTTTTGTGTTTTTTTATATATGTATTTCTAAATACTTTTTTTATATTTATAAATATGTCAACTGGCATTTGACCATTGGGGTATCTGTTTGTGTTGGGTGGGGGGTGGGGGGTTTAATGTTCAGGAGGAAGGGTTGTAAATAATATAATGTGATTCCAAGTATTCTCAATAAGAAAAGAAAAACCCACAGGTAACCTCAGGAGAAATACAGGCTGCTCTGGAAAAAGACAGTGTGGTTGTTTCAAGGAGCACAATACTTGTTGACCCCTCTCCAAACATAACGCTTATGGTTGTCACCATAAAGCTCTATTTTGGTCTCATCACTCCAAATTACAGTGTGCCAGAAGCTTAGAGGTATGTCAAGGTGTTGTAACCATGCTTTTTTGTGGCATTGGCTTCTTTCTGGCAACTTGACTATGCAGCTCATTTTTGTTCAAGTATCGTTGTATTGTGCTCCTTGAAACAACCACACCATCTTTTTCCAGAGCAGCCTGTATTTCTCCTGAGGTTACCTGTGGGTTTTTCTTTGTATCCTGAAACATTTTTCTGGCAGTTTTGGCTGAAATCTTCCTTGGTCTACCTGACCTTGGCTTGGTATCAAGAGATCCCTGAATTTTCCACTTCTTAATAAGTGATTGAACAGTACTTACTGGCATTTTCAAGGCTTTGGATATCTTTTTATATCCTTTTCCATCTTTATAAAGTTCCATTACCTTGTTACACAGGTCTTTTGACAGTTCTTTTCTGCTCCCCATGGCTCAGTATCTAGCCTGCTCAGTGCATCCATGTGAGAGCTAACAAACTCATTGACTATTTATACACAGACACTAATTGCAATTTAAAAAGCCACAGGTGTGGGAAATTAACCTTTAATTGCCATTTAAACCTGTGTGTGTCACCTTATGTGTCTACAACAAGGCCAAACATTCAAGGGTATGTAAACTTTTGATCAGGGCCATTTGGATGATTTCTGTTACCATTATGATTTAAAAAGTCATTATAATTAAAAATAAATAAATAAATAAAATAAATAAAAAAAAATAAAATAAAAAAAAAAATATATATATATATATATATATATAAACAAATAAAATAGGGGGCCTGGGTAGCTCAGTGGTAAAAGATGTTGGCTACCACCCCTGGAGTTCACTAGCTTCCTAGTTCAAATCCCAGGGTGTGCTGAGTGACTCCAGCCAGGTCTCCAAAGCAACCAAATTGGCCTGGTTGCTAGGAGGGTACAGTCACATGGGGAAACCTCCTCATGGTCACTATAATGTGGTTCATTCTCAGTGGGGCACATGGTGAGTTGAGCATGGATGCCATGGTGGATGGCGTGAGCCTCCATACCCGCTATGTCTCTGTGGCAACACGCTCAACAAGCCACATGATAAGATGCAGTCGCAGAGGCAGCTGGGATTTGTCCTCCGCCACCCAGATTGAGGTAAATCACTACGTGACCACAAGGACTTAAAAGCGCATTGGGAACTGGACATTCCAAATTGGGTGAAAAAGTAAAAAAAAAAAAAAAATTTTTTAAATATACAAGGCTGTCTAAAAATGGGAGAGGACACACTAAAAGTGCACAAATTAACATGTTTATTAAAATATATATATATATATTTCATGTAATAGTAACAAAAAGAAGGTTCAGTTGTTGCAGATCCATGGTAGATTGTAATCATATTTATTTGAATAACCTGCTCTCTCTGTCACAGTCCTGTCTCTCTGTCAGGTTGGGTTTTTGTCTGATGGGACCGTGACATCATCCCATGTCTTGTGTTTCGTGTACGTTCTTTGTGTGAGTGCACAGGTCCAGTTGTGAGTTACTGCCGTGTGCTCTTTGGTCAGTTTTTTTCATGTCCGGAGCACGGTGTCTGGATCCTGACTTCCTGTCAGGACAGAATACAAGATGGCGCCGCGGATGTCCGCCTCGGTGTGTAGCTCTTCAATTCTTTTGTTGTTTTTGTTTGTTTGTCCTGTGTTTAGTAATATTTTTCTAGTCAGTTTTACCAGGGACGAACTGCTGAACATTCGGCAGCATATACCAGACAACCTTTTCTGGTTTTTGAATATTCAGACATTTTGCTGGACATTTTAGTCAGAGACTGTGTTGTTTAAACGCGCTATGAGATGCAGGCGAGGGAGACGAGCAGGCGCGCTGGTCAGGCTCTGTCAGCACGGCTTTTGAACAGCGCTGCCGAGTATTCATCTAGCGAATCTCCGCTCTCTTCCTAACAAAACAGACGAACTACATCTCCTCACCCACACAAACAAGAACTTTTCAAACTCTGCTGCCTTGTACTTCACAGAAACCTGGCTGAGTGAAGCCATTCCGGACAGCGCATTACATTTGCCGGAGATTCAGCTGTTCAGAGCGGATTGCATCGCGGAGTTAACTGTGAAAACGAGAGGTGGTGGAACATGCTTGTACAGATGTAACAACGTTAAAGAGGATGTGCTGTCCTAATTTGGAAGCGCTCTTTATTAACCGTAAGCCGTTCTACTTACCGCGGGAGTTTTCCTTGTTTATTCTGGTGAGTGTGTTGTGGCAGTGGGGGCGTGGTCGAGCGCCTGTCTGGAGAGAGAGAGCATAAAGGGCGCTTACACCTGAGCTAAATTATGTATAACACCTGTCTCTAATTCCAGTGAGCTTGGGGAGAGTGGCATATAAACAGCCATGCCACCGCCAAAAGAGCGAGAGAGTCTGATATGAGAGAGCCTACAGTAATCGTGGAGGCTGATTTGTTTATGTTTATGAAGCTAATTTGTTTACCTATGTGAAGCTAATGAGTTGAGTGCCTACGTGCCTCTGAGACTGAGTTTGTGAAGCTGTAAAGCGTTGAAGTGGCCGATTAAAAGCCTTACCTGAGTCTGGAAAAACCCGCTTTCCTGTGTCCTCCTTCCCCTCTGATTGTGGAGTCATTATACTGGTGCCGAAACCCGGGAATTCGAAGTATGCCCCATGGAGTCCTCCCAGGTGGCTGAGATCCTCCAGTCCCTTGCCAGCCTGCACCAGTCCAACCAGCAATCCCTGCTTGAGCTTCGCCAAGACCAGGAACGACGGTTTTTTGAGATCCTATGAACTAAAGCAGTGGACCGGCTCGCAATCCGGAGCCTCCTAGGCCAGGAGAGAGAGCAAGCGGCAACCCCGGACCACTGCAGCCAACTGCCTCCCCCCACACTCCTGAAGATGGACATGGAGGACAATGCCGAGGACTTCCTCGATTTGTTTGAGAGGACCGCGGAGATCTGGGGCTGGCCGCGTGACCAGTGGGCGGCCAGGCTCCTCCCACTACTGTCCGGGGAAGCCCAGCTTGCTGCTCAACAGTTACCGGCGGCTAATCTCCTGGCCTATGACGACCTAAAAAAATCCATCCTGGGGAAGACATTGATCCCGGAAGTGCCCCGGATCCCCGCAACCCCAGCAGACCGGCCCAGACGCCATGCCCGCACCTGCATCTGCGGGCACTTTCACCTGAGGGGGAGAGCAGCGGGGCACTGTAGAGGTGCCGCAAGCCCGTTTGCGTGCCGGAAATGGCTGCTGGCAGGGAATCGTGATGTCAGGGGAGTGATCAACCAGGTGGTACTGGAACAGCTAATTCATCGACTGTCGCAGGGGACAGTGGAGTGGGTCCAGTGCCACTGCACGACGTCGCTGGTGGAAGCCGTCCAGCTTGCGGAGGACCACTTGATGGCGTACCCGAGGGCGGAAGAGCCCTCCTCTCTTTCTCTCCTTCTCTTCCCTCTCCCCCTGTGTGTTCCCCCATCCCTCTCACTCTGCTCTCTCCCCAGGGCCCGTTCCTGCCCCGTGGAGGCAGGGAGCTCCGCTACCAAGGCCAGTTCCTCACCTGATGAGGTGGACACCATCCCCTATCTCTACAGTGCCCCGCCGCTCTCCCCCTCAGGTGAAAGTGCCTGCAGATGCAGGTGCGGGCGTGGCGTCTGGGCCGGTCTGCTGGGGTTGCGGGGATCCAGGGCACTTCCGGGATCAATGCCCAGTGATGGAGCTGGAGACGGTGGTCTGGATCCCTGATGCCCCGCAGGCAGAAGAGTTGCTCGATCGGTTAGGTACTGCTCGATTTTATTCGACATTGGATTTGACAAAGGTTTATTGGCAGATCCCCTTGACACCAATTTCTTGTGAAAAAACAGCCTTCTCCATGCTGTTTGGAATGCACCAATTTGTGACGCTTCCGTTCAGTTTGTTTGGGGCCCCGGCTACGTTTCCGCGTCTCATGGACTGAATCCTCAGACCACATTCAGCTTACGCTGCTGCCTATCTAGACGACATTATAATTTACAGTAATTATTAGCAGCGTCACATGCAGCACCTGAGGGCGGTCCTGAGATCTCTGCGGCGGGCGGGGCTCACAGCAAACCCCGAGAAGAGTGCGATTGG